>NC_092333.1:401169375-401521250 GCF_046630445.1 Rutidosis leptorrhynchoides
TCTGTACGAAAAATCACACCCTTTTTCTAATCTATCTCTCACTCTCTACGATATATATATATATATATATATATATATATATATATATATATATATATATATATATATATATATAATTTATAATTTTAATTTTAATTTAAGATTAATAATAATAAGGGTATGTTAGCGAATGTTGTAAGTGTGTAAGTCGAAATTCTGTCCGTGTAAAGCTACGCTATTATTAATCATTGTAAGTTATGTTCAACCTTTTAAATTAATGTCCCGTAGCTAAGTTATTATTATGCTTATTTAAATTGAAGTAATCGTGATGTTAGGCTAAAATATTAAAGACGGGGTTATTGGGCTTTGTACCATAATTGGGGTTTGGACAAAAGAACGACACTTGAAGAAATTAGACTATCGGCTATTAATGGGCTTTATATTTGTTTAATTGAATGATAGTTCGTTAATTTAATATAAAGATTTACAATTAGACGTACCTATAAATAACCATATACACTCGATCGGACACGATGGGTGGGATATTTATAAGTACTAATAATCGTTCATTTAACCGGACACGGGAATGGATTAATAGTTAATGGACTCATTAAAACTGGGGTGGATTACATGCAAGGACACTTGGTGTAATTGATAATAAAGTATTAAAACCTTATTACAGTTTAAGTCCCCAATTAGTTGGAATATTTGACTTCGGATATAAGGATAATTTGACGAGGACACTCGCACTTTATATTTATGACTGATGGACTGTTATGGACAAAAAGTTTATGGACATATTGAATAATCCAGGACAAAGGACAATTAACCCATGGTAATAAATTAAAATCAACACGTCAAACATCATGATTACGGAAGTTTAAATAATCATAATTCCTTTATTTCATATTTCATCGCACTATTATTTACTGTCATTTTATTTAATTGCACTTTTAATTATCGTACTTTTTAATTATCTCAATTTTATTTATTGCCATTTTATTTATCGCACTTTAATTTATCGCACTTTAATTATTGTCATTTACTTTACGCTTTAAATTAAGTTATATTTATTTTTAATATTTTACATTATGTTTTAACTGCGACTAAAGTTTTAAAATCGACAAACCGGTCATTAAATGGTAAAAAACCCCCTTTTATAATAATAATACTACTTATATATATATATTTATATATTTACAAATATAGTTTTAACAATATAGCGTTAAACTTGGCTAGCTCCCTGTGGAACGAACCGGACTTACTAAAAACTACACTACTGTACGATTATGTACACTGCCTATAAGTGTTGTAGCAAGGTTTAGGTATATCCACTCTATAAATAAATAAATAACTTGTGTAAAATTATATCGTATTTAATAGTATTTCGAAATAAAAATATAACTATTTCGTATACACCTCTACGCACATCAAGTATTTTTGGCGCCGCTGCCGGGGACTCCTAAACGCCGAAAGTGCAACGCTATATAAAAAATTTTTTTTTTTATTAAGTCGTAATCTATTTCTGTAAAAATATACGTTTTAAATATTAAAAATACAAGAAAAAGAAAAATATATCTATATTTTTAAGTTTAGTTAAATTAAAAAGTTTATATTTTTTTATTTATTGTGAAAAAGTTATAAAAAAGTAATAAGTTATATTTTATATATATTAAAAACAGGAAAAAAACCACTGAACCTGCATAAAAATCGACCTGCACCTCATTTGAATCTGTGACATCCGCACTCGCGGTACTTTTTTCCAGCTGAGATCCGCACTCGCGGAGCCTTTTGACAGGCTGAACCTTGTACGCATTTATTACACAATTAGGTTTAAATTAATTATTATTATTATTATTAAACCTAATTAGGGTTTATATTTAATATTAATTAGTTTTAGTTTAATTAATTTTGTATTTTAAGTTTTATTTAGTTTTATAAAAATTAATACTTTTATAAAATAATAATATAAAAATAATATTTTTATAAAAATTGTATTTTTATAACTTTAAGTTTTATCTTTATATTTTGTATGTTTTTATTCGTAATTGTATAGTTATCGTTCGTAATTAGTTTTAAGATATAGTTTTTGCCGTAGTTTACTTTTATTTCTAGAATTTTAAGACTTTGTCGTAAAATCCCTTAAGTGCTTTTTCTTTAGACTAAGATTTAGATGCTCTAGAATTTTACGACGTCGCTTATCGCTTAAATATTTATTAGATTTTAGTACTTTTTAAGTTATTGCCGTTTTGGATATAGAATTCCTTTTAAGCTTTAATAACTTGAGACGTAAATTTTAATTTTTAGTTTTTAGACTTTTAAGTTTCGACTGCATTTTATTATTTTTCGAACTTTTATTTTTCGACATTTTTCGACGCGCTCTTTTTCTTTCTTATTTCTCGACGCTCTAGTTTTTAGGACATAGAATTTTCTATTTCTTCTCTAAAATTTGAAAACGAAAAATTATTTTAAGTGGTTAAATTGATAGACATCCAAAATTTTCTGGTTCGTAGTAATAGTTGGATTTGTTAGTGGCGAGTTGTGGGCTTCCGATTTAAAGGGTCCTAGCTACCTGCTGCATCTATTGGCTATTCGAAACATGGGCAAAATCAGAAAAGTCTATTAATTTGATAACTTGTATAATTTTTATCTTTTATAACTAATAGGATATTCAGTGAATGCACCGAGCAAAACGTTCACCACCTTTCATACGTTCACCACCTGTAACTCGATCAAGACATCTAGCCAATATTGTCGCCGTTGATTTTTCTTTAGAATTGTCATCTAGTCGACCAAGTACTCTAATTCAAATTTCTGATAATTCATTTTTTGAACCCGACCTCACAATTGAGAACCCAGAGGATATTCAGGGACAATTCATAGATCCTGAACCACTAATCATTCCTCCTGAACCACAAATCACTCATCCAGAAATTGTCGAGGAAGAAACCATTAAATCAGAATCCCTTAGTGATTCAGATTCAACAAACTCAATCATGGAAAATCTGGAACCTCTAAGTATGGAAGACCGAATGAGAGCTAAACGCACTGGCCAAGGTCACGCAATTACTCAGCCAGATATTAATTTGCCAGATTATGAAATCAAAGGACAAATCCTACACATGGTAACTAATCAATGCCAATTTAGTGGTGCGCCGAAGGAAGATCCAAACGAACATCTTCGAACCTTTAATAGGATTTGTACTCTATTTAAAATCAGAGAAGTTGAGGATGAACAGACCTATCTCATGTTATTTCCCTGGACTTTAAAGGGAAAAGCCAAAGATTGGTTAGAATCGTTACCTGAAGGGGCGATTGATACATGGGATGTTTTAGTTGAAAATTTTCTTAATCAATTCTTTCCGGCATCTAAAGCCGTGAGACTTCAAGGAGAAATAGTTACGTTCACGCAAAAGCCAAATGAAACTCTGTATGAGGCATGGACAAGATTTGAAAAGTTATTAAGAGGATGTCTGCAACATGGTTTAGACACTTATCAAATAGTACAAATATTCAACCAAGGATGCGACATCACTACACGAAAAGACATCGATATAGCAGCTGGTGGTTCCATTATGAAGAAAACCGCAACTGAAGCTTACAAAATTATTGATAACACTGCTTCCCACTCACATGAGTGGCACCAAGAAAAAGATATCGTTAGATCATCTAAAGCAGCTAGAGCCGATTCTAGCCATGACTTTGATTCCATTTCCGCAAAGATAGATGCTGTCGAGAGATGAATGGAAAAGATGACTAAAGATATTCACTCAATACGAATTAGTTGTGAGCAGTGTGGAGGACCACATTTGACAAAAGATTGTCTCAGTATTGAACAAACAATGGAACAAAGAGAGAATGTTTCATACATTAACCAAAGGCCTGGAAATAATTATCAGAATAATTATCAACCGCCAAGACCAATCTACAATCAAAATCAGAATTATAACTGAAAGGTTCCATACAACAACCAACAAGGTCCTAGCAATCAACAAGTATCCAACAATACTTACAATCAGCAAAGACCTATTTTTCAAAACAAACCACCACAAATCGATGATAAAAAGCCAAACTTAGAAGACATAATGTCGAAGCTAGTTGAATCTCAAACGCAGTTTTTCACATCTCAGAAACAAACGAATGAACAAAATGCCCAATCATTTAGAAATCAACAAGTTTCTATTCAAAATCTGAAACAAGAAGTAAGCAACCTAGCAAGGTTGATAGGTGAAAGAAAACCGGGAAGTCTACCTAGTGATACAAATGCTAACCCCCGGAATGAAACTGCTAAAGCCATTACCACAAGAAGTGGTATTACACTTAAACCACCTGAAATAGCTGTAATTTCTGATGACTCTATTCCTACTACACAAGAACCACAGTCTGAGCAAGAAAAGGAAACAGAACCGGTAGTTGAAAAGGTTAATGAAGATAACACAGTTAAGGCTAAACCTTATGTTAAACCATACCAACCACCACTTTCTTACTTGAGTAAAATGAGAAAAGAAAGACTTGAAGTTGAGCAATCCAAATTCTTGGATATGTTTAAACAAATAAATGTAAATCTTCCTTTCAATGATGTGATTTCAGGAATGCCTAGATATGCTAAATTCTTGAAAGATCTAATCACAAATAGAAAGAAAATGGAAGAACTCTCGGCTGTTACTATGAATGCTAATTGTTCTGCAGTGCTGTTGAATAAGATACCAGAAAAATTATCTGATCCAGGAAGTTTCACAATTCCATATTTTCTGGGTAGTCTTAGTTCAATAGAAGCATTGGCAGACTTAGGTGCTAGTATAAATTTAATGCCGTATTCACTATACGTTAAACTAGACCTTGGAGAATTAAAACCAACACGAATAAGCATACAACTAGCCGATCGATCAGTAAAATATCCTAGAGGGATAATGGAGAAAATGCTAGTTAAAGTTGGTACTTTAGTATTTCCAGTAGATTTTGTTATTCTGGACATGGAAGAAGATTCTCGAGTTCCTCTCATATTAGGAAGACCATTCTTAAACACGGCTAAAGCAATAATAATACGTGTTTGGTAAGAAATTGACCCTAAGTATAGAGGACGAGAGTGTTACCTTTTCTGTTGATAGAGCCATGCAACAATCGCAATCTGCAGATGATACATGTTATTATATTCAAACTATAGATTCACATGCAGAATTATTAGAAGAATTTCCAGAATTACAAGAAACAGGAGAATGTTCTTTAGGAGAAGGAACTGAACCAATTAATGAAGCTGAAATGTTAGCCGCACTCATGGCTAATGAATATGAACCAACAACAGAAGAAATTCAAATGCTAAAAGAGGAAGACAGATATCGATACAAATCATCGATAGAAGAACCACCGACATTAGAGTTAAAGTCACTTCCAAACCATTTGGAATAAGCTTATTTACATGGTGAATCTGAATTACCTGTAATAATATCGTCTTCTCTTACTGAAAATGAAAAATCTCAACTCATTTCTGTGCTAAAAGCTCATAAACCAGCTATTGCATGGAAGATTCATGATATTAAAGGCATAAGTCCTTCATATTGCACACATAAAATCCTTATGGAAGAAGGTCATAAAACGTATGTGCAACGCCAACGAAGACTAAATCCTAATATGCAAGATGTTGTTAAGAAATAAATTATTAAACTGCTCGATGCAGGTTTAATTTATCCAATCTCTGATAGTCCATGGGTAAGCCCAGTTCAATGTGTACCTAAGAAGGGCGGTATGACTGTCATCACAAATGAAAAAAATGAGCTTATTCCTACTAGGACTGTAACAGGATGGTGTGTTTGTATTGATTATAGAAAATTAAAGGACGCCACCAGAAAAGATCACTTTCCCTTACCTTTCATTGATCAAATGTTGGAAAGATTAGCCGGAAATAGTTACTATTGTTTTCTTGATGGTTTCTCCGGATATTTTCAAATTCCAATAGCACCCGAGGATCAAGAGAAAACCACGTTCACGTGCCCTTATGGTACTTTTGCTTACAAACGCATGCCATTTGGACTTTGCAACGCCCCTGCAACCTTTCAAAGTGATGGCGATTTTTCACGACATGATAGAAGAATGCATGGAAGTTTTCATGGATGACTTTTCAGTCTTCGGTGATACTTTTGAATCATGTCTAGTTAATCTTGAACGAATGCTTATTAGATGCGAACAATCAAATCTAGTACTTAATTGGGAGAAATGCCATTTCATGGTTAGAGAAGGCATCATTCTTGGTCATAAAATTTCAAAGGAAGGAATTGAAATGGATAGAGCTAAAGTAGATGTAATTGCTAAACTTCCATATCCCACCAATGTTAGAGGAGTTAGGAGTTTTCTAGGGCATTCCGATTTTTACCGACGTTTCATAAAAGATTTTTCTAAAATTGCCACTCCTATGAATAAACTCCTAGAAAAGGATGCTACATTCATCTTTTCAGATGAATGTATCAAATCTTTTAATATTCTTAAAGAAAAACTCACGAATGCACCGATCATGATAACGCCAAATTGGAATTTACCATTTGAACTTATGTGCGATGCAAGTGATTTTGCAATGGGAGACGTTTTAGGACAAAGGATTGAAAAACGATTTCAACCTATTTATTACGCTAGTAAGACGTTACAAGGAGCATAAAAGAATTACATAAATACTGAAAAAGAACTCCTTGCAATTGTCTTTGCTTTTGACAAATTTCGTTCATATCTCGTTCTAGTAAAAACGGTGGTCTATACCGACCATTCTGCTCTTAGATATTTATTTTCAAAACAAGATGCAAAACCACGATTAATCCATTGGATCTTACTCTTACAAGAGTTTGATATTGAAATCCTAGACAAAAAGGGAGCAGAAAATCTCGCCGCTGATCATCTTTCTCGTCTTGAAAATCCTGTATTAGAAGTTCTAAATGAATCGGCCACACAAGATAAATTTCCTGATGAATATCTATTAAGAATCGATTATAATGAAATTTCATGGTTTGCAGACTATGCAAACTATTTAGTATGTGGATTCCTTGAAAAATGGTTGTCGTACCAAAAACGAAAGAAATTCTTTAGTGATATAAAACACTATTTCTGGGAAGATCCACATTTGTTTAAAAGTTGTCCCGATGGAATAATACTCTGATGCGTATTCGGAGATGAAGCTAGTCAAATCTTAAACCATTGTCACATAGGACCAATAGGAGGGCATTATGGGCCTCAACTTACAGCAAGAAAAGTTTACGATGCTGGGTTCTATTAGCCTACAATTTTCAAAGACGCACACCTTCTTTGCAAATCCTGTGATGCTTGTCAAAGGGCCAGAAAAATAAGTCAACGTGATGAAATGCCACAAAATGTCATTCAAGTATGTGAAGTATTTGACGTTTGGGGTATTGACTTTATGGGTCCATTTCCAAAATCTCATAATAATCTCTACATTCTCATTGCCATTGACTATGTATCTAAATGGGCGGAAGCACAAGCTCTCCCAACTAACGATGCACGAGTTGTAGTCAACTTTTTAAAACGTCTTTTTGCTAGGTTTGAAACACCGAAAGCTTTAATAAGTGATCGGGGTACTCATTTTGTAATAATCAACTTGAGAAAGTTCTCAAAAGATATGAAGTAACTCATAAAATCTCAACCGCGTATCATCCACAAACAAGTGGACAAGTTGAAAATACCAACCGTGCTTTAAAACGTATTCTAGAGAAAACCATAGGATCAAATCCGAAGGAATGGTCCATAAAATTGGAGGATGCACTCTAGGCTTTTAGAACAGCCTACAAAACTCCAATTGGTACCACATCTTTTAGACTCGTTTACGGAAAAGCATGTCACCTTCTAGTAGAAATTGAGCACAAAGCATTTTGGTCTTTGAAGACATGTAATCATGACTTACATGAAGCTGGACGTCTACGGTTAAGTCAACTAAACGAATTAGAAGAACTAAGACATGAAGCATATGAAAATTTGTTAATCTATAAGGAAAGAATAAAGAAATGACATGATAAAAGAATCAGAAGTTCAAAAGAATTTAAAGAAGGAGACATAGTTCTTCTTTTCAAATAAAGATTTAAGCTATTTCCTGAAAAATTGAAATCAAGATGGTCTCGACCATTCATAGTCAAAAGAATTTTCCCGTACGGAACAGTAGAATTAATAAATTCAAATGGGATTGAATTTAAGGTTAATGGTCACAGAGTTAAACATTACATAGATAATCCAATGGAAGTTGAAGATGAAGTTAATCACAATTTCGATACCACAGCTAACTAAGTGTGGGAAAGATTCGAATCTTTTTAGGGTAATATGTATTTCTGTTAGAGTTAGATAGTCTGTTTTCGTGTAGTTCCCGAGAATGGAATCCGAATGGTGTTTCCCTAGCAGACCCTAAAGAACTAGTCTTCTCCCTCCATTTTGAATTTTTATTTCTTTTAGGTTTTACGAGATGAAGAATTCCTTTGATCTGAACCATGGTCTACTGCTACACGCTATGATTACTAAACGTAATAATAACATCTTCCCGAGTGAACTGGTATCATTCATAAGAGGAAAAATGGATGAAGTAAGGAAAGAACTCAGGAAAGATCATCATAAGACACATTTTGGTAAAGGAAAATCAAAATCCGCAACAAAAAGAAGAGTACGACACCTTGAAAGATGTCATAAATGCGGAAAATGGTCACACGAAGGTAAATGTTCGAACAATCAAACATATTCAAATACCGAATTTGTTACTCTATGCAGAGAAGGACCGTTCATATGTTTAGAAGAAAAGATATTGAAGAATCGAGGTTACGCTTATGTAGCTATGGAAAACCAAATCACACGACTCTCCTATGAGTCAGCTAAAGCAGGTCTCTGAGAATTCTTTCTCATAGGTAAGTATGTACAGTTTTTATTTTTATTTTTATTGCTTTTAACCTTTTGATAATAAACGCTGAATCGTTCGCTATAAAGTATTAAATTGGTATTCAATAAAATTAGGTATGCGAAACCGAAATTATTGATATCATACAAAAATTTATTACATCACTGCGAAATTTACCGTTTATTCTTAAGGTATAAATATCTTTAATCAATCAATCCAAAATATTTCAGAAATTCGTCAAGAGTAAAACTAGGTTAGGGAACCGAAATTACTTTACCCAAAAGAGGGGCGTATATTTTTGATAATATTTGATTGATTAAAGTGGGATAAAAGACCAAAAAGATTTTTCATTTTGAATTTTTACCTTGTTTTTAAAATTAATATATAAATATTAAATTATTATTGTAAATTTTTTAAAATCAATATATTTAAATTTTTAAATATTTTAAAAATTAATATTTTTAATATAAAGTTTGTAAAATTAATGTATAAAAATATTAATAATATTAATATGAATTTCTAATTTTATGCATTTTAAATTTAAGTTTGGTGTGAATTTAAAAACAAAAATTACTTTATTTCATTAAGTTAAAAATTTGATATTTAAAATTCGTCGTGAGTTGAAGACTAGGTCGATGAACCGAAATTGCTTTACCCGAGGGCGGGACGAGAAATTTTGTTATCATTATTTTTAATCTTATTGATTTAAAGTATGCCAAAAACATTTAAAAAACCAAAAAATATTTGCTTTTAAAACAAACGCTTTAAAATGATAAATTTTAAAATTTTGTCGAGGGACGGACTAGGTAAACGTACCGAAACAACCTCGTCCTAAATAAAAAGGAAAACAAAATTTTAAATTTAATTAATTGTTTTATTAATAAAGGTTTTATATATAAAAAAAATCTAATATGTTTGGAAACTTTGGTAAAATTTAATCAATTTTCTACGCTAATCACCCTCAATAATTTAAATTGTACTGATTTCTTGCAAATGAGGGCATTGCCAGATCTTAAGTGTGAGAAGGGGTTAAATTCTTTCGGAATTTTAAAATTTTTGACTTATACACTTGGTTACCATTAAAAATACTAGTAACGCAGTAGTTGTATTAGAATTTAGTGCTCTCTGATAATAAAGAACAGTCCTAGTCTTATATACTGACTACCCAATTCTAGTAAAATTTTTCAAAATTTTCAATTAAATGAACTCAAAATCATGTTCATACATATTTATGAACAATAAAACTAGGTGTTAACACCGAAATTATTGTTACCTCGGAAAGGACATAAATTGAGAAACAACCCAAAATGTTAAAATTCATTTAAAATGGAATAGAGGAAAATAAAAATCCAAAGAAAGGAAAATAAAAGCCAAGTGTGAGAAAAAATTACCAAGTTATTTAGAATATATATTTTTGTACAAATAATTGAAGAGACTTTTGTTTTGGACGATTTTAATCAAGTTTTACCCAGTTTATTGTAATAGAATTTAAAAAGGAAGTAAAGTCTTCCAAAAAAAGACACGCGCTTCTTGATTTAGGTTAGGAAGTTGTTGTCCAGACCAGTTGTAGAGTCTACGAAAAACCTTGAAAAGTTTTCTCGAAAATCAGCTGAAAATTCACGGACCTCAGCATCAAACAGGGTCTCCAAGTGGTCAGACTTATCCTAACCATGAAAGGATCTGTCTCGTACAATGGGGGGCACCATGCAAATTAGCTTATAAGACTAATGAATCAGATCCCCAGAAAGGATAATCTCCTTAAAGATCAAAAATCAGCTTTTAAGCCTGATATTACTCAATCCTTGAGATTGACCTTAAAGATTAAGAATTACAAACTCATGGAATTCAATGATATCTAAACTCGAGCTAGAACGAGAAAATATTTTGATCAAAATTACAAACCGATTTGTTTTCTGAAAACCCATTTTCAATGCGTTCATTACCATTGAACGTAAAATCCTAGGAATTCACCTGGAATTCATTAGGTCACCTGAACAAAATCGGGTGTCAACCGTAAGAACGGTGGTTGCATGGCATGGTCGAAGACAGGACCTTGTGCCAGACCGAAAAACTATAGGGTGATCTTTACTATTGCTCCTACAAAGGATAGTAATTGCATCCGACACGATATAGACCATAATCAAAAGCATGTCACGGGACATTGCCTCAACAGTTGCTTGTTCAACGCTTTCATTTACAACCAGACGGTAGTTTATCGAAAGGTAATATACGGAGCAAGTATACTGGACGTGTTACTTTCCTAATACAAGATTAGCAAGTGGGTGACACAAAACCGCAAGTTTTAAGCTAAAATTTTCAAATCTCAAACCCACAATACCCACAAACATTTTGCAAACACTGGTGAAGGGTTATTCCGGAAAACTTATCTAGGGTAAAA
Source organism: Rutidosis leptorrhynchoides (assembly GCF_046630445.1). Lineage (NCBI taxonomy): Eukaryota > Viridiplantae > Streptophyta > Magnoliopsida > Asterales > Asteraceae > Rutidosis > Rutidosis leptorrhynchoides. The sequence continues at coordinate 401,180,622 of NC_092333.1, forward strand.
GCTAGATTGAATTTTCAAAAGATCAAATGTTTTCATAAAGATCCAATTTCCTAAAGGATCTAAATTTTCATAGTCATGTGGGACTGTAAACCACAACGTTACTATCATTGTTCATACCGCCGTATTAAAATCACTGATGTACAAAGTGTGAAGAATAAAGAAGTGATTCTAGTATTTTTATTTGAAGACTATATTGCTTGAGGACAAGCAACGCTCAAGTGTGGGAATATTTGATAATGCTAAAAACGAACATATATTTCATAGCATTATCCCTCAAGAAAGACAAGCTTTTAGTTGCAATTGTTCTATTTACAAGTGATATTCGTTTAAATATTAAAAGGTGAAGACAAAAGACAGATTTGACGATTTGAAGACGCAAACGACCAAAAAGCCCAAAAGTACAAAGTACAATCAAAGTGGTTCAAATTATTGATGAGAAACGTCTAGAAATTACAAGAGTACGAGCCGCGAACGCAAAGTACAAGCTATTAAATAGTAGGAAAGGACGTTCAAAAATCTGGAACCGGGACCAGAGTCAACTCTCAACGCGCGACGCAACGGTCCAAAAATTACAAGTCAACTATGCACAAGAATATAATATAATATATAATTAATTATATATATTATTATATAATATAATTATATGCAGCCCACGTTTTGGATTTAATCTATGAGCTGGATTCCAGACCTCCGCACTCGCGGAGCTTTTATGAAGAAAATATCCGCACTCGCGGAGCTCTACAGTACAACGTGGGCCTATAAAAGGCATCGAATTCTGCACGAAAAATCACACACTTTTTCTAATCTATCTCTCACTCTCTACGATATATATATATATATATATATATATATATATATATATATATATATATATATATATATATATATATATATATATAATTTATAATTTTAATTTTAATTTAAGATTAATAATAATAAGGGTATGTTAGCGAATGTTGTAAGTGTGTAAGTCGAAATTCTGTCCGTGTAAGCAACGCTATTATTAATCATTGTAAGTTATGTTCAACCTTTTTAAATTAATGTCTCGTAGCTAAGTTATTATTATGCTTATTTAAATTGAAGTAATCGTGATGTTAGGCTAAAATATTAAAGACGGGGTTATTGGGCTTTGTACCATAATTGGGGTTTGGACAAAAGAACGACACTTGTGGAAATTAGACTATCGGCTATTAATGGACTTTATATTTGTTTAATTGAATGATAGTTCGTTAATTTAATATAAAGATTTACAATTGGACGTACCTATAAATAACCATATACACTCGATCGGACACGATGGGCGGGATATTTATAAGTACTAATAATCGTTCATTTAACCGGACACGGGAATGGATTAATAGTTAATGGACTCATTAAAACAGGGGTGGATTACATGCAAGGACACTTGGTGTAATTGATAATAAAGTATTAAAACCTTATTACAGTTTAAGTCCCCAATTAGTTGGAATATTTGACTTCGGATATAAGAATAATTTGACGAGGACACTCGCACTTTATATTTATGACTGATGGACTGTTATGGATAAAAACCTTATGGACATATTGAATAATCCAGGACAAAGTACAATTAACCCATGGTAATAAATTAAAATCAACACGTCAAACATCATGATTACGGAAGTTTAAATAAGCATAATTCCTTTATTTCATATTTCATCGCACTATTATTTACTGTCATTTTATTAAATTGCACTTTTAATTAACGTACTTTTTAATTATCTCAATTTTATTTATTGTCATTTTATTTATAGCACTTTAATTTATCGCACTTTAATTATTGTCATTTAATTTACGCTTTAAATTAAGTTATATTTATTTTTAATATTTTACATTAGGTTTTAACTGCGACTAAAGTTTTAAAATCCACAAACCGGTCATTAAACGGTAAAAAACCCCCTTTTATAATAATAATACTACTTATATATATATTTATATATTTACAAATATAGTTTTAAAAATATAGCGTTAAACTTGGCTAGCTCCCTGTGGAACGAACCGGACTTACTAAAAACTACACTACTGTACGATTAGGTATACTGCCTATAAGTGTTGTAGCAAGGTTTAGGTATATCCACTCTATAAATAAATAAATAACTTGTGTAAAATTATATCGTATTTAATAGTATTTTGAAATAAAAATATAACTATTTCGTATACACCTCTACGCACATCACTTTATATCTATATGATATGCTAACTTAATGAGTTAAAACTTGGAAACACGAAGAACACCGTAAAACCGGGGGCTGTTTTGGGTTGGATAATTAAAAACTATCATAATCTTTGATTTAATAGTTGTTCTCCTGGGAAAATGATATTTTATATGAACATGATAAAATATCCAAAAATCATGGTTAAACACAAAGTAGAAGTATGTCTTTCAAATGGTTATCAAGATGTCTTTCTTTCGACGGGAATGACTACCTCTTTCAACTATGGACATGTAACCTGTAACTCCGACTATAAACCACCACTTTTTCAGTTTAGTTTTACAAATTTCAGTTCGTTACGAAACCATAGCAATTTGATTCACTCAAAACAGATTTATAATGAAGAAGTTATGAGCAAAACAATATTGGTTAAAAATGGCTCAAATGACTACGTGATGATTTTACAAAATCCATACTAACCATATCTTAGCTAACTTTTCTTGTATTATACATGTATTCTAACATGTCATGGTTACACAATACGTCGGATAAATCAAAATACACCACATACACAATACGTGTAACTACAATAGCGGTATCGTGGATCATGATTGAGTCTTATACAATACGTGTATACTATGTCTTGATTATTTCAAGGTGATGTATCGATCTATATATTTACTACTAACTGTGGACTACTAACTGTGGACTACTAATTGTGGACTACTAACGTTGGACTGCTAACTTGACAACTTAAACAATCACACGTGATTGAAAATATAAACTTAAACAATCACACGTGATTGAAAATATGAACTTAAACAATCGCACGTGATTGAAAGTATGAACTTAGACAATCACATGTGATTGAAGATATGATATGAATATAGTTGTATTACATTTTGATATATATATATATATATATATATATATATATATATATATATATATATATATATATATATATATTTGTTACAGGTTCGTGAATCCAAGGACGACGGCCATATTTTTAATAAGTTGAAAACTTATTATTAATATACTTTTACTACCGTGAGTATATAGTCCCATTTTTAAACTCTTAAAATATTTTTGGGATGAGAATACATGCATTTTATGTTTTACGCTATGGACACAAGTACTTAAAATATATTCTACGTTGAGTTGTACCACCTTGCATATCTTCCCTAATAGCTTGGTAACTAATATTTACATGTTGTATGAACATGTAAGCGCGAATCCTATTGATAGATCTATCGAGTTTGACAACCCCAACCGGGCTAGTCGCTCTAGTATCGTAAACGGTTGCATAGTACTTCATTTTTACTACACTTGGTACAGTGATTTCATAATAAAGGGAATATGCCATATTAATAGTTAAGTATGGTTACCGAAGCGCTCAACAACTTACAGAATATCTTTATTGAAATATTTATAACTATGAAATCTTGTGGTCCAATATTTATATCGATGCTAGCTTTAAACCTATATATCTCACCAACTTTTGTGTTGACTGTTTAAGCATGTTTATTCTCAGGTCCTTAAGAAAGTCTTCCGCTGTTGCATTATCTGAGCAAGCTATGCATGGACTCTCATACTTTATTTAAATAAAGTGTTGCATTCACTAAAACCTTTGTCATGTATTATATTCGACTGTTATGTCACATGTGTAGTATTTGAAAACCGATGTATTATGGGAATTATTCCTTAAATAATCGTCCAATTGTTTAAAACATGCATTATGTATAATAATGGTGTGCTTTTAATGAAACGAATGCAATATTTTCTAAAACGTATCATATAGAGGTCAAATACCTCGCTATGGGACCAATGAATAATGTACTGCGTTTATAGTAATATGGACGGGTCGTTTCAGTTGGTATCTGAGCAGAGGTCTTAGCGAACCAGAAATTGCATTAGTGTGTCTGACCGGTATTTGTTATGATGCATTAGTGAGTCTGGACTTTGACCGTGTCTGTTTTGAAAACCGTTGCTTATCATTTTTGATCGAAAATTGAATATTATAACATGTAAATATTATGTGATATATTTCTAATGTGGTAGTTAATGTATGATAGATGTATAATTCTAGCACCAATCTCATTATCATAATCAGCGACTCCGAAGAGGAATCTCCAGCAAAGGTGCCAATCATCAATTTATCTGATGATGATGAAGACCCGAAAGAGGACACATTCTGGGGAGATTCACAATATCTGGAAGAACCTAAAGTGAAAGAACCTGAAAACGATCATGAGGAGGAGGAGGAAGTAAAGGAGATTACTAAGAAAGAATTTAAAAAGGGAAAGGAGCCTGTAGTCACCAAACCAAAATTTTTGAATCCAGAAATTAATAAAGCAATTGTTGGACAAAGTAAACCTGACACTTCTACCCCTAGTCATCCTCCTGTTAATAACTCTATTGAGGCACCATCCCGACCAAGATACAAACGTATCGCTAGAATGAGAACGATGTCAGTGTCTGAGACGCGAAAACTCTTTGGTTTCCCAGATCCCGCAGATTTCCCAGATTTGTTCCCAAACAATAAGAAGTCTCGTCATTTCTAATCTGTCCCAGCAGTTACCATACTTCACGCCTTGTATAATAGTTATCGTGTGCTATATTTCATCTTACCTATGTTTTATGTAAAATAGTGGTATTGTATTATTATAAAATATTGTACCAAAAGTTTAAGCGTGAAGTATTAAGGTATTAAGTTTTTCATGATAGAATATTATTTGGATTGTAGTAGTTAATTTTTGTACTAAGCTATTGAGTATGAACTTTAACAGGTAGGTACTACCCTGGATATAATTATAAAATGCTAATAAGAAGAAAAGGCTTTTATAATAATTAGTTCATATTATTAATATGCCACGACGTACCATTAATTACTTGCTACATCTATAATATTCTATGTGATTAATTATCTTATATGTTTATTGAAGAAACATGGCTCGATTGAACCGAATGACGGAACAAGAAATTGAGGAGCTTATCAACCAACGCGTAAACGACCAAATGCTTTGGGTCGAAGCGCCAAGAGTAGCAGCAAACAACACAAACCCACGTGTTGGATGCTCATATAAACCATTTCAAGGTTGCAAACCTTCATCATTCAGCAGAACAGAAGGACCTGTCGGTTTAACCCGATGGTTCGAAAAGCTCGAGTCCGTATTTAAAATTAGTGGTTGTGCGGAAGGGGATAGGACAAAGTATACTTCATGCACATTACAAGATGGTGCACTTACATGGTGGAAAAACTATGTAAAAGCTGTAGGGGGCGATGAAGCATATGATACTCCTTGGGAGGAGTTGAAAAATATGCTAATCAACGAATACTGCCCAAGGAACGAGGTTAGAAAAATGGAAGCCGAGTTACGTAATCTGAAAGTTGTCGGAATGGAACTTACCAACTATAACAGGCGATTCATGAAATTAGCCTTGTTATGTCCTGAATTGGTACCAACGGAAGAGCGAAAGATTGAATTGTACAAAGATGGTATGCCAAAGAACATCAAGGCCAATGTTACAGCATCCAAACCCAAGACAATTCATGAAGCTATCACCATGGCAAACGAGCTAATGGATCAGATCATCCTGGATAAGAACGCATCAAATACCGATGTCAAGGTATCAGATAACAAAAGAAAGTGGGATGGAAACCGTGATCGAGGTCACCAACAACAATCTCTCAAGAAACAGGAAACCACGCAAGGTGCGGGTAGTGGTTCAAGTTTAGGTTACAAAAGACGAAATCCCTTATGTAACAGATGCCACAAACATCACACTGGTTTTTGCAATGTGGTGTGCAACAAATGTAATCGAAGGGGTCATCTTGCTTAAGATTGTAGGGTTCCCGTTACAAATACAAATGGCACCAAGACTCCTGCCACCAATGCAAATAGAACTGCCCTGGCCACTGTTACTTGTTATGGGTGTGGGAAACAGGGTCATATTAAGAGCCAGTGCCCGAATCCAGAGAAGAACAACGGACCTGCACGTGAAAGAGCGTTTAACATTAATTCTAGAGGCATGTGAAGACCCGGAACTTGTTACGGGTACGTTTACCATTAATAACTTATCCGCATTTATTATATTTGATACTGGTGCCGATAGAAGTTACATGTGTAGAGACTTTTACGCTAAATTGAATTGTTCATCACTACCTCTAGATGCTAAGTACATGATTGAGTTAGTTAATGGTAAACTAATTAAAGCCGATAAAATTTGCCGTGATTGTAAAATAAATTTAGCCGGAGAGACGTTTAAAATTGATTTGATACCCGTAGAATTAGGAAGTTTTGATGTAATAGTCGGCATGGACTGGATGTGCAAAATAGGAGATGAAGTTGTGTGTGCCAAGAAGGCAATTCACATTCCTCGCAAGGATAAAACGTCAGTAATGATTTATGGTGAGAAAGGTAACTCAAAGCTAAAACTGCGTCAGGTAAGGGTCGAGTTCTTGAGACTCGGTGATAGTGAGAGTTACATAACACTGCGTCAGGTGCCTCCTTATACTTGCTAGTGTGATGTTTGACTCCGATGGTATGATTACTTTGTACTTGGGTACCGGTGAGAAACCTGAAGATACAATTATGATTTGGTTTCGGTGTTTAGCGGGCGTTAATGATTTGACTAATCTGAAATGTTGAGGTTCGAGTGCCTTGTAGTAATTCCGCAAAGAGTTGTTGAGTATGACCAACGTCGAGACCGGTCATGTGCGTTGTGGAATATTGAATTCCGCAGGATTTTATAATCTTGGCGGTGAAAGTGTGGGGTTAAAACACTAAGTGGGGGAGTATGTACCTAGAGGGTACGGTGTTGCCTCGGTTTAGTAGGCGTGTTCGAGCGATTTACCGAAAGTTATCCCGTTTAGTGACCGATCGCGGGACGTAGGGTGTTGATTTTGATTATCTCATGTAGAGACATGTGGATGTTGAGCGTGTTCGAGAGTGAGTTCTCTAGAGTATTGAGGACTTATATATGCGAGAAGTGACGAGATCATCCTTAATGGATGGTCAAGGCGAAGGTCCGCATGGTAGTGATGGATGAGTTGGGAATTGAGTAAGATTGCGTGTCAGTGGGAGTTTTCGGAGAGCGTGTGGGAAGTTCCATTACCATGTGAGTGGCATGGATGACCTAAAGTAGTTGATGGTGGGCGAGGATACTCTAAGTCGTAAATTAGAGTGTACCAAGGAATCATGGAGGATCGTTGTGTGAATAGAACGTTACCTTCCAAAGAAGTGGGACTTATAGGATGCGATTGCGGCATTGAAGGGTCCAGGGTTGTGTGAGGACTCGAAAAGTTGAGGAAGGCGTACTTTCCTTGTTAGCGATGAGGTTTAGATTGAGAGTACGTGATCCAGTTTAAGTGGGGGAGAGTTGTAATACCCTGAATTTTAAATACATCAGAAAGTGTCACCAGAAAGTGTCCTCAGAAAGTGTCAGGAAAAGTCTACTTATACTAATGCATTTTCAGATTTTACATTAGAATCGGAATCAGACTACCTCAGTCCCTGAACTTCAAATGGAAATCTGTTTACCAGTTAGGCCACACCGCGGGGGTTTTGGGGCGGCTAGCCTACGTTCAGGTATTTTAAGTTTAAAAAAGTTTTGTTTGCGATTTTGCCTTAAGGCCGCGCCACGGGCCCATATAGCCGCGCCGCGTTTGGTGCTGGGCCAGACTCGATTTTCAGCATTTTAAAAGGGGTTTAATGAGGGGCAAATGAGTCATTTCGCATATAGACAGTTTTTGAGCCACAAAACTGATACAAACCCAATCTTATCTTCATTTTATCCCATCTTTTTCACACAAACACTCTCTTCAAACCCTAGTAAGAGAAACAAGTTTTTAGAGTGAGAAAGTTTCATTTGGGGAAGAAGAAGGTCGATTCAGGTGAAAGCTCAAGAGTTAAAGTTGTTCACCTCCTTCCTAGCTACGTTTTGGTGGTAGTGGTAAGTCTTGTATCCGAGTTTCATTGTTTATGTTATTGTTCAAATTAGGGTTTTGAACTTGCATGTTCTTGAATAAACTCCACTAGTTAATAAATGTGTGATTTAGGCTAGTGACAGGTGTGGTTGACCCTCGTTGGTGGATTATGGGTTGGTTGATGATTTGGCCATGTTAGGGCTAGTTATTTGAAGTATGATATCGCATATTTATTACACATTTATTTTGGCGATATCTGTCATAATTTGGTCCTTTTGGATGCGATTTAGTGTTAATTTGATTATATTGTGAAGATTCTAGTTTGAAGAGCCGAGAATACGACATTGGCAATTTTTGGAAGTTTATGAGGTATTATGGGAGTCTTTATTATTGTTGGTGCCTCATGGTTCGAAATTTGGAGTGCGGTTATTGAAGAAAACAAGTTAAAAAATAAAGTTGGCGTCATAATTAGCTAGGAGCCGCAGCGCGGCTGTAATTGGTCGCGGCGCGGTTTAAGGAGAATTTTAGTTACCCGGATGTGGCAAAAAGCATAACATCAGATGTAGCGTGTAGCCATGGCATGGGGAATCTTAGTCACGGTGCAGGAATAAGGCGGCCTAGATCAGTTTTGCAAGGTTTTTAAGGCCCAGAGTTCTACCCTAATTATCTATCATTCATTCGGCCGATTTCTGGAGCACTTAGGGTGATTTTGGGAGATTCAAGGAGGATTTTCATCATCCTCCAAGCATTCTAATCATTCCGGAATCAACCTTCAATCCGTTCATCATTTTTTATTGCTTATTTATTTAGGTTGATTTCTTTGTCATTAACAATGAATTCTTTCCTTTATTTATTTGTGATTTTTATTGTAGCCATGATTGTTGGCTAAGACTTTAATGTTTGTCAAGATTGAATATTAGTATGTGTTTGGATGATACTTTAATGTTTTAATTAATTAATGCATGATACTTATGAGTTTTGATTAAGAACCATTCTTGTGAGATTTGATTATTGTTACTAGGATTGATTAGTGATCTTGTTTGAACAAAGGGAACCCTGTTTCAATTTAGAGAACTAATTTTCAATTGATTTGTCTTAACCAATTGGGTGTCTACTGGACCAAGTGGGTAAATCCGGTAACATAGATTGAACAAAACAAGGTGTGAATTGTGTGGATCAAACGCGTAACCAATTGAATCTTAATTTCATAGTTAGTTAATTACTAAGTCACAAACGAAAGAGGTCTTTGGTGAAAAGGAACCCTAAGCCAATAAATCGTAGTTTGAGGTTTTTGCTAAAAGAGAACTCTGGATAAACCGACTCTGTAATTGCATGTATTGATAATTAGAACTAGTGCTTAATAACAAATCATCCGACACTGCGAAAAGGAGATCTAGGCGAACATTCTTTTATCTATTGAATTCAAATCTATCTTTATTTTTCGTTGAGTCTACATTTGATTTATATAAACTTAAAAACCAAAAATATTATCTGTTACTTTTGATCTATCTTTGATTTCGCTAATCGTTAAATAGCCACAAAACCAAATTATTCTGTACTTTCAAATTTCTTAGATTAACTTAGTTTAATTTTTATTAGTTGACAATTGAGATTTACGTGATACTGTCCTTGGATCGATATTCGGAATTACCTAAAGTCTATACTGCTACACGATCGGGTACACTGCCCGTGAGTGTGTAATAGTCCTTTTTAAACGGTATTTCCAAAAGATAATTTATATTCTAGAAATTACACATCAAAGTATAATCACTAAGATTAGTGATTATGGAAGTATTGGAACCCTTTTAGGTGTATTTGAAAAACTAATTTTGAAATGGATCAAAATTAGCGTTTATGTGTCAAAGTGGGGAAGACAAGTATTTAATACTTGTGTTTCGGTTTATTTGGCGTTATAGGACCATTTTCACTAGCGTTGAGTGATTATTGGTTAGTTTGGGCATTTTTGTGCTTGGAAGTTCAATTGGATCAAAATTGCACTAAGTGTCAATTTAGGTTGGTTTGTAATCCACCCTAATTGTGCTGTTTGTTATCTGATAAATGGAATAGGTACTTTCCATTGGCGGTTGCAGATTATTTTGGTTTGCATTCATCAAGACGATAAGGTGAGTGTAAATATATTATATGCGTATGTATGCATAAAATGGGTGCGGGTGCGGGTGGGGTAGAGTGATCCTTGTGCCTTCGGGTTCACTTTACATGTGCGTGGAAAGATGGACTCTATGAATTTTGAGTCCACGTGGCACATTTGTGCGTTTTGGGTTACCACCCTTGGGGTAGTGAATCTTGTGAGTATACGGATTCACGTTGGCGTGTGATTTGGCCAACCCCGTTCACGTTGATGATGTTGATGAGGTGTGATGGGATGGTGAATCTTGTGTAGTTCAGATTCACGATGTCGTGTGTAGTTCCGACATTCCCATTTGTGTTGTTATGACTTAGGGTGTGCATCTTGTGTAGTTCGGATCCACTCGGGCGTGTGTAGTTCCGCCAACTCTATAGACATTTAGTTGTGGTATGAATCTTGTGTAGTTCAGATTCATAAGGCATGTGTAGTTCGGCCATCCTCAATTGTAGTTGGAAGGAAGGTAGTGAATCTCGTGTAGTTCAGCTTCACTTAGGCATGTGTAGTTCGGCCAACCTTCATATGTTTAAGGTTAAGGGGTTAACCTTGTGGTATTGGCTATATTTTCATATATATATATATATATATATATATATATATATATATATATATATATATATATATATATATATAGTTGTGTTATAGTTGAACTTGCGGATTAACATGGTAGTACGTTATGTATAGCTTTTCTTAGTTATACATGGATGCGGTATGTGTTTATTACTTGTGTTGGTGATACGTATTCATCTTATGCATATGTATGTATATAGTATGTTTATCCTTACTAAGCTTTATAGCTTACCCTCTCGTTGTTTATATTTTTATCGATTCGCGTTAAAGAGGCGGCAAGGGTGAGCGCGGGGACTAGTGGATTATGGCGGGTTGCTTCAGAAGACTTGCCTTTAGATTAGACTTAGGATTGGGTAGTGCAATCCCAATCACCATGTTCGGTTATATGTTGATTTAAAACGCTTTGGGTCAAATCGGGTTATGTTAAGACGGGTCATTGTGTTTCCGGGGTCGTCGTGTCAGTGTTGTTGTCTTAATATAACTAAAATTATGTATTGTGACGTTTTAAATTACATTTTGGGATGATGTATTTGTTAAGATTTATAAAGTGGGGGAAACTTGTGCAAATTAAAAGAAAAGAGAATTTGTTAGGAATAGAAATTCCTAGTGATTAATAGATATATGATAAGTGATTAAATAGGCTAAGTTTTATGATTAAGTTCTTAATTGTAATTGTAAGGAAATGGTATGACGTATAAATACCATTTCCATCCCTTAGAATCATAAGCCTCCCCATTCCATTTACATACACTTACACCTTAAATGTGTGTTTCCCCCAAATACTCTCTCAAACACATTGAGAGACTAGTGATTAGATGCAACATTAGCTTGATCATCATTAAGCTAATAGTTGAAGAAAGCCGTGGATCAATTTCGGTATTGATTCCATTGGCATTAGGATTTGATTGTACACAATCACATATTCAATATACAAGTTCCATTGATCAGATCTGTTAGTGTGTTCATATCATCTTCATCATCACACTGTTACATTCATCATCAACATCAAACCTTCTGTATCGATCTAAATCAATAACCTACACATTGAATTGAAGGTGAATTGAGGTTTAACACGTGGTATCAGAGCGTAAAGAGCTAATCTATCGATCCAAAGCTTCAATTCTGTGTGTAATTCAATCTTCATCTTCATCAGAGCATAAGGAAACCTACAGTACCTCCAAAAATATCAAAATTCGGTTTCAACAACTAAAACCTCAAATTGATCGTTGATTCATGTTTCTCACACTTCGTTTGTCCTAACTGAATATCAAAATCAAATTGAAAACTTCCAGAAATCCTTAAATCTCAAAGTCAAACTTTTCTCATTTTCGGTCAACAAATTAATTCTCGATTTCTAGGTGTTTTCAGGATCTAAAACCTATCAACGAGTGTTAGGATTTCAGTCTGAAACAATTTTTGAGAAGAAATTGTGGCCTGAAACTTACTAGAACTCAGTTTTGATTTTCCAGTCTTATCAATGGCGGTTTAACTGTGATCTTCAACTTTTTCGTGATGGTGCTACTCACATTGATTTCTAGCTGTTAATCGAAGGTGCAGAAACGTATAATAAACTATTTTAGATCACAAAATTCAAGTTGAAGGTCTGACCGGAAAACTCATCTGAATCTTCAAACTCTCGCCGGAATCTTCATCAAGTTGAATAACCGTTTTTCATACGTTTGATTACACGATTGAGTTCTCGAGTGAGTTTATTAGGGCTGACACGTGCGTTTTGGTACACGATTGAACGACAATTCATACGATTGAGTATACAGAGAAAATTCACGAGGGGTTTTTAATTTCGTACGTGTGAAAAAGGTGGTACGTACGATTGATTACACGAGTGAGTTACTCGTACGAGAGACTGAAGAAAACAGGGTTCGATTGATTTGATTTGTTGAAGCGTACGAATGGTGTTTAGGATTAGGGTTCATAAGATAATTGGGGAAGAAATAAGATGACGATACAGAAAGAACACCTGCTTAAATTCTTTTATTAACTCCCACCACTCTTAAGTCAAGGCCCATTTAATTTGATAGCCCAAGACCCAATTCCATTTGAACCTTACACACTTAATCCAAGACTCATATCGGGACCCAAGAACTTGACCGAGTCCATTTACCCAAGTAATAACAATAAATCCATCTGTCATTTATTAAAACCCTATAGCAATTAAAAAATCCAATTTAGTGTCTATTTCCTAGACCGAACTTTAAGGGCATGTACTTTTATTAACTACATTTAACTTTTTCATTAAGTGTTTTACAAAATTTTAACAAAATTTCAAAATTTTTGGAATTTAACGAAGAAGAAATCGCATAAATTTTTCAAAGTCGAAAAACGTTTTAATTGAGATTTTTTTGTTTTCTCGTGATAAAAATTTTAAATATTATACTTTTTCGAACTTTCGTGTATTTGACGGATTTTTAGTTTTTATCGGGTCTTTACGGGAAAAACTTGATACTTTTATCAAATTGACTCCGAAAGTCAATTAAGTGACCGATATTAGATAATTTTCTATATTGGTATTTCGCGTTTTTGTAAGTTTTTGCAGGTTTTCCGAGGACTATTTGATTTGTTCACTAATGTCTCACCTAAATTCTTCCGCTGCTCAAACTCAAACTTCGGAACCTACACAACCCACTTTTGAACAAGAAAGTGATCACAAACACGGACTTTGTTCTTGTTGGTGCACAAACAAGACTCAACCAAAGACGTTTCCGTGTGCATTTAAACTTTTTGAAAACTTTACTTTAAACAAAAGTGATTTGATTGATTCAACGGAATTGACAATTGAGGTTTCTGAGATGGCTACCCAGATTAAAATGCTTGAAAGAACGAAGTTCAGTTGAAGAAACAAATTTCAACACACGAAGTAGAAATGAAAGCAAAACTGAAGAAACAAGATGATTCGTTTGACAAGGATTGCATCAGACTTCAGAATCTGTATATTCATCTCAAAGCTGAACATAAGGTTGCCAATGAAACCATTCACTCTTTACATGCTGATAATAGCAAGTTAATTGCTAAAAACAAAAGTTTTTCTATTTCACTAACTCAACGAGATTCGGACATACTTGTTTTACAAAACAAAATTTCTGATCTTGAGTCTGATCTCGTCAAGCAAGCAAAACAATTTGAACTTGAAAAACTTGTCTTGATTGCTCAATCAAAAGATTTTGAAACTAAATGTTTGAAATACAAATCCGATCAGGTTATTTTAAACTACAAAATCAATAAACTTGAAAGTGATTTAAATTCACAAAAAGGATCTTTTGAGCACGAAAAACAATATTTAAGTCAGAAAATCAAAGTTCTTGAGTTGCAAGAGAACTCATCGCACCGTTTAAAACCCAAAATGGTGCCGATAGGTGTAAATACATCATCTCCTGATATGCCTCCGACCACACCAAAGACCTTTAAGAATGTTTCTATTGGTGTTCAAACGAAAATTTAGAGGCCACCACAACTGGTTCGTCTTGTGATTTAAAACATCAAATAAATGATTTGCAAAAGCAATTAACTATGATAGAGAAAGCATATCAAGACCTACAAGATGAACATTTGAAACACCAAACGAGGGTTAAAGTTGAACAAGCTACCACTGATACTTCAAAACCCAAAGTGTCATTTGGTACCTAAGTTTCAACTCCCGAGACAAACTTGTCCAATACTACAATGTCTGCACCTAAGGCAGTATAAAAGCAAGTTTATCTCTCAAAGACTAAACCAAGACCTAGGTTGCATCAATCCTCGATGTACTCGAAGGCTATTTCGAGAGAAACGTCTAAGACCTTAGAGACCCCTAATCCGAAAGATAAGGATCCTCCAAAGTCTACAAAGGCACTGAGGAAATCAACTTGGAAACCCAAAACCCCGAAGACTTCTACTCAATCTCCATTGAAGTCTTCAACTCAACCTCTGAAATCTGTTTTCTCAAATAAGAAAGTTTACTCTAGTTACGAGACCAAGACGAATTGTCCGTTTATGAAAACTACTTACGGGAAGAAAGGGAAGATCACTGGATATCGAGATCAATATGGTTGGTTTCCACACAAACCCAAGAAACCATCCATGAAATCCTATGATAAACCTGACCATGTTTCTAAACCTAAACAGAATATGTTTTCTAAGCATGTGTCAAACAAGAAGTGGAAAACCAAAACATGTGATTCAAAACCAATTATGTACTCTTTTGAGCAGTTACTTAACTTTAAGCCACGGTCTGTGATTTTGGCTAATGCTGCATCTCCATTGATTCCACGCAAATTATTTTCAAAAGATACATCGTGTATCAAACCAAGGTGGAATTCAATGTCAATAAGTCAAATCGATGGTACCTATAAATGGTATTATAAATCATTTTCAAACTGATTTGATTTCATAAAAATGGCTTCTGTATTCTTCTGTACAGAACTCGTTCTTAAAATGTTCCCTAGAAAAGAAAAGTTTGTGAATATTTTGGTTTATTTTCGAAAATCAAAACTTAAAAAATATGTTTTGTTATTCTTAAATGTTGAAAACCAAAAATATTTTGCTTTATTTTACGATGGCTTTTGTACACATAACAGTGCAAAACCCATTCTTTAGTGTTTTTCTCGCAGGCTGAATCGTCAATTCATCAGTTATCGAGGTTTTATGAAAACAAGAGGATCGACCTTGTTTCAAGGGGGAGTGAAAATGTCAAAATCTATCCTTCTAAACATGCAAATGTTGAGGGGGAGTATATTATATTATCTTATCTTAAAAATCAATTGATAAATGTGTAAAGTCACCTCAAAAGGAAGTAACATCTTCCGCTAAGACACAATTGTCTGACTTAAGTCAGAAGTTGTAGTCCAGAATGGCTGAAGGGGTTTCGAAAAATCTTGAAAAGAAACCCTGGCGACCCTCATTAAATTGATGGGGTTGAGCCTCAACATCAAACAGGGCCTGGAGGTCAAACTTATCTTGATGAGGGAGATCTGTATCGTCCAACGAAGAGGCAATATGACACTACTTCGGTAGATTTATCAGACCTCCGGAAGGATGATCTCCCTAAAGATTAGTCAGTTTCTAAGCCTGACTACACACACTCCTTGGATAGTGCAACAACTGAAAGAGATGTGTCACCTCATGACATATCAATGACTTCGGGACTCGATGTAACATCTTCCTACATTACATCAATTTCTACCGACACCAATGCGGTGTTAGGTACTGTTGGAAGGCTTGGTATAACCAAGAGCGGCAAAGTCGCACAAAATTTCCATGATACTTCAATCATGGGGGCGGATAGCTTGCTAACGCCGACTTGAACTTCTGTGACTAGTCATCCTCACCATACGCTGAGGTAACTCCCAGACCAACCAATACCGGTGAGGTACACAAATTCGAAAAAAGTTTTGATTTCAGAAAACTTGCCAGTGATACTACTGGCATGCCATTTTCAAACATGTCTAGTTTCACAACTAGCTTGAATTTTCAAAAATCAAAAACTTTTTCTTGAAGGTCCTTATTTACCCGGGGATCAAATCTTTTTGACTTCACCGCCTATCGTCTTCATACCTTCGCCACTCATAAATATCCCAAAACCCGTCCTCACGACGACTCAAACACTTTCACCGACATCGATAGGTTTTTCACTGCCATCTTCCTCCAGTGTACCACATCCCTCCTTCAAAGACATTATAAATGTTCTTTATCAATGTGCATTGATTCGAAGCTTAGCACAGAGTCTCGATGTTATAACATCTGCTGCTATTTCCGTGCTTCACAAAGTTAATGAATTGTAACAACCCAAACCATCTCGAGAGCAAACCACGTGAAAAATACAAAATAAAAAAAAAATTGCTGCACAGTGAAATGGCGCGGCGAGCCAGGATGGCCGCGCGGCGCGCCATTCGGGTCTGTCCGGAAAGTCTCAAAATGCGAAAAAGATCGACTAATTCCCGACATTTTTAGATGACACGCTTTTAACCACACATTCAAATATGTAAAACTAACACAATTCAAACGTAAAATGAGTTTTACAAAGCGGGGCCCACATCGGCCGTTTTACGAGTTTAATTCAAAATATGAGTTTCGACCATCAAAAGTTTAAGTACCAAACTACACTACGAGCATGGTGTTTGGGATTAAACTACCCAAGCCTCGGTCAATACTCCAAAAGCTAAATAGCCCAAAAGCATTCTCTAGCAACGACGAGATCTCTAATCCAAGATGATGCCCTTACCCTTGTCCACAACCGAACCTATAAAAAGGTAAACAACGAGAGGGTAAGCAAAGCTTAGTGAATGCAATAATTATACGAATACATATATAATTATACCTACTTGCATACACTTACACAACCGCAAACATGCTAGCAAACAACATTAGCTTAACGTCGCAATAACAAGCTATATTCCACCAATACCCCCAAGCTAGCATAACAACCGCATATAAATATAACACGAATAACATAATATGCTTACAACACAAAAAACCATGGTTAACCAATAGTACAAGGGAACGGCGCTCGCGAAAACGCCATCGGTGTTCACAACATCCGTTAGGGCACTTAACACCTCGCACCACTAACCCCTAGGGTGGCACCTTAACACCTCGGCACTTCACCCCGAGTGGCATCTTAACACCTCGATGCTTTACTCATCATTTTACGGAGTGGTGTCTTAACACCTCGACACTACACTCCTAGGTGGCATCTTAACACCTCGATGCTACACCCAAGTCGCATCTTAACACCTCGATGCTACACTCTTCACGTGAAACGTGGTGTCTTAACACCTCGACACTACACATTTCACGCTACAACAAATAGATACATTATATACCTACGCATATAATTATTCCACTCACCTTACGCCTTCGGTGAATCAATAAACCAAGCTTGAAACTTCAAGGTAACGCACCTATTACAAAGTATATATAATCAATTTTCTGTTCAAGTTGGTCAAACTCACAACACTCACCATTACTAGGTCATTTCGACCCATTTGGACACCTAACCCTAAAATTGGGTCAACTCACACCAAAAACCCTAGCATTAGCCAAGTTAGGTCTTAAAACACCTTTTAACATTAGGTTTAAGCATTAATCTCAATCATTAACTAACTTAGGTCCATTTTGACCCATTTGACCAATTTAAGGTCAACACCCCCATTTCGGGTCATCCACTAAACCACTTAACACCCCTCTACATAATTATTGGTGTTCTAGCAATTTACTAACTAATTAAGGTTTATTAACAACAATTAATACTTGAAAAACCCTAGTTAGTCATCTTTGAGTCAACATAACCCAAATTCACCCAAAACACCCAATTCACTAACAAGTGGGTCTTATTGTTCATCACTCACAAAAACCCTAACTCTTTAACAATTAAAACAAGGAAGTTAGGTTTAGGGCTTACCACAACTATCAAAACGTAGCAAATGAGGAGATGAACAACTTTAGTGCTTGCACTTTGACCCGATTCGAGCTTCTTCTTCCTTAATTTGAGCTCTCTCACTCTAGAATCTAACTCTCTCTCTAGAATTGATTGGAAGATGATAAGGTGGGTGAGTATGGAGTAATTGACACTCCAAACAACTGATTCAAGCCTTAAAGTCGGACCTTAAGTGGTTTTACCAAAAAGCCCTCAAAATATCTTGATTAAAAACAAAGTGAGCTGTCAGCCTGTAATGGCGCAGCGCGCCATAAGGCCGCGCGGCGCGCCAAATGCCCAGTTCAGCTTCTTTTGCCTTTTAATTTAATACAACCTAAACCCCACAACTTGAATAACTTATACACACATATGTACAATAAAATATTCGGGTCTTACATGAATGTTATCATATAACTTCATGTAGCTCAGTGTTACATCCTCAACGAGATGATCATAACAATTCTGAGTCATGAGGGAGAGAAGAAAGCTATACGGGGTACTTATTCGAATTATTTGTCAGGGGAGAATATTAGTACATCAAAGGTTAAGGGAGATGCTGGTACACCTAACACATCTGGAGGAGATGGTCAAGGAGTTAGTCAATAACACATCTGGAGGATATGGTCAAAGAGTTAGTCAATATGATGAAGATTTGGATCTTCAAACTATGTGATGTTAAGATTTCTTGTACTTTGCACTATTTTATATCAACAAGTGTGGCATGATGAAGTGTGATCCAAAATTCATCATGAGGGGGAGAACACGTTTATATGTTGATATCAAGTAACACGTTTATATGTTGATACTTGTACTGTGTCGCAAACCTAAAACCCTCGCAAACCTAAAACCAAGGTTTTGCTCTGGTTGACACATTCCTTTACCCATTATATGTCCGTATGTAATTTGTCGCATCATTTCACCAAGCATGATGACCATGAAGATTCGAGTTCATCATGAGGGAGAGTATATATTGATGAATAATGTCATATCCAACAAATTACATATCTTCCAAGAAAGATTCTTTTACTCGGATTCAAAACAACAAAAAGTCAAGACTTCGGAGTATTAGATTCAAAAGACTTGTTTGTTTGAGGGGGAGTAATGGAAATTACCACTCTACATCTGAGGGGGAGTAAAAGATTATCTGCAAGATTTTCTGAGACATAAAGTCAAACCACATGTCTCTCAAATGTCATCCGCCTTCTCCTACTTTGAACATTTCAAGTAAGATAAAGATTCAACAGATGCCACAGTGTACCAACGTCAAAGATATCGTCTCAACATATCTTATACACTCCTCAGCATTAGAGCTTCAAAGAAGTTTCGAGTTGAATATTTATCAAGATCTCCAGTAAAGACGAGCTTTTCAAGGTTCATCAAAAGTTGAAGATCATTAATCACATCATATATCTAAGAGGGAGATTGTTAGGAATAGAAATTCCTAGTGATTAATAGATATATGATAAGTGATTAAATAGGCTAAGTTTTATGATTAAGTTCTTAATTGTAAGGAAATGGTATGAGGTATAAATACCATTTCCATCCCTTAGAATCATAAGCCTCCCCATTCCATTTACATACACTTACACCTTAAGTGTGTGTTTTCCCCAAATACTCTCTCAAACACATTGAGAGACTAGTGATTAGATGCAACATTAGCTTGATCATCATCAAGCTAATAGTTGAAGAAAGCTGTGGATCAATTTCGGTATTGATTCCATTGGCATTAGGATTTGATTGTACACAATCACATATTCAATATACAAGTTCCATTGATTAGATCTGTTAGTGTGTTCATATCATCTTCATCATCACACTTTACATTCATCATCAACATCAAACCTTCTGTATCGATCTAAATCAATAACCTACACATTGAATTGAAGGTGAATTGAGGTTTAACAGAATTGCTGAACTGGGACGAGCCGCATCGCGGGTGGTTTTAGCCACGCTGCGGCCGGAAGGGTTATTTGGTGACAGGATCATTGTATTGGGGTTGGGCGTGCCATGGGCTCTTAGTCGCGCTGCGGCAATTACTGAAACTAGTTTATGTTTAAAAAAAATATGTTAACGGTTGGTTATCGGGTTAGGTCGTTTCATACACACACACACACACACAGATATATATATATATATATATATATATATATATATATATATATATATATATATATATATATATATATATATAATATATATATATATATCAATTAAAATAAATAAGTTACACTTTAGACCTCAAATACTTAGGTTCGTTAATTTTTTCGTTAAGTTTATTATGATGACCACAATCATAAACGGACAATTAAATTATCCTTAGTTTCGTTAGTCATAAATGACCAAGTCTCAGTTTCCTAACCGAAAATGTTTAAAGTTCATTGCTTCAATTAGTCTAGGACTATATCCTATGCAAAAGTTATAACTTAACTTAACGTTCGTTACTATTTAACAGAAAAACTGAACGAAAATATTTGGGTTAGTTCCCCCCGCAAGTTTCGTTCATCGATTGTTGGACGAACCGAGCTAACAGGGTCCATTATGGTATGCCGGGGAGTGGCCACGGTTGACGGGTACTTTGGGTGGTACTACGCGCGCACAATTGTGCACATTATAAATCCTGAAACCGAATTACCCACCAACACATATCCTGATTGGGCATGAACTAATAATGCTTATGTAAGTAACAATATTGTAATTTTTTTATATATAACAACATGTAGCATACATTTGAAATACTTTGGTTCTAATATTCGTTTACTTTTAACTAATATGCAGGAGGAGATGCTTTGGGGGATGCGGGAAACAGCTGCAACTCAGATGCAATAGAACAGTCAACCAAACCCGCAACCATTTTATGACATTCCAAATCAGCTGCATCATAGTTAGCCAGATCGTCCATTTCAATTCTATCCTACATAAAACTTTAATTTTTTGGATAATGTGTACTATGCTCAGACGCAATATCACCCTTCACAAACGCAGTATACCCCTCACCAAACACATCAAGGTCAATCCTTCCGGATCCCAGACCTGATTATATACGATTATGGCGTGGCTCGTACCCCTCATCAAAATCCAATCCCGATGCCAGATTTCGGAGGTACATCTCAATCACATGGTGATAATGAGGAGATCGAGATGTAGTAGGTAATGATGAGACCACTGCAAAAAAAAAAAAAGATTCTGGAGGGGTGAGAGGAATAGGCAACCAATAAAGTGTGGAACTAGTGGATACTGATGTTATACATGTCATGGGCATTGATTGGTTACCTTTAATACCATCAATGATCTTGTAATGAATTGTTTCCTTGATCGTTCCAGTAGTGTCCTATTAATCAAGGATATAAATATACCTTACCATATTTTAGTGAAAGCAATACATTTTAAAAAAATATAAATGCGTCGTGTAAACCCACTTTCAGCGTTACTGACAGGTCTCCTACACAACATGGAACACATGTCTTGACAACACTAACAACTTGATCGAGTCAATTACACCTACGTTGTCCCAGAATGTTTGCTATATTAGAGTTGCCCGCAGTCATAAAATTAGAGAAAAAATGTCAAAATTATATATAGGTTTTTTTACATAACCTAACAATATTCTTGTTTACCTCCGTATGGATATGCACACTCCATGGCGTGAAGCAATGGACCTAGTGTAAACGAATCATAAACTTTAGGTTTGTTTATTACTTCCCTTATAAAATCTTTCGTACACTTGTCATCCACATCGTTATTCTCGTTATTTCGAAGTTCGTACGCAGCTTGAAAAACATGAGCGGGGTCCGAGAATCCAGTACGATAATTGATTCGTTTTGTTAGACTCAGAACCGCACAACATAGGCAATGGTGGTGTAAAAGGCTTCTTTTGTTTTCCACAAGTAGGTTGGGGGATATGATGGTGGCGACCGGTTCGGGGAACGAGGCGGCGACCGGGTAAGCAACCGGGTCGGCACCAAAATGGTTTGAGTTGGACTTGTAAGCGATAAAGCATGAGTGCGTTGCGAACCTAAATAAGTGATGTCCGGAATCATCGACATCTAAAGGTATTCACATCCATCATTCTCAAAATTTGACATTTTGTTGATTTATAAACCTCAGTTTGATGTGTTTGAAATGTAATTGTGTTGTTTGTTATGTTCTTATTGGATTGAAGATAATGATTGTGTAAATAGAAGTAAAAAGGTAAGAAATCTGATCATTATAAGGCAATGATTCAGTCAATAATTTAGGTTGTAATATTGCACTGGAAACTGGCTTTTCAAAGGCTGGTTTCAGTATTACAAAGAAAAGCCTTCAAATCGGCGTTTGAAAAGGTGGTTTAGGGTACGGGTGGCTAATAGTGCATGGTCACTCTGAAACCTGGTGCCATCTGAACAAAGTGGACACAAATCGGCGTTTGAAATGCCGGTTTGGATTGACACGTGACAAACAGACTTTTAAAAGTTCGGTTATACTAGTTTTGTAAAACCTAAAAGGGTTAAAGTCAAAAATAGGCTACAAACTTACACAAATGTACCGATGTCGCCCACAAACTCATTTCCGTCCTACTGTCGCCTACAAACTTATAAAAAATGTGCTAATATAAACAAAATACTTTTTTAACTGTCAACCAAAATGGTTGATTACGTGGCTTCTAAGTAGTCATGACACGTCGGTGATACATCGAAACAGAATTGAAAGTATATGGGCGACATCGGGACACAACTGAAAGTATATGGGTGACATCGGGACACAACTGAAAGTATATAGGCGACATCGGGACATATAAAATGAATAAAAAAAGTTAAATAATTAACTTTACCGGTTAAGCAGGTAACCGGTAATGAAATGTTAACATCAGAACATTTTTTATAAGTTTGTAGGCGACAGTAGAACGGAAATGAGTTTGTGGGAGACATCGGTACATTTGTGTAAGTTTGTAGCCTATTTTTGGCTTTAACCCAACCTAAAACAAAATTCTTAGCAAAAAGCAAATTTATGTTTTGATGCCAAACAACTTGGATGAATTAGTGATAATAATACATAATTCACACGCCTCTAACTCTAGAACTAACTCTAGAACGTCTCATGCCATTTTCTTTAAACTAAATCTTTCAAGTGAAACGTATATAAATTTTTATCATCGTAAACGTGTTAGGGCTAATAAGGAGAAGTTGCTTGAATTCTATGCTTTCTCTTTTGAAGAAACCTTTGTAAAGATCTCTTCATCAAAAGCCCGCTTGGAGATGGACATGGAGATGCTAGAATTAATGGTGACAACGGTTGTAAAGAAGTGGTAGAACATGATGTTTTTCTCTGTTTCTCCTCCATCTCTTCGCTTGCGAGCTTTATGATAGATCTTGCCTGTGATAAATAATTGTTTAGTTATTGATCAAGTTTTTAAATATGGTTAATGAAAAGATAAAAAAGAAGACATGTAAGGTGTAAGTGTTAGGAAGAGAGGATCGCCTGGACGTTGGGAGATACAAATTTGAGAGAAAAACAACTCTATTACTCACAAGAATAGATTTACAGAGTATTACAAAACTCTTACAAAAAAAACTCTCAAAACTCACACACACTCTCAAGGTTGTGATTACACTTCTCTGAGTGATTTGGGATGATTTACAACTGAGGTTTGCACTTCTATTTATAGTAAAAATTCTATGGCGGTGGAATGGTGTGAACGGAGAAGGTTGGCGGCCGTCATCGTCATCAACTTTGCTACCTCCATATGAGTTGTCAAGGTTGCCTACTTTGAATATCTAGAAGGTGGGCTTCTAGATTGTAGGCTGGAAATCTTCAATTCTCCCCCTCCAGCCGAATCCACAAACATTCCAGTTATGTCTCTGCATAACTCCAACTTCTCTCGAGTCACCACCTTTGTTAACATATCCGCAGGATTCTCCTTTGTATGGATCTTCACTAGTCTCAACAGTTGTCGATTAATTACCTCGCGTATCCAATGATAGCGAATATCAATATGTTTTGTACGAGAATGGTACATGGAGTTCTTGCTCAAATCTATAGCACTTTGACTGTCACAATATACCTTGTACTCCTTTTGCTTGATTCCAAATTCTTGAAGATAACGCTTTAACCACAACATTTCTTTTCCAGCTTCTGCGGCAGCAATATACTCTGCTTCAGTTGTGGATAATGCAACACACCTCTGTAGTCTTGACTGCCATGAAACAGCTCCCCCTGCAAAAGTGTAAATGAATCCTGAAGTAGATTTCCTACTATCAGGATCTCCGGCCATATCCGTATCTGTATAGCCTTCCAAGATTGGATCAGCTCCCCCGTAACAAAGACATAGATTCTTTGTACCTTTAAGATATCTGAGAATCCATTTTACCGCCTCCCAATGCTCTTTCCCGGGGTTCGAGAGAAAACGACTCACCGTTCCCACTGCATGAGCAATATCGGGCCTTGTACACACCATCGCATACATCAAACTTCCAACTGCTGAAGAATATGGTACTGAAGACATCTCCCCGATCTCTTCCTTGGATGAGGGACAAGAACTCTTGCTTAACTTGAAATGGTTAGCTAATGGAATGCTAACAGGTTTGGCATTGTTCATATTGAAACGTGAAAGCACTCGTTCAATATACTTCTCCTGAGATAGCCATAACCTTTTATTCTTCCTATCTCGGGTTATCTGCATTCCCAAAATCTGTTGAGCCTGTCCTAAGTCTTTCATGTCAAAAGACTTAGAGAGTTCCTTCTTCAGCTGGTTGATCTTCGTTACGTCTTTCCCTACGATCAAAATATCGTCTACATAAAGTAGAAGAGCAACGAAATCTCCTTCAGAAAACTTCTGAATGTAGACACACTCATCTGCTGCAGTTTTCTTGTACCCGTGACTCACCATGCACGAGTCAAACTTCTTGTACCACTGCCTAGGTGCCTGCTTCAAACCGTACAAACTTTTCTTCAGCTTGCATACGAGGTTATCTCCTGAAACCTCAAAACCTTCTAGCTGCTCCATGTAAATTTCTTCATGTAAATCTCCATGAAGAAAAGCTGTCTTTACATCCATCTGTTCAAGCTCCAAGTTCATACTTGCGACCAATCCAATTATGACTCTAATTGAAGTCATCTTGACTACTGGTGAAAATATCTCGTCAAAATCAATCCCTTTCTTCTGTTGGAATCCTTTGACTACAAGTCGTGCTTTGTATTTCACCACTTTTCCACTACCATCCTTTTTCAGCTTGAACACCCATTTATTTTTCAGTGCCTTCTTCCCGCGTGGAAGTTCTACAATCTCATAAGTTTGATTTTTCTGCAGAGAATCCATCTCATCCTGCATTGCGAGCAACCATTTTTCTTTATCCTTATGAGTTACTGCTTCATGAAAACTCTCCGGTTCTCCATCTTCAGTAAGTAGAAGGTACTCGGATTCTGGATATCTACTCGATGGAATCCGACCTCGTTCAGATCTACGAACTTCTGGAACATTCTGAGGAGATCCACCATCATCTTGACCTTGTGATGGTGCTGGAACGTCTGGCAGATGGGGTTGTGGCTCCCCCTGCTCAGCACCGTCATTTTCCTCATTATCTTCTACTTCTGGCATTTCTTCTTGCACTAAAAATTCATTTCTCATGAATGATTCCGTTGTTGCCTCTGGCACCTGAGCAGCAACATTTGTCTTCTGAGATATTGTGGGCTTTTCAATATCTTCTATTGTCTGGCTTTCATGGAACACCACGTCCCTACTTCTGATCACCTTTTTCTCCTTTGGATCCCATAATCTGTATCCAAATTCTTCATCTCCATAACCTATGAATATGCATGGAGTGGTCCTTGCATCCAGCTTCTGCCTGAGCTCCTTGGATACATGTGCGTACGCCAAACATCCAAATACTCTTAAGTGAGAGTATGATGGATCCTTTCCAGACCAAAGTTTCTCCGGAACTTCAAAATTCAGTGGTACTGATGGAGATCGGTTGATCAAATAACAAGCGGCTCTGACTGCTTCTCCCCAGAATGGCTTTGGCAGCTTAGCCATACTGAGCATGCTCCGAACACGTTCCATGATTGTTCGGTTCATTCTTTCTGCTATACCATTATGTTGAGGGGTACGTGGGACCGTCTTCACTGAATAGGGCATCCTTGACCATTGACATGGTAAGTTTGCCATTCGGGGCTGAGTTGCTGAGTGTTACTACCAGCGTTTCCCAACTATCGGGAAGGGAACTAAGTAACAGTAGCGCCTGAACTTCATCGCCAAGCGGCATCTCTACAGACGATAACTGGTTGACCAAGTTCTGAAACTCACTGGTATGCTCGGCAACTGAAGTTCCACTTTTGAGCTTCATGTTGACTAAACGCCTCATCAGCAGGGCTTTATTCCGAGCAGTCTTGGCCTGGTACATGTCCTCCAACTTTTTCCAGAGGACATATGCGTCTGTCTCTTGTGCAACATAGTGGAAGACACTATGATCAATCCATTGACGGATCTGACCAATAGTTTTTCGGTTTGATTTCTTCCACTCTTTCTCTTTGGCAGAATCAGGGTGTATACCCTTCAATTCAATAGGATCGAACAAATCTTTACAGCTGAGGAGATCTTCCATCCGAGGTTTCCACAGCGTGTAGTTTGTGGCTGTGAGCATAATCATAGCTCCGGAAGATGATGTTGACTCTTCTGTGGACATTATCACCTTACAAATAATTTTTCAACACAAACGGGGTTGAATTGTAGAAAACAGAGATCACCGTTGTGTCCGGAACGGTTGAAAATGATGGAATAGACACTTCGTGGCTTAAATTCCACTTACGGGGCAAAATTATAATTTGTTATAAACTTCAGGGACCAAAAATGAAATTATGAAAATTTCAGGGACCAAAGTGTAAAATTTTAGAATTGCTACAGTACCGCTACAGTACCGCTACAGTACCGCTACAGTACCGCTACAGTGACTTGCTACAGTGCCGCCAGCTGCTACAGTGAATTGCTACAGTGATCGTCTTCTCCGGCGAAAATTCCGGCACCGGTCGTCTTCTCCGGCGAGATTCCGCCGAGTTGACCAAACTTTGACCGAGTTTTCTGGGCTCGTTATAACTCCGTTTAAGTCACCGTTTTTTGCGTTGGACTCGGTTCGACGAGACGAATCCAATGGTACACTCAAAATTGGATTTTGAGAAAACTTCAAAAAACCCAAAAACTCAACCAACGTCTCTAACCAAGCTCTTGATACCACTTGTTAGGAAGAGAGGATCGCCTGGACGTTGGGAGATACAAATTTTAGAGAAAAACAACTCTATTACTCACAAGAATAGATTTACAGAGTATTACAAAACTCTTACAAAAAAAACTCTCAAAACTCACACACACTCTCAAGGTTGTGATTACACTTCTCTGAGTGATTTGGGATGATTTACAACTGAGGTTTGCACCTCTATTTATAGTAAAAATTCTATGGCGGTGGAATGGTGTGAACGGAGAAGGTTGGCGGCCGTCATCGTCATCAACTTTGCTACCTCCATATGAGTTGTCAATGTTTCCTACTTTTAATATCTAGAAGGTGGGCTTCTAGATTGTAGGCTGGAAATCTTCAGTAAGGTGGTAGTGGTACGTACTGTTTAAGTTACAAACAAATTTTTTTTTTTTTTTTTGAAATGCAAGATTTTATTAATCACGAAGTAAAGGTATAATGTGTCTTATAGAATTGCTACACGACATTCTACATTTCACGAATGGATGTTGAGTGAACATCCATGAAAAATAGAATACTATGATGATAGAAATGAAAGACTCGACTATACAAAATTAAATACACGACTTTGGACTTGATAACCACGATAACCAATCAATCGATCTTCCGCGAATTCTTCTAGATATCCACTCGTAAGATTTAACTTGTATCTCATTTAAAGCCAATGGAATTCTCCACGATTTATTTTTGAAAGTTTTTTGATTCCTATTCTTCCATATAAGGTACCCGGTTACCCACTCTACCGCTTGCCACGCCATAGATTGTGACGAAGATAGAGGATGAGGTGATTTCCCAATGAAGACTTCACTCATGTTAAGATTTGAAACATGAGGGAACCCCCACCATTTAAAAACCCTATCCCATACTTCAATCACGTGCGTGCATAGCATTAAGGAGTGTTCAACCGACTCGATGCTACTATTGCACAAAGGACATAGAATCGAATGAAGATCCAAACCTCTTTTTTCCAATTCTTCTCGAACCGCTAATCTCTTAAGCCTCGCTTTCCAAATGAAAACCTCCACCTTTTTTGGAATGAGGTAGTTTCATTTTGTTTAGATGTGCAAAGATCTCCCCTCGTTTACTTTTTCTTCAATTATCGAATGCAATTTTTTAGTTGTAAACTTGCCACTTGTAGCCATATTCCATCTCCAAGAGTCTTTACTGCTGTTATAAAAAACAAAGTCGTTAGTTAATTTTGTAAGTTCCGTCAGTTCATCGAGTGCTCGACCCGTTGGGTCTCAGCTCCAATTCCAGACCCCTTCGTGACCTGTGTTTGAAAAGAGAACCCTGCTGCAGACTTTCGTGTCCTTCTCGGCTTCCAGATGGTATAAACGCTTAAAACGATGCTTTAAAGTGATCGGCAACAGCCATGTATCGCTCCAGAAGTACGTATCAACACCATTACCAACAACTTTTGTGAAAGAACTGTTGTAAGGAATTCCCATGTCTTCTAACTTGTGACCTGCATAAATTATATCAAACCAAACACCACGTGAAAGAGAATTGGGACGGAGAGAGCCAACACCAAAACTACCATTCGGGCCATAGAGACTTGAGATGACTCGGACCCATAGTGAATGAGGCTCGGTGAGGAAACGCCATCGCCATTTCCCGAGTAAGGCAAGGTTTTCCGAATCAAGTGATCCAACATTTAGACCACCCTCCTCGAAAGGCAAACACACATTTTCCCATTTAACCCATTATAATTTTTTTCCCCGTTTGTCCCGCCCCAAAAGAAGTTTTTCCTCACTCTCTCCAAATCTTTGACAACACCCGACGGGACACGATAGATTGAGAAAAAAATACAATGGAAGGCTATTTAGAACCGCTTTCACGAGAGTCAATCTTCCACCAAAATATAACGCTCTAGATTTCCACTCCGATAGTCGTTTTTGGAATTTTTCAATAATTGGTTTCCAATCCGATTGTTTTTTCATGCTACACCCGATTGGTAACCCAAGATATGAAAAAGGTAATTCTCCTACTCCACACGAAAAATGATTAGCAACTTCACTTAGTTCTCCATTTGAAATCTCGACACCAAAAATTGTACTTTTTTGAAGATTAACACGAAGGCCCGATGCTAGTTCAAAACACTTAAGTATTTTCATAAGGTTTTTAACATTTCTTTTACTCCATTTCCCAAAAATCAACGTGTCATCCGCGTATTGCAAATGAGTGATGCGGACCTTATCTTTACCAACCTCTACCCCATCAAAAAAACCTCGATCACTAGCGGATTTAATTATCATATTTAGACCCTCGGCCGCAAGAATAAAAAGAAAAGGAGACAGTGGGTCTCCTTGTCTAACTCCTCTTTCTAAAGTGAACTCCTTTGTGGGAGACCCATTAATCAAAACCGAAACCGACGCCGTCTCAAGGCAAGACAAGATCCACTTCCTCCATTTGGTCCCGAACCCCATGCTCTTCATGACTTCTATTAAAAAATCCCAATCTAAACAGTCGAAAGCCTTCTCGAAATCAACTTTGAATAAGAAACTTTTCACTCGTTTGTTTTTTAGAAATCTAATGGTTTCATTTGAAACCAACACTCCGTCAAGAATGAATCTTTCTTTAATAAAAGCACTCTGTTCACTTCCAATCAAATTTGGGACCACTTTCCTAAGTCGAATTGACAAAATTTTTGCCAATATCTTGTAATAACATCCTATTAAGCTTATTGGTCGATATTCTGCTAAGCCATTGGGATTCAACTTCTTAGGGACTAACGTAATAAAGGAAGCATTACAACCTTTCGAAATCTCCCCATTTATCCAAAAATTCCCTAGTGCATTAATCAGATCATCTTTTAAAATGCTCCAATATTTTTTGAAGACAAGAAAATTGTACCCATCGGGACCCGGTGCTTTATTGTTTGCACATTCGTTTACCGCGTTCCAAATCTCTTCTTCACAAAACTAACTTCCAACCTATCCACTTCATCATTCGTAAGGACTTATAAATAGGCTCGGCCTTACATGATTGCTTTGCTCAAACAGTTTTTTAAAATGCAAAAAAGCCGCATCTTTTATTTCATCTGGTTGCTCATTTCACACCCCATTTACGATCAGCCCTTTAATATTTGATTTGTTATAGTTCTGCTTGATCACTGAATGGAAATACTTGGTGTTTTCATCTCCATTAACCGTCCATCTAACGCTTTCCTTTTGCCTTAACATACTCATCTTGAGTTTATCCTTTTCAATTAATTCTTTCCTCAATTTTAACCACTTGCTTCTATCATCTTCACTAAGCTCTCTGTTTTCAGCAGCATGTTCCCATAGATCGACTTCATTTTTGAGGTTTTTGATTTCATTGTCAATGTTCCCAACCTTAGAGGCGCTGAGTTCTTTCAAGCCTTATTTCACCTTTTTTAATTTCTGAAGGAACAGTCGATCTAATCTATTTTCCAAAATTGTTTCACTCCACAGGTTGTTGATCAACTCATCTGCACCATCTAACTTTAGCCATTCATCAAATAATTTAACAGGTTTAGGCCCGAAATTCTGCTGTATGTCTTTTAATACGATCGGACAATGGTAAGAAATTGTTCGATCAAGGGCAGAAGCAGAAATATTCCCCCACAGTTGGTAAAATTTTTCCGACACTAAAAATCTATCGAGTTTGCTTAGTTTTAAACCATTTCCACTTATTCTTGTGAATTTCCTTCCACCTAAAGGGACATCTATAAGGCTGTTGTTGTTTATGAAATCGTTGAAGCGTTTAGCCCGACTTTCTATGAATTACCAATTTTTCCTTTCGGATGGCTCCCTTACCTCATTAAATTCCCCACAAATAACCAACGATAAATCTATATCAAAGATACATTTATCAAGCCTTTCCCTCATTTCGATCTTATTTTACATCTGATTGGGGACCATAAACGTTTATCACAAAAGAATGCTCGCCAGAATGAACCCACGTACCATAGATTCCAATAAAATGGTCACTTATGATCGAATCTTCTACTTTAAAGCAATCAGAATCCCAAATAATTAGCAAGCAACCCGAGAACCCCCTGGCTTCTTTTTGATTGAAACCAAAAAATTTCGAATACCATAACCCCCCAACCCAAAATTCGTTTACAGTGGAGCACTTTGATTACTGTAAAGCAAGAATAGACGATTTTTCTAACGAACATAACCTCTTTACCCCACTATACTTCCCATCCTTCACGAACCCACATACATTCAAAGAAACAATCTTCATAGTTAAAATAAACTAAAAGAAAAAACAAAAGAGAGGAGCTTACTGCTTGTATCTATGCTTTTCTTTCCAGACTAAGACAATTCTCTCCCCAAAATCTTGAATGCCAATACTGGATGAGTTGGAGGATATAGCAGTCTTTTTGGGAGCAGAGATCGGTTTACTGTTGCAATTACTTGAAGCTTTCGAGTCCTCTGAAGTCCTTTGGCTTGAAATAGACCCATTCGCCAGTTTGCAATTCCCATCATCCACTTTATATGAATTATTGCACACCTCCTTTTCATTCTCTTTAAGGTTACCACAGGAGCTACAACTTACTAGTTCAGCTGAATCATAATTTCTTGCAACTGATTTGACATATCTCAGGTACGACGAGGCTCTCCAGTTACATAGAGATTTCCAACAAAATTCTCTTTTATTCTATGTTCTCGACTTGGATGATTGCGACTTCTTTTTGCTTCTGCCTTTGATTGGATTTTTTGCTTCAGTTTCGCCTATCTTTTTGCCTCTTTTTGCTTCTGTTCTGATTCCTTCCTCATTGTAATTTGACCCCTTTTGCTGCTCGTCACAATTGTTTCTCTCTGATGGATCCTTTTCCTTCAACTCGTTAGCGCTTAGGCCATTTGGTTTAGTTGGGCTTTGCAAGTCATCTGGCTCGTTAACCTTTTCTTCTCTTGTCAATTTTTGTGAAGCATTCCCATGACTTTCAAACGTGTCCTTGATTGGGCTAGTACGATTTGGGCTCAGATATATAAATCATCATCAAAGGTGTCTCTTACTGGGCTAATTACCTCAGTTGGGCTGTCTTTACGAATTCCGCTAAGCTTTGTTGGGCTTCCAATTTTTACCGGGCTTATAGACTCAGTAATCCCTTCTTTTAAACCCATATTTTCTTTATCCCTCAAGTTGGCAGGTGTCCCTTTATTTCCATCAGTCGTATTAAATGCCCCTTTGCACGAGGGATTAACTCTTACATCTCCTGTATCACCGTCATTCTCCTTATCCAAGAACATATTATTCTTTATGTTTCCAATGACATAACGGTTTCCATTGCATGAAGTATTATTATTACCAATACAACCGGACCCTCTATCTTCCATTTTACCTATTGACCCTCCAACTTCATCTTTATCTTCTTTCTCGAAATTCTCAATGCCTTCGGACTCATCACCGGAATCCTCATCCATCACCGGTCCTTCATCATCAGAATTATTTTCAGACCCTTCTTCACGTTCAGACTGCCATTCACTTGAACAATCCTTTCCTATGTCTAGGACCATTAAGTTATCAATATCTTCTTTAACGTGAACCATTAGGGTTCCTGGTTTAAGATCTATCATGACATCATCATCAATTGTATTAGCATGACCCATATGAATAAGGACCCGCCCTATGAATAAGTTTTGATTTGCATTTTGTTGAATATAGCAGTTTTCTGTTTCCAGGACCTTTCCCCAAACTCTGGCTATTTTCTTTAAAACTTCAATATTCCAATACGATACAGGGACACCCGTGATATTCAGCCATGTTATTCTACCTTTTGGAAGACAAAGTTCAGGCCAACTCCTAAGATTATCTAACCAGAAACGAAGTGAGTGATCTTGGTTTCCCAGAATATTTTCCACAACCTCTTTACTTTCGAAGAGCAGCATTACTTTATATCCCCCCAAGTATTTTAGTGTGAAATTATTGAGACCTTGACTGATGCAAAGACTTTCAATCTGATCCAACAGCTCAATGTCTTTAACATCACCTATGACAGCTTTCTTCATCATCGATCTGTTTAGGTCCTCGTCTGTTAACTTGATAATTCTTTTTTCCCATAACCAGTTATCGCTGCTCTTGCCTTCTTCTTTCTTCTTTTTATGTAGCTTTACCCTAAGATCTTCTTCTTCTCTTTCTTTTTTCTTCGATAAAAATGCTCGTAGATCTTCTTCTTCTTTTTTATTGTTTAAGTTTGCTCTTAGATCTTCCTGTTCCTTTAATACTTCCCTGAAATTCCTATCATCACGATATGAGTGATTCCACCTTTGTTGGAATGGTTTATTGTTGTTGTTATTGGAAGTTTCCTTGTCATCTGCTCCGTCTGAAAGGCCCCGTTCATATACATTATAAACGATTCATAATAGTTGATTTCATTGCGAGGTACTTGACCTCTATATGATACATTTTACAAACATTGCATTAGTTTTTTATAAGACAACTTTCATTACATCGAAAGATGATAGGTATGCATACCATTTCATAATATCCTAACTATAAATGACCTAATCTGTCATTTAATTAATAATAATCTTTATTGAACCCAATGACTTGAATGCAACGTCATTTGAAATATGCCATAAATGACTCCCAGTAATATCTCTAAAATGAGCAAATGTACAGTGGAAGATTTCTTTCATACCTGAGAATAAACATGCTTTAAAGTGTCAACCAAAAGGTTAGTGAGTTCATTAGTTTATCATAATCGATCATTTCCATAATTTTAATAGACCACAAGATCCTCATTTTTCATAAATATCATTACACTCGCAAGTGTTTAAAATCCATTCGTATGATGAACACCTGATAACCGACATTAACATAATGCATATAGAATATCCCCTGCATACTCGCAAGTATGTCATAAATATTGGCAATCGCAATCACCATTTAAATCGAAGTACTAAAGCATTCCAAATTCCAGAATGGGGTTTGTTAGGCCCATAGATCTATCTTTAGGATTCGCGTCAATTAGGGGCCATTTCCCTAATTCTTAGGTTACCAAACTTGAAGGGGCGATATTCGGTATAGTAATCCAACCATACAATGTAGTTTCAAGTACTTGTGTCTATTTCGTAAAACAGTTATAAAAGCAGCGCATGTATTCTCAGTCCCAAAAATATATATTGCAAAAGCATTTAAAAAGGGAGCAAATGAAACTCACTATACGATATTTTGTAGAAAAAATATTCATACGACGGAACTGAACAATGCAGGTTGACCTCGGATTCACGAACCTATCTTATTTGTATATTTATTAATACACATAATAGTAATCGAACATATATATATTTAAATATTATTATTAGTGATATAACTGTTATTTTAATAAATTATGTGTTCCATTAATAATTTTAATATATTTATTTTATATCTCTTGAATAATTTCTTAATTTAATAATAGAGTTAGGTTATATGTAATAGATATAGTTTATATAATTAATAGTTATTTTAATAATAATAATAATAATAATAATAATAATAATAATAATAATAATAATAATAATAATAATAATAATAATGATAAAAATAATATTAGTAGTGTTAATACTAATTATTATTAATGATAGTGTTAGTAATAATATTAATGATAATGATAATAATATTTAATAACTTACTTAAATTATAATTTTATATATAGTTTTTAAATCCATAAATTTATACATATTACTTAATATTAATTATAACAAAATATTATTTTCATATTCGAAGTCTTAAATTAACGTTTATAACAATACCTTTAATCATGATCTTGACTTAACCTTAATTATATTATACTTAATTCATAACTTACTTATAATATTTTTATTTCATAATACTCTTCCTAATATTCTAATATCTTCATACTTAAATTAAAAAAACAGTAATGATACGAATGATGCTTAATGCTAATACTAGTCATAATCATAATGATAATAAAAATTATTACTTATATTAATGATAATAATGTTCATAATATTAATGTAATAGTAACAATAATTAACATAATCATAATAATTAATAATAACAAAAGTGATAATACTAATAATAATAATAATAATGTTAATACTAATAATATTAATAATGATAATAATATGAACTATATGATAATAATTTTAATGGTAATCATAATACTTATGCTAAGGATAAATATTAAAAATCATGTTAACATAACAATAATAATAATAATAATGAAAATAATAATAATAATAATAATAATAATAATAATAATAATAAAAATAATAATAATAATAAGGATAATAATAATAATAATAATAATAATAATAATAATAATAATAATAATAATAATAATAATAATAATAATAATAATAATAATAGCGGACATTCTACCTCAAAAGAAATATGTTTCAAAAAAAGTGGCACTAGTCAATCTCGAACCCGCGACCTCTTCTAAACCAGAAATACCCAGAAACCATCACGCTGCTAATTATTTTTCTGATTTAAATCCCATATTAATTTTATTTAGCCGTTAAACTGTCTGTTTTTATTTCTCTTCTTCTTCATAATACAAATCGTCCATACTATCAAACTAAATCATAACAGGAGTTTGAAATAGGATAAATAAATGAAACGGAAATAACTTGTAGTGGTTGTTGGTATTGATCAGTTAAACGAAAAATAAAAAAAATAAAAACAAAACTGCTGTAACTTCAGTTCACGAAGAACAAAAAAAAAATTTGATTTTTATTTTGGAACTTTTTGAGACCCAGATATCTTCATGAAATATCTTACAAATGATTATTAGAATACACTAGTAGCATTTATTGAACCTGAATCGTAACAAATTACACGAATTCGTTTAAAGAACAATGTTTGACTTTTGAAAACTAAAACTTTGACTCGTGAATTCATGATCGATAGAAAGAATTGAGATTTGATGTTTTGCAGATAGTATGTGTGAATGATTCCTAACAACTCTGCTTTAAAGGATTTTGAAAATTGGTTCGAAATCAAGATGTGGTTAAAAAGTTGAAGAGCAGAGCATTGTATTTTGTTTTGTTTGTTTAAATTCAAATAATTTCTGTAATTTGATAACTGATGATATTTGTGGAAATAACGAATGAATCTTATCTCTAATAACATGAATTAACTAGTTGTTTTATAGCAGATTAATTCGACCCTTTAACTATCAGACTCATAAATAAATAATAAAAAAATAAAAGGGAGAAAAGAATGGGTAACTGATTTTGGATGCTTCTGTGTTTGATTTGTACTGAGCTAGAGACAGAATTAACAATCAACAATAGTTTGATCGCTACATCTAACAAACTGTACGAGTTGTTTGATTCTATTATAGTTTTATAATAATTATAAATAATTTATAATTCTATTATTAATAATAATAATTATAAAAATAATAATTTATAATGATACTAATAATTATAATAATTATATTATTACAGATAATAATAATAGATTGTATTAATTTTTAAATATAATTATACATCATTAATATTCAATATAAATTTTAAATATAAATATGGAACTAATAATAATAGTAATTGAAATAATAATAATGATAATAATAATAATTGTATTAATAATAATAATTAGTATTGATAAAAAAAAAATCTTAAAATTGATAATTTTAATAAGTTTACTAATAACAATCATAATAAAACAATAACAATAATATGTTTATTAATACTAATAAAAATTACTACTTATAATAATAATACGATATTAATAATATTAATAATTTTTGATAATATATCAACTTTTTATCTTGTGTATTATTTTACATGATTAACTCAATTTATTAATTTGTATATTATTATTTCAACTTATTATATAAACTTATATATATATATATATATATATATATATATATATATATATATATATATATATATATATATATATATATATATATATATATAGTTACAACCATCGTTCGTGAATCGTCAGGAATGGTAAAAAGGATAATTGAATACATGAACATAGTTCCAAAATTTTCGAGACTCAACATTATAGACTTTGCTTATCGTGTCGGAAACATATAAAGATAAAGTTTAAATTTTGGTCGGAAATCTACGGGTCGTCACAGTACCTACCCGTAAAATAAATTTCGTCTCGAAATTTGATCGAGGTCGTCATGGCTAACAATAAGAATGTTTTTCATGACGAATCTGAGTTGTTAAATAGAGTTTTATCACTATTAAATAATATAGATAAATCGATTTGATTACTCGAAGCGTACTAATGAAGCTATCACTAAATAGTGAAATGCGAAAGACATGTTTCATCATAACTTTTGACTAGTCATGGTTGAATTTCGGAATTCAAGGGATTTAAAGATAATCTTCGAAATCTATATAAGATTTGATTCTTCGATAGTTTAGAAAATTAGGATCTCTCTAATAAAATGCGAAAATCTGCCTTGATTTCTTTATCAGATATTTCACTTATAAATTAACTTCTTCCGTTCCATTACTTTTACCACTCCTATACTCAATTCCTAATTTCAAAAGATTGTGAAACTGCTTAATCCAGTTTTAATCATTGTCCTTATCCTGACTATTGCAACAATCATTCTCCTTTTCCAACTTCCACCGGAGGAATCTGCTTACTTCTACTTTGCCCTTGGGGTTATAGTATTTTTAATTCTCCCGTGTCTTTATGTTGCGATAAATATTGATATTCACGGTTTGTAATTTATGTGTTGTTAACGGGCTTTTATGCTCCCTTATATTTCGGAGCTCTTTGTCGTTTTATTCTCTTTTCGACTCTAAGTCAAGCGAATAATGGTCCAAAATTGGTAGATATGAAATTCGGAATGAACATAGTTAATGTTCTAAGAAAGAAATTGTAATAGCACGATCTTGATTGGTTACATTACCAGAATCCAAGGGAAAAGATAGAACAATCAGGAAGATACATTCTTGATATGTTTGGAGATTAGATAGAATGTAAGAGTCGTGTAACATTGCACATGATGACGTTATGGTCTGTGAATCATCATGTTTCATTAGAAACTCAGCATGACTTACTGTAATATAATCACGTTGATCAAGTGTCATTATATAATACTAACTCATGCTTCAGTTCCCAACACTGCTTCAAAACATTCATATTTTAAACTCAAAAGTTTCAGAATTTAGAAACTAAAATCGTTTCTTTTATGACGTGAAACAGATAGCGCAAAAAGATAAAAGATTTCAGATAAGAATAGTTATGTAAATATCTTCAAAAATATAGAGGATATTTATAATGAAAGATACGATGATATCTTAGAATATTTAAGATAAGAGGATGATGAAGAATATTGTCCGCAAGAATTTAGAGTAAGGAGCAAGGTATTCGCTAATGATTTCAGCAGACACTGAATCATTTGGATTCTTTGAAGGCATGTTTAATCTTTGTGATTTGTCCACAAAGTTTGCTCAATCTATTTTCCAAACTTCTCTGAGCTTTGCTAACACCCTATTCTTTATCATCAAACCTTTTGACTGTTAAAGTCATCTACAGTTTTTGTTGTTTCACTCAGCTTTCTCAGAACTCAAAGAATTGTTTCGCAGACTGAATGCTTTTCAGTATTTCAGAATTATAACTTCCAGAAGATAATTGTGATATGTATATATAACTGTTGACGTAGAAATGGCCAAAGAGTAACGAAGTTGTTGGTACATCTGCCGATAATGTGGTGGAATATAAAAGGTTTTCTGGTAACGATGATGAATGGCAAACTTATATATCAAAGTTATAATAAGGCTTATTCGAATGAAAGGTCGAAATTGATTTGCTGAAGCTGTGACAAAATTGGCTAATTTTGAAAAGGGATTGCAAAGTGATTTTCGGTAATAACAACGTTAAAAGAGCTAGCACATATACGTGTTAAGCGTTTATTCAGGTTCCGAATGTTTTTCAGGTGCATAACTATATGCATCAATCTTTTCTTCCGTAGATGAAGTGCTGGCGTACTCCTCCTGTTCGAACCGGGGTTTGAAACCAAACTTCTCCTCAGGGTTGGTTCATCCTCTCGATTGAGGTGTTTTCAAGAATCATGAAAGGTTTGAACACAGATTGTAATCGTCAAGATATAGATGAGGTTTAAGATGAAATCAAGTGGCAAACTTGAAGAATTGTTTAGTTTCATATGTTATAATCAATATTTTAATTCATTTTAATTGTCCAATCTTGGTAGTCCACAGTTAGCAGTCCACAGTTACTAACTCAATAATTCATATATAGTTTATAATATTCGAATTAATTAATACGTATCGTGACCCGTGTACATGTCTCAGACTCGATCACAACTCAAAGTATATATATTATTTGAGAATCAACCTCAACCCTGTATAGCTAACTCAAGCATTACTGCATATAGAGTGTCTATGGTTATTACAAATAATATATATAGATGCGTCGATATGATATGTCAAAAACTTGTATACGTGTCCCGATATTTAAAGTGCGTAAAATAAATAACAAAAATTAAATGACGATAAATAAAATTGTGAGAATATAAATTGCGATAATTACATTGCGATAAATAAAATGTAATCAGTTAGCTAGGAACAGTTAGCTAGGAACAGTTAGCGTGGATTCTTAACAAAATTTCTCATAGTTAATTTGTTTGTTTCTAAAAAATTTTATTTTTGTCAAATGTTTTCTTCATTATGCCACTTGTTGGATTCTGGTAGGTCAAAATCCAAATATGAAATTGAATGAAAATGTTTATTCTGCGGTGAACGGATACGTATATCTGTGGATGTAAATAGGGTAGTAAATGACTGTTGAATCAAATTGGAAGAACGTACAGTGTAACTTGTTAATGTGAAATCTAAATATTTCTAGGGTATTGATGTGCAAAACGTGGTATATGAATTGTTGTATGAAATAGTATGAAAAAATACCGATTAGAGATTGCTACACACTAACGGGCAGTGTACCCGATCGTGTAGTAATATAGTAAATGGTAAAATCTGTGTATCGTTCCAAGGACAATATCTAAATCAAATTAGGATTATAAACTAAATTGTGA
Organism: Rutidosis leptorrhynchoides; assembly: GCF_046630445.1. Lineage (NCBI taxonomy): Eukaryota > Viridiplantae > Streptophyta > Magnoliopsida > Asterales > Asteraceae > Rutidosis > Rutidosis leptorrhynchoides. The sequence continues at coordinate 401,221,013 of NC_092333.1, forward strand.
TTAACTAAGAAAATTACAAGTACAAGATATATTTTGGTTTGCCTTTTTACGATGGGTGAATCAAGTGATGAATAAGATTAAAAAGACAATATTTTTGGTATTTTTAGTTTATGAAAACAGAAAGATAGTTTTGATATCAAATTAAAGAAATATGCTCATCTAGACTTTTTACCCTTAATGTTGAATGTTATTTAGGATTAAGATCGGATTGATTGGTTATGTATGAGAACTAATTAATTGGTTCACCAATAGTAGTCTTGCTCAAACACTCAAACGGGATTATACGACGCAAGTGATGTTCTTGTCATCTAAAACCTCCTATTTGTAATCAACTAATTCAACTAGTTTGAAGACTTGAAGAATGATCAAGTCAATGGTGTGTTGTACATGATCCACTCCTATATCAACTAAAGGTTTAACTTAGTTCATTCCCTAGGTCCGGTTAAATGCTCAATTCACCCAACCCAAATAATTAACTAAGTGTTATAATAAGATCCCTATAAACGTCACTAGATAAGGTAAATTACTAACACATGTTAATTGATGGAACTAGGTAGTTGAAAGTGTGTATAACAGATTCTAAAGAATTGGTCATTCTCCTAGACAATTACACATACTAATTAAGCTATTCCAAAGTATCTACAAGAGTCGTTCTTACATTCTTATGTAAATTAACCATTTGAACTCAACTTATCCCTTTTGGTAAAAGACGGATAAACACATGTCACTAGGTGTAAATCAATACATTAACTTAACAAGATGATGTTTCTTAATCAAATGAACATATCAACTAGTTGAATCGAAAGGATTAAACTTAACAAGAATGGTTCTTGTATTCAAACATCAAACTATCGTACATAATAACAATCAATCAATAGTAAACATTCAACATCTCGGTTATTTATCTAGATGAACATAAAATGGACTAGCCAACAATCATGCTTGAAAACTTAAACACAACAGTAACAAAGATAGAATTCATTGTAAATACAAGATTAACTTTTTAGGAGTAATCTTGGATGAAGCTCTTGAATGATCTTGGATTCTTCAATGATTTGAGTGCTTAGATGCACTTTGATAAGCCCAAGAACTACTTTGAATCGTATGTTTTCGTCTCTGAATAGAAAGGAAACTGGTACTCTTGAAATGAAACTGGAAATGGAATTAAATAAGCTGAACAGTTGGTGAAAAGCACTGTGCACGGCGCGCACAGTAAGGGTGCGCTGAGTGCACTCTTCACCTAACCCACTTTTTCTTTACAGCTCGACATCGCACGTTCAAATCTGCTTTTCTGGTAAAAGTGTGAGGAGGGGTGCGCTGAGCGCACTACTGTGCGCGGTGCGCACTATGCTTGGCGCACTTTGGTTTTGGCCAAGAAATCTTCTGTTCAAAATTTTGCAATGTACGCTGAGCGCACACTTTGTGGTGCGCTGAGCGCACCCTTCTGTCTTTGGCTCTCTGGTCTTGGTTTCGATCTCTGAGCTGTATCATACATAATCTTCCATATTTCTTCAAGTTTACAATGATTCTAGACTATATTACAATAATATGAAATACAAACGAAATTACTATGTTTACATATGAAATAAACAACAATAGGATGCGATATTACGCCTAAAGATATGACTAATTTGAGCAATATCAAAATCCCCCATACTTAACTCTTGCTTGTCCTCAAGCAAGTCTTGTTCTAATCATTCATATACAAAACACAAACATCAATTAATCACACGCATTATTTGAAGTACATATTACACGAATCACACGAATCACGCAAAACACACACAAACTCACGCTATATGAAACCCATAAAACACAAATGGAATACACACTCACACTTTTATGAACACATATTTACACAATTGGAATACACACTCGTTTTTTGGAGAACACAATAATAGGAATCACACTCACACGATATAGTACACAAGTTTACACTATTGGAATACACACTCGTTGAGGTACACACACAATTTATGAAACACACGCACACATCTGGATTATTTGGGAGAGACGAACTTTGGTGAAAGTTCTTTTAAAAGTTTGGATCCTTAGGGAAAATTGGATCTTTGAGAAAACGTTTTAAGATTTTGAAAATGTCAATGCTAGTTTTTTAAACTAGACACGTTTTCCGGTTTTAACCTCAAATTCTGGTTGAGGGTAACTGAAAACCGAAGTCTCAGTCGGCGATTAGCAAGCTATCCGCCCCCATGATTGTAGTATCATGGAACTCTTAACCGGGCGCCCCCGACGCGATATAAATATCGGTCTTGCATGTCAATTTGTACAATTTAGATCAAGGGTTAAAACTGCGAAGAATGAGCTATCGCGCGGGACAGATCCTGCTCCAGCTTATATGCCGTAATCGGTTTTACACTGGACATCTCCTTGGATTTACCCTACCAAGTTTAATTTCGGGTTTGAAAGTTCAAGACTTTCCCTTCCTACTGTACCTAATATCGTGAAATGATATTGGTATGAAATGACATAGTTTAGGAAGTTTGCTATATCAAGTAAGGCGACATTCGGAAGACTTTACTTCTTTCAAGGATGGACTAGATGCATCCTTTCCGTTTAGTGACTTTTATTTCTTTTATTTCCAAGCCAAAAGTACTTTAATCATTTTAACTTTGCAAAACTTTGTGATAATAATTCGAACAGCTTAGTAACATCCCCCACACTTGGCTTTTTTGCTAATACTTTTAGTTCAAAAATTTAAAAATTTTCATAAAATGCGACAATAAGCCAAGTTGCATTACATATCCGAGAGAATTACCCCCTCCCCCACACTTAAGATTAAGTAAGGCCCTCATTACTTAAAATCAGAAATAATTTAAAAATTCACGAGGGCATTAGTGTGAAAAGAGTTCGAAAAACCTTGGCCTAAAGCCGGAGATCGTGAAATGTAGGTGAGCGATGGCGCTGAACTTAATGCCAGCATAAGAACATCGTTCATTCCTTGATCTCTATCACAAATTCCAAATTGATTGTACTTCGCTGAACTTAATGCCAGCATCACTAAACCTTAACAATAAGAAATAAACAAACACACAAAATAAAATAGATAAAAGTGGTGTATTTAACACAACCACCACAAACATCAAGCGTACAACATAAATTTTCTAATTATTACACACCATTGTCTTAAAAGAAACAATTCTGAAAAATTACCAAAATGTTACCAAATATTACCAAATATGCAACATGAGCCCTCTAATTGTCACCAAAGAAGTTACCAAAAGGCCAGCCGGAGTAGGTGCTCGAACCATCATTCCTAGGTCTTCCCTGCGGGTATTGCTCCTCAAAGCGTCTTTGTGCATCTTGCATGGCTGCTTGTTCCTCATATAACGGAGGACTAGGAATTCGGTTTGGTGTGTGGTAATAGGTCGGATGTTGGTAGGAAGTTGCATAATATTCTTGTGGGTTTTGCATATATAAACCAACATTATGGCGAAGCCAATCACCCCTGTAATTCCCCCACCTTTGGTCATACCTTACCGCCCTATTATGCTCGCATTGTTCTTCATGATATTGGTTAAATTGTTGCCTTTTTCCTCATATTGGTTATCCCTGTGTTGATAACCTACCCTCATATCATGAAAACCAGAAATTACTTCCTCCAACTCTTCTTCCCTTGACCTTTGTGTCCGCCTATGCCTTCGCCTTTGAGCTTGTGGCAACTCTTCTTCAGTTTCAGGTTCTTCCATGCGAACCTCTTTCTCCACATCATCTCTTCCAACACCGCTACCACCTACTTCATGATCATGGGCACGTGGTGGTTCGTTTACCCTCGGAACAAATGGAATAAGCCTTTGATGATTATTATAGCTCAAAAATTCTGCATTCAAATAATAGGTCTTATTTAAAGGCTTCATTGTTGTACTGTTTGGAATCAACCGACAGAAATCGACACCAAAATGCCTTGCAATCTGGGTGATGTAATGCCCACCAACAATCTAATTCAACCCTCTATCTCCCCGCGAATTATCAAGATAATCCGCCAAAGTAGATGGAATGTCGACACTGCTTTGGTTGTAGATTTTGTCTACAAGAAAAACATCGAGACGTGTTACCTTATTTGTGCCATGTTTTCTTGCATTAAATGTACATGCAACTAGCCGATGAAGTATTCTTTTATCATTATCATTTATATCGGTAAACTTGCTTCGGTTAGAGGAGAATTGAGTGTCACTCATATCGTTCCAAAACGGGTGGGGATCATAAGAATCGTCATAATACTCGGATGACCGTAAATAAGCATTGACTTGGTCATCATCTAGTTCGATATACAGCTCGAATATTCGGGCAAACTCAATTTGACTAAGTGCCCGATCGATCCCACCTAAACGAAATCTCATGAAGTTTTGATTTGTCGGGTCCATAATGAGATCAAAACATAAAGATGCTATGAACTCTGATGTGCGTAGAGGTGTATATGAAATAGCTTATATTTTACAACGAAATACTATTAAATACGAAACAATTTTACACAAGATATTTATTTATTTATAGAATGGATATACTTAAACCTTGCTACAACACTTATAGGCAGTGTACCTAATCGTACAGTAGTGTAATTTTTAGTAAGTCCGGTTCGTTCCACAGGGAAATCTTTTAAACAAAGCTTAACGCTATATTAGTTTTATTTTATAAAAATACAAATATATATATAAGTAATATTATTATTATAAAAAGGGGGTTTTTACCATTTAATGACTGGTTTGTCGATTTTAAAACTTTAGTCGCAGTTAAAACCTAATGTAAAATATTAAAAATAAATACAACTTAATTTAAAGCGTAAAGTAAATAACGATAATGAAATTGCGATAAATAAAATTGCGATAAAATAAACTTACAATAATTAAAAAGTACGAAAATTAAAAGTGCAATTAAATACAAAGACAATAAATAAAAGTGCAATTAAATACAATAACAATAAATAAAAATGTGATAATTAGAAGTGCAATTAAATATGAAAATAAAGGAATTATGCTTATTTAAACTTCCGTAATCATGATGTTTGACGCGTTGATTTTAGTTTTATGCCCATGGGTTAATTGTCCTTTGTCCTGAATTATTTAATATGTCCATCTGGTTTTTGTCCATAACAGTCCATCAGTCATAAATATAAAGTGCAAGTATCCTCGTCAAATTATCCTTATACCCGAAGTCTAATATTTCAACTAATTGGGGACTTAAACTGTAACAAGGTTTTAATACTTTGTTTAATAATTACACCAGGTTATCGACTGCGTGTAACCCAAGGTTTTAATACTCTGTTATCAATTATGCCAAGTGTCCTTGTACATAATTTCACTCATGTTTTAATAATTCTAGTGACTATTAATCCATTCCCGTATCCGGTTAAATGAACGGTTATTCGTACATATAAATATCCCGCCCATCGTGTCCGATCGAGTGTATATGGTTATTTATAGGTACGTTCAATTGTAAATCTTTATATTAAAATTAACAAACTATCATTTAGTTAAACAAATATAAAGCCCATTAATAGCCCATAGTCTAATTTCCACAAGTGTCGTTCTTTTGTCCAAACCCCAATTATGGTACAAAGCCCAATTACCCAATTTTAGTATTTAGCCCAACATCATGATTACTTCGTTTTAAATAAGTATAATAATAACTTAGCTACGAGACATTAAATTAAAAAGGTTGAACATAACTTACAATGATTAAAAATAGCGTAGCGTTACACGGACAGAATTTCGACTTACACCCTTACAACATTCGCTAACATACCCTTATTATTAGGATTAAAATTAAAATTAAAATTAAAATATAAATATATATATATGTATATATATATAAGTTTACGTATGATGAATGAAGAATGAAAAAGATGTGTAAAATTCGGCCGAATGCTCGGCCTATTAAAGGTGGATTTCTGACTTTTTGGGCTCCGCGAGTGCGGTGGATTTTGCTCTTCAGAGCTCCGCGAGTGCGGAGCTGTGGAATCCAGCTCACACAAGCTTGGCTCCTAGCTTGCCGACGGTTTATATAATATAATATAATATATATATATATATATATATATATTAATTTTAAGAATTAATTATATATTATATTATATTCATGTGCATAGTTGACTTGTAATTTTTAGTCCGTTGCGTCGAGCGTTGAGAGATGACTCTGGTCCCAGTTCCGGATTTTCGAACGTCCTTGCGAACAATTTAATATCTTGTATTTTGTGTTTCGAATCTTGTACTCTTGTAATTTTGAGACGTTTCTTATCAATAATTGGAACCTCTTTGATTGTACTTTGTACTTTTTAGCTTTTTGGTCGTTTGCGTTTTCAATTCGTCGAATCTGTCTTTTGTCTTCACCTTTTATTATTTAAACGAATATTACTTGTAAATAGGACAACTGCAACTAAAAGCTTGTCTTTCTTGAGGAATAATGCTATAAAATATATGTTCGTTTTTAGCATTATCAAATATTCCCACACTTGAGCGTTGCTTGTCCTCAAGCAATATAGTCTTGAAATATACTAGAATCACTTCTTTATTCTTCACACTTTGTACATCAGTGATTTCTTTACGTCGGTATAAACAATGGTAGTAACGATGTGGTTTACAGTCCCACATGACTATAAAATTTAGATCCTTTAAGGAAATTGGATCTTTATGAAAACATTTGATCTTTTTGAAAATGAAATCTAGTTTTTATCCTAGATAAGTTTTCCGGAATAACCCTTCACCGGTGTTTGCAAATTCTTTTTGTGGGTTTGGTGGGTTTCAGATTTGAAAATTTTAGCTCAAAACTTGCGATTTTGTGTCACCCACTTGCTAACCTTGTATTGGGAAAGCAACACGTCCAGTATACTTGTTCCGTATATTACCTTTTCGGTAAACTACCATTCGGTTGTAAAGAAAAGCGTTGAACAAGCAACTGTTAAGGTAATGTCCCCTGACATGCTTTTAATTATGGTCTATAATGTCATAACCCGTCCTTAACCATAAGAACGAGTTAGATAACGTATGATTTCATTGCGAGGTATTGACCTCTATATGCGACATTTTTAAAAGAACAACTGCATTTATTTTACATTACAAACCATAACTCTTATTTTAATACAAGCTTTAGACAATATAAAGATGATTATCGTTTAGCGATAATCTTAGACTTACAAACTTTACATGTGATGATAACAATACGATTTCCAACATATTTTACATTACAAATCCTCCGATATGCAGTTTTATTTTTGACACAAATATGCATACTCAAGATCTTGCTTAAATTCAACATGTTGCAGCGGAAGCTTCTAATTATCACCTGAGAATGAACATGCTTAAAACGTCAACATAAAGTTGGTGAGATATAGGTTTAATGCCGGCAGCAATATATATATATAGACCACAAGATTTCATATATAAACATTTTAATAAAAATATTCTAAGTGGTTGAGCACTTGGTAACCATACTTAACATTTAATCACGTCGCATATTCCCTTTATTATGAAATCTTACTACACCGTACCAAATGAGGTCACGAAACGAAGTACTGTGCAACCGTTGAATACTGGTCGTCCAGTCCGGTTGGGGTTGTCAGGCCCGATAGATCTATCAACAGGATTCGCGTTTACAATACCGCTGTAAATAATAGTTACCAAGCTACAGGGAAGTATGCCAGTGGTACAACTCAACGTAGAATATATTTTTTAGTTACTTGTGTCCATAACGTAAAACATAAAATACATGTATTCTCATCCCGAAATACTTGGAGTTTAAAAGTGGGACTATATACTCACTTTTGCCTTGAAGATATATATATTTTGACTTGGTCTCCGGTTGATATCACGAACCTATCCATATATAATATATCAATATATTTTCATTTTAAACAATCGTCACGTATATATATACTTATAATACTTTTAATGTCTTCTTAGTCCGTAGTTAGCAATTCAATTTTTAATGGTTCATATTTAGGTGTTTAATAAATAAATAAAACCCCCATCGAAATAAATAAAACCCCCCATCGTATTCGTATTGGTCGGGATTAATCTTGACCCACGGTACCGGTGTTGTCAAATGACGTGTTGCGTACATAAAGTACCGGTGTTGTCAAATGACGTGTTGCGTACGTGCATGAGGTCTTATGATTAATCTTCTCGTGTTGTTTACGGGTGATCCTGAAATATATAAAATTAAATTATGAGTACATATATATAAAATATCATGTTATTTTAGAAAGATGTGATTTATTTAATTTTTCTCCAATTATTTTCGTGGCTAAACTAGTTTTGGATATCCGATTTTGTTTTGGTCATAGTTTCTTCGTTACAACTCCGTTTTCGTTGGTTCAACTTGCCACTTCCTTGGATCGAGTCATTCTTTAAGAATATGAACTGTAAATACCTTAGTTTGTATTCGAAATCACAGGTCATAGGTCAAACTTTGGTGAAACTTATGAAGTTGATCATTTTCCATCATGTAAACAACCTTAAATGATTATTTTTCTAAAAATACTTATACTTTGAGTTAAATCATGAAATTTTTATGTGTTAACATATTCATAGTAAATATCAATTTTCCAGAAAATAAGCCTCCAATTCAAAGTTCAAGATGGTTTTTAATTATCCAACCCAAAACAGCCCCCGGTTGTACTCCGACGACGTAAATTCAGTTTTTAAGGTGTTCTTTGAAAAACCAAGTTTTACCTTGTTAAGTTAGCATATCCTTATGATATATTACAGGTCTTGAAGTATTTTAAAAGTTAAGTTAGAAGGATCTATTTAGTTTGCAAACAAGTTTGAAAACATTCAAACTATGTTCTTGTTGTTAAAATTTTATACCATAAAATAAGATAGCTATATATATATATGAATCGAATAAGGTTATGAACAAAGTTACTACCTCAAGTTACTTGGACAAGATTGCTGTAAAAGAGAAGTAAAAACCTAGAACCAAAAGAGTGGTGGAGTTGGATGAAAGATTGGAAGTAAACTTGTGTTCTTGGAAGGATTCTTGAAGTGTTTTTGTAAGGGTTTTCCTATGGTGATTAAGTGTTGTTTTTATGGCTAGATCTTCATGGATACTAGCTGAATGGTTATGGGTTTCTTATGACTTGTAAGTAGGTGAATTAGAGAGTAGTTTAGGAGTAGAAATGGTGAGCTAAACATGGCTTGGTGATGGCCATTTAAAACGTGAGCAAGGGGGAACAAGGACAAATTTCCAAGCTTGTAATCTTGTGTAATTAGTCATACAATCATACAAAGTAATTACCTTATACATAAGGCATGAAAAAGGGCTGGTTGGTGGTGATTTGATGTGTATATACTAATAGTAAATACGTATAGAAGCTAGGTATGATACGAGTACATATACTCTAAATATACGTATAGAAATCTTGTGAAAACGGAACGAGGATTCAAATATAGTTATATTTTGTGAATATACTTATATTTTTTTATGTATTTAAGTCCTTAAAAAGTGATTAAATACATTACATATACGATATATGTATAAACATTATAGGTCATAAGTTTTTATGTCAAATAACGTTACGTATGGTTATTGTTTTGAAAACTTAAATTAGTAGTTTCAAAATATACTTATAACTTATTGTTATTAATACAAAATGAGATATTAAAACATCCTTAGATCATGTTAAATATGTATATATACATATATATACACAAACGTATAATTATCATATATTATATAGTTCGCGATATCATCGGTCAAACTAGACGGTCAAACGTTGTGTAAAACTCTTTTCAAAAACATAAATCTCAACAATTTGGATTGCTTATCATGTTGGTAAGGTTTAATTTATGTAAATATTAATCTTATAAGTATAAATTGATCGAAAAAGTCCGGGTCATTACAGTACCTACCCGTTAAATAAATTTCGTCCCGAAATTTTAAAATCGTACCTATTTTGCGTCATCGGGAAACAAATGCGGGTATTTTTGTTTCATTTGATCCTCTCGCTCCCAAGTAAACTCGGGACCTCTTCGTGCATTCCAACGAACTTTAACGATCGGTATGTTGCTCTGCTTGAGCCGTTTAACTTCACGGTCCATGATCTCGATTGGTTCTTCTATGAATTGTAGTTTCTCGTCAACTTGAATTTCTTCAAGAGGAATGGTGAGGTCTTCCTTTGCAAGACACTTTTTAAGGTTCGAGACGTGAAATGTATTATGTACTCCGGCGAGTTGTTGCGGTAACTCGAGTCGATAAGCTACCGGTCCAATGCGTTCGATGATCTTGAACGGGCCTACATATCTTGGGTTCAATTTACCTCTTTTACCGAAACGTATTACACCTTTCCAAGGTGACACCTTTAGCATAACCATGTCACCGATCTGAAACTCTAATGGTTTCCTTTGGACATCGGCGTAGCTCTTTTGGCGACTACGGGCTGTTTTCAATCTCTCCTTGATTTGTACTATCTTCTCAGTCATTTCGTGTATGATCTCGGGACCAGTTAATTGTCGATCTCCTACTTCATTCCAACAAATAGGAGATCTACACTTCCTTCCGTACTATGCTTCGAATGGCGCAGCTTTAATGCTCGCATGATAACTGTTATTATACGAGAATTCTGCTAATGGTAGATATTTATCCCATCCGTTTCCAAAATCGATCACACATGCCCTGAGCATGTCTTCAAGAGTCTGAATTGTTCTTTCACTCTGCCCGTCGGTTTGCGGATGATATGCGGTACTCATATCCAAACGAGTTCCTAGTGCCTCCTGTAGTGATTGCCAGAACTTTGAGGTAAATCTACTATCACGATCAGATATAATGGAAATAGGTATTCCATGCCTTGAAACTATTTCCTTTATATATAATCGTAATAATTTCTCCATTCTATCCGTTTCCTTTATAGGCAAGAAATGTGCAGATTTGGTAAGACGATCAACAATTACCCAAATGGTGTCGTATCCCCAGGCAGTCTTTGGTAACTTCGTGATGAAATCCATGGTAATACCATCCCATTTCCATTCTGGGATTTCTGGTTGTTGAAGTAACCCTGACGGCTTTTGGTGTTCTGCTTTGACTTTGGAACAAGTTCAACACTCCCCAACATATGTTGCAACGTCTGTCTTTAAATTAGGCCACCAATAATGTGTCTTAAGATCTTGGTACATCTTTCCAACTCCAGGATGTATCGAGTATCTTGTCTTATGTGCCTCGTTCAATATCAACTTCCTTAATCCACCCAACTTCGGTACCCAAATACGATTTGCAAAATATCGAATTCCATCTTCCCGCATAATGAGTTGTTTCCCATACTTCTTCATTATTTCATTTCCTATGTTTTCTTTAGTAAGAGCTTCTCGTTGAGCCTCTTTGATTTGTGAGTTGAGATTCATGCGAATTTTTATGTTCATTGCTCGTACTCGAATTGGTTCTCGTTCCTTTCTGCTTAGTGCGTCAGCCACCACATTCGCTTTCCCGGGATGATAACGAATTTCACAATCATAGTCATTTATTAACTCGACCCACCTACGTTGCCTCATGTTCAGCTGTTTCTGATCAAAAATATGTTGAAGGCTTTTATGATCAGTAAACACAGTGCATTTAACCCCATATAAATAGTGTCTCCATATCTTCAATGCAAACACGACTGCTCCCAGTTCTAGATCATGCGTCGTATAATTCCACTCGTGAATCTTCAATTGTCGGGATGCGTATGCAATAACTTTCTTCCGTTGCATAAGAACGCAACCAAAACCTTGTCGCGAAGCGTCACAATATATTTCAAAATCATCGTTCCCTTCTGGTAACGATAAAATAGGCGCCGTAGTTAACTTCTTCTTTAGTAACTGAAATGCACTCTCCTGCTCAGAGGTCCATTCATATTTCTTCCCTTTTTGCGTTAACGCTGTCAACGGCTTAGCTATTCGGGAAAAATCTTGAATAAACCTTCTATAATAACCGGCTAAACCAAAAAATTGGCGTATCTGCGTTGGTGTCTTAGGAGTCTCCCATTTTTCAATGGCTTCAATTTTTGCTGGATCAACCTGAATTCCTTTGCTACTAACAACGTGGCCAAGAAATTGCACTTCTTTCAACCAGAAAGCACATTTAGAAAATTTAGCATATAGCTGTTCTTTTCTCAACAACTCTAATATCAATCTTAAATGCTGCTCATGCTCTTGCTCACACTTGGAATAGATAAGAATATCATCAATGAAAACGATAACAAACTTATCTAAATATGGACTACAAACTCGATTCATGAGGTCCATGAATACAGCTGGCGCATTCGTCAATCCAAACGGCATGACCAAAAATTCGTAATGACCGTAACGTGTCCGAAAAGCAGTTTTCGGTATATCTTCTTCTTTGACGCGTAATTGATGATAGCCCGATCTTAGGTCAATTTTTGAGTACACACATGATCCTTGCAGTTGATCAAATAAGTCGTCAATTCTCGGTAGTGGATACCGATTCTTGATAGTTAACTTATTTAATTCACGATAATCTATACACATCCTAAAAGATCCATCTTTCTTCTTAACAAATAAAATTGGAGCTCCCCACGGTGAAGTACTTGGTCGTATGAATCCACGGTCCAGTAATTCTTTTAATTGACTTTGAAGTTCTTTTAACTCGGACGGTGCAAGTCTATATGGAGCACGAGCAACTGGTGCAGCTCCTGGTACTAAATCTATTTGAAATTCTACAGATCTAAATGGAGGTAATCCTGGCAACTCTTCCGGAAAAACTTCAGGAAAATCTCTTGCTACAGGCACATCGTTGATGCACTTCTCTTTTTCTTTCTTTTCGACTTTATTAACATATGCTAGAATAGCATAACATCCCTTTTCTAAACACTTCTTAGCTTTCAAACAGCTAATGAGTTTTAGCTTTGAGTTACCCTTCTCTCCATAAATCATCACCGGCATTTTATCCTTACAAGGAATGCGAATTGCCTTCTTGGTACATACAACTTCAGCTCCTACTTTGGACATCCAGTCCATGCCGACTATTACATCAAAACTTCCTAATTCTACGGGTATCAAGTCAATTTTAAACGTTTCTCCGGCTAAATTTATTTTACAATCACGACAAATTTTATCGGCTTTAATTAGTTTACCATTAGCTAACTCAATCATGTACTTAGCATCTAGAGGTAATGATGAACAATTCAATTTAGTGTAAAAATTTCTACACACGTAACTTCTATCGGCACCAGTATCAAATATAATAGATGCTGATAAGTTATTAATGGTAAACGTACCCGTAACAAGCTCCGGGTCTTCACACGCCTCTCTAGCATTAATAACAAATGCTCTTCCACGTGCAGATCCATTATTCTTCTCTGGATTCGGACACTGGCTCTTATAATGACCCTGTTTCCCACACCCATAACAAGTAACAGTGGCCAAGGCAGTTCTATTTGCATTGGTGGCAGGAGTCTTGGTACCATTTGTATTTGTAACGAGAGCCCTACAATCTTCAGCAAGATGACCCTTTCGATTACATTTGTTGCATACCACATTACAGTAACCAGAGTGATGTTTGTGGCATCGGTTGCATAAAGGATTTTGTCCTTTGTAACCAAAGCTTAAACACTACCCCCACCTTGCGTGATTTCTTGTTTCTTAAAAGATTGTTGTTGGTTACCTCGATCATAATTTCCATTCCACTTTCTTTTGTTACCTGATACCTTCACATCAGTATTGGATACTTTCTTATCCATGATGACCTGATCCATTAGCTCGTTTGCCATGGTTATAGCTTCATGAATTGTCTTAGGTTTCGATGCTGTAACATTTGCCTTGACCTTTTTGGGCAAACCATCTTTGTACATTTCAATCTTCCGTTTACGGGTGATCCTGAAATATATAAAATTAAATTATGAGTACATATATATAAAATATCATGTTATTTTAGAAAGATGTGATTTATTTAATTTTTCTCCAATTATTTTCGTGGCTAAACTAGTTTTGGATATCCGATTTTGTTTTGGTCATAGTTTCTTCGTTACAACTCCGTTTTCGTTGGTTCAACTTGCCACTTCCTTGGATCGAGTCATTCTTTAAGAATATGAACTGTAAATACCTTAGTTTGTATTCGAAATCACAGGTCATAGGTCAAACTTTGGTGAAACTTATGAAGTTGATCATTTTCCATCATGTAAACAACCTTAAATGATTATTTTTCTAAAAATACTTATACTTTGAGTTAAATCATGAAATTTTTATGTGTTAACATATTCATAGTAAATATCAATTTTCCAGAAAATAAGCCTCCAATTCAAAGTTCAAGATGGTTTTTAATTATCCAACCCAAAACAGCCCCCGGTTGTACTCCGACGACGTAAATTCAGTTTTTAAGGTGTTCTTTGAAAAACCAAGTTTTACCTTGTTAAGTTAGCATATCCTTATGATATATTACAGGTCTTGAAGTATTTTAAAAGTTAAGTTAGAAGGATCTATTTAGTTTGCAAACAAGTTTGAAAACATTCAAACTATGTTCTTGTTGTTAAAATTTTATACCATAAAATAAGATAGCTATATATATATATGAATCGAATAAGGTTATGAACAAAGTTACTACCTCAAGTTACTTGGACAAGATTGCTGTAAAAGAGAAGTAAAAACCTAGAACCAAAAGAGTGGTGGAGTTGGATGAAAGATTGGAAGTAAACTTGTGTTCTTGGAAGGATTCTTGAAGTGTTTTTGTAAGGGTTTTCCTATGGTGATTAAGTGTTGTTTTTATGGCTAGATCTTCATGGATACTAGCTGAATGGTTATGGGTTTCTTATGACTTGTAAGTAGGTGAATTAGAGAGTAGTTTAGGAGTAGAAATGGTGAGCTAAACATGGCTTGGTGATGGCCATTTAAAACGTGAGCAAGGGGGAACAAGGACAAATTTCCAAGCTTGTAATCTTGTGTAATTAGTCATACAATCATACAAAGTAATTACCTTATACATAAGGCATGAAAAAGGGCTGGTTGGTGGTGATTTGATGTGTATATACTAATAGTAAATACGTATAGAAGCTAGGTATGATACGAGTACATATACTCTAAATATACGTATAGAAATCTTGTGAAAACGGAACGAGGATTCAAATATAGTTATATTTTGTGAATATACTTATATTTTTTTATGTATTTAAGTCCTTAAAAAGTGATTAAATACATTACATATACGATATATGTATAAACATTATAGGTCATAAGTTTTTATGTCAAATAACGTTACGTATGGTTATTGTTTTGAAAACTTAAATTAGTAGTTTCAAAATATACTTATAACTTATTGTTATTAATACAAAATGAGATATTAAAACATCCTTAGATCATGTTAAATATGTATATATACATATATATACACAAACGTATAATTATCATATATTATATAGTTCGTGATATCATCGGTCAAACTAGACGGTCAAACGTTGTGTAAAACTCTTTTCAAAAACATAAATCTCAACAATTTGGATTGCTTATCATGTTGGTAAGGTTTAATTTATGTAAATATTAATCTTATAAGTATAAATTGATCGAAAAAGTCCGGGTCATTACAGTACCTACCCGTTAAATAAATTTCGTCCCGAAATTTTAAAATCGTACCTATTTTGCGTCATCGGGAAACAAATGCGGGTATTTTTGTTTCATTTGATCCTCTCGCTCCCAAGTAAACTCGGGACCTCTTCGTGCATTCCAACGAACTTTAACGATCGGTATGTTGCTCTGCTTGAGCCGTTTAACTTCACGGTCCATGATCTCGATTGGTTCTTCTATGAATTGTAGTTTCTCGTCAACTTGAATTTCTTCAAGAGGAATGGTGAGGTCTTCCTTTGCAAGACACTTTTTAAGGTTCGAGACGTGAAATGTATTATGTACTCCGGCGAGTTGTTGCGGTAACTCGAGTCGATAAGCTACCGGTCCAATGCGTTCGATGATCTTGAACGGGCCTACATATCTTGGGTTCAATTTACCTCTTTTACCGAAACGTATTACACCTTTCCAAGGTGACACCTTTAGCATAACCATGTCACCGATCTGAAACTCTAATGGTTTCCTTTGGACATCGGCGTAGCTCTTTTGGCGACTACGGGCTGTTTTCAATCTCTCCTTGATTTGTACTATCTTCTCAGTCATTTCGTGTATGATCTCGGGACCAGTTAATTGTCGATCTCCTACTTCATTCCAACAAATAGGAGATCTACACTTCCTTCCGTACTATGCTTCGAATGGCGCAGCTTTAATGCTCGCATGATAACTGTTATTATACGAGAATTCTGCTAATGGTAGATATTTATCCCATCCGTTTCCAAAATCGATCACACATGCCCTGAGCATGTCTTCAAGAGTCTGAATTGTTCTTTCACTCTGCCCGTCGGTTTGCGGATGATATGCGGTACTCATATCCAAACGAGTTCCTAGTGCCTCCTGTAGTGATTGCCAGAACTTTGAGGTAAATCTACTATCACGATCAGATATAATGGAAATAGGTATTCCATGCCTTGAAACTATTTCCTTTATATATAATCGTAATAATTTCTCCATTCTATCCGTTTCCTTTATAGGCAAGAAATGTGCAGATTTGGTAAGACGATCAACAATTACCCAAATGGTGTCGTATCCCCAGGCAGTCTTTGGTAACTTCGTGATGAAATCCATGGTAATACCATCCCATTTCCATTCTGGGATTTCTGGTTGTTGAAGTAACCCTGACGGCTTTTGGTGTTCTGCTTTGACTTTGGAACAAGTTCAACACTCCCCAACATATGTTGCAACGTCTGTCTTTAAATTAGGCCACCAATAATGTGTCTTAAGATCTTGGTACATCTTTCCAACTCCAGGATGTATCGAGTATCTTGTCTTATGTGCCTCGTTCAATATCAACTTCCTTAATCCACCCAACTTCGGTACCCAAATACGATTTGCAAAATATCGAATTCCATCTTCCCGCATAATGAGTTGTTTCCCATACTTCTTCATTATTTCATTTCCTATGTTTTCTTTAGTAAGAGCTTCTCGTTGAGCCTCTTTGATTTGTGAGTTGAGATTCATGCGAATTTTTATGTTCATTGCTCGTACTCGAATTGGTTCTCGTTCCTTTCTGCTTAGTGCGTCAGCCACCACATTCGCTTTCCCGGGATGATAACGAATTTCACAATCATAGTCATTTATTAACTCGACCCACCTACGTTGCCTCATGTTCAGCTGTTTCTGATCAAAAATATGTTGAAGGCTTTTATGATCAGTAAACACAGTGCATTTAACCCCATATAAATAGTGTCTCCATATCTTCAATGCAAACACGACTGCTCCCAGTTCTAGATCATGCGTCGTATAATTCCACTCGTGAATCTTCAATTGTCGGGATGCGTATGCAATAACTTTCTTCCGTTGCATAAGAACGCAACCAAAACCTTGTCGCGAAGCGTCACAATATATTTCAAAATCATCGTTCCCTTCTGGTAACGATAAAATAGGCGCCGTAGTTAACTTCTTCTTTAGTAACTGAAATGCACTCTCCTGCTCAGAGGTCCATTCATATTTCTTCCCTTTTTGCGTTAACGCTGTCAACGGCTTAGCTATTCGGGAAAAATCTTGAATAAACCTTCTATAATAACCGGCTAAACCAAAAAATTGGCGTATCTGCGTTGGTGTCTTAGGAGTCTCCCATTTTTCAATGGCTTCAATTTTTGCTGGATCAACCTGAATTCCTTTGCTACTAACAACGTGGCCAAGAAATTGCACTTCTTTCAACCAGAAAGCACATTTAGAAAATTTAGCATATAGCTGTTCTTTTCTCAACAACTCTAATATCAATCTTAAATGCTGCTCATGCTCTTGCTCACACTTGGAATAGATAAGAATATCATCAATGAAAACGATAACAAACTTATCTAAATATGGACTACAAACTCGATTCATGAGGTCCATGAATACAGCTGGCGCATTCGTCAATCCAAACGGCATGACCAAAAATTCGTAATGACCGTAACGTGTCCGAAAAGCAGTTTTCGGTATATCTTCTTCTTTGACGCGTAATTGATGATAGCCCGATCTTAGGTCAATTTTTGAGTACACACATGATCCTTGCAGTTGATCAAATAAGTCGTCAATTCTCGGTAGTGGATACCGATTCTTGATAGTTAACTTATTTAATTCACGATAATCTATACACATCCTAAAAGATCCATCTTTCTTCTTAACAAATAAAATTGGAGCTCCCCACGGTGAAGTACTTGGTCGTATGAATCCACGGTCCAGTAATTCTTTTAATTGACTTTGAAGTTCTTTTAACTCGGACGGTGCAAGTCTATATGGAGCACGAGCAACTGGTGCAGCTCCTGGTACTAAATCTATTTGAAATTCTACAGATCTAAATGGAGGTAATCCTGGCAACTCTTCCGGAAAAACTTCAGGAAAATCTCTTGCTACAGGCACATCGTTGATGCACTTCTCTTTTTCTTTCTTTTCGACTTTATTAACATATGCTAGAATAGCATAACATCCCTTTTCTAAACACTTCTTAGCTTTCAAACAGCTAATGAGTTTTAGCTTTGAGTTACCCTTCTCTCCATAAATCATCACCGGCATTTTATCCTTACAAGGAATGCGAATTGCCTTCTTGGTACATACAACTTCAGCTCCTACTTTGGACATCCAGTCCATGCCGACTATTACATCAAAACTTCCTAATTCTACGGGTATCAAGTCAATTTTAAACGTTTCTCCGGCTAAATTTATTTTACAATCACGACAAATTTTATCGGCTTTAATTAGTTTACCATTAGCTAACTCAATCATGTACTTAGCATCTAGAGGTAATGATGAACAATTCAATTTAGTGTAAAAATTTCTACACACGTAACTTCTATCGGCACCAGTATCAAATATAATAGATGCTGATAAGTTATTAATGGTAAACGTACCCGTAACAAGCTCCGGGTCTTCACACGCCTCTCTAGCATTAATAACAAATGCTCTTCCACGTGCAGATCCATTATTCTTCTCTGGATTCGGACACTGGCTCTTATAATGACCCTGTTTCCCACACCCATAACAAGTAACAGTGGCCAAGGCAGTTCTATTTGCATTGGTGGCAGGAGTCTTGGTACCATTTGTATTTGTAACGAGAGCCCTACAATCTTCAGCAAGATGACCCTTTCGATTACATTTGTTGCATACCACATTACAGTAACCAGAGTGATGTTTGTGGCATCGGTTGCATAAAGGATTTTGTCCTTTGTAACCAAAGCTTAAACACTACCCCCACCTTGCGTGATTTCTTGTTTCTTAAAAGATTGTTGTTGGTTACCTCGATCATAATTTCCATTCCACTTTCTTTTGTTACCTGATACCTTCACATCAGTATTGGATACTTTCTTATCCATGATGACCTGATCCATTAGCTCGTTTGCCATGGTTATAGCTTCATGAATTGTCTTAGGTTTCGATGCTGTAACATTTGCCTTGACCTTTTTGGGCAAACCATCTTTGTACATTTCAATCTTCCGTTCTTCGGTTGGAACCAATTCAGGACATAGCAAAACTAATTCCATGAATCGCTGATTGTAGTTGGTGATTTCAGTACCAATAACCTTTAGACTTCGTAATTCATCTTCCAACTTTCTAACCTCGTTCCTTGGACAATATTCGTTGATTAACATTGTTTTGAATTCTTCCCATGGAGTATCATAAGCTACATCTCCTCCTACAGCCTTCACAAAATTTTTCCACCACGTGAGTGCACTATCTTGTAAAGTGCACGATGCATACTTGGTCATGTCCTTTTCAACACAACCACTGATTTTAAACACAGTCTCCATCTTTTCTATCCACCGGGTTAAACCGATCGGTCCTTCTGTTCCACTGAATGATGAGGGCTTGCAAGCTTGAAAAGTTTTGTAGGTGCATCCTACACGAGGATTTGGGTTAACTGCAGCAGCTCTTGCAGCCTCGACCCATAACATTCTGTCGTTCACTCGCTGGTTGATGAATTCCTCGACTTCTTGTTCCGTCATTCGATTCAATCGCGCCATATTCTTCTATAAGAATGAAAAGAAAATAATTATTCACATGGAATATTATAGATGTAGTGTATATTTACAGTACATTATAGCTTATTAATAATATGAACCAGGTATTATTATAAAAGCCTTTTCTTCTTATTAGCGTTTTATAATTATATCTAGGGTAGTACCTACCCGTTAATGTCCATACTTAATAGCTTAGTACAGAACCAATTACTACAATCTAAATAATACTTAACCATGGAAAATTATTGCATTTCATACTTCACTATTTTACATATGCTTATCTTACATCGAACATTAAGCAAACCACACTAATAATATTATACAAAACATTATATGATCCCATGGTTTAATACGGCAGCGCATCATTTGGTCTATTTTCTAGGACGTTTAGGTTCAATGAATCGCCTAACGCTTATCCTAGCTGTCTGCCTATATTTTGGCTGTGGGACTGAAGAACTGGATGCCGGGATAGAACGAATAGGAATAGCGGGTATAGGGGTGGTAGTGTCTAGTGGAGTTGGTGCCACATCATCCTCACTAAACTCGGGATTTAAATTTTCTAATTCATTAGCCTTTCGTTTCTTTCCTAGTTCGAACTTGTCTTTCATAATTTCCTGTATTTCTTCCTCGGGTTCACTTTCCTCCTCGGGTTCACTTTCCTCCTCGGGTTCACTTTCCGGGTTCTCTATAGTCGGTTCATCCGGAATTTGTGAGTCTTCCAAAAAAATATTATTTTCGTCATCGGATAGGTTAATGACTGGAACACCATCTGAAGATTCTGATTCGGAATCGCTGAATGTGATGACAAGTTTTGAGCCCGACATCTATCACACAACAACTAACCCATTAGTACTACATAATATTTACATATAAATTTTAACCAACAATGATAAGCAATGGTTTTTAAATCAGACCCGGTCAAAGTCCAGACTTACTAATGTATCCTAACGACTTATCAGTTAGACACACTAATGCAAACCTGGTTCGCTAAGACCATCGCTCTGATACCACATGTCATAACCCGTCCTTAACCATACGAACGAGTTAAATAACGTATGATTTCATTGCGAGGTATTGACCTCTATATGCGACATTTTTAAAAG
This sequence comes from Rutidosis leptorrhynchoides, assembly GCF_046630445.1. Lineage (NCBI taxonomy): Eukaryota > Viridiplantae > Streptophyta > Magnoliopsida > Asterales > Asteraceae > Rutidosis > Rutidosis leptorrhynchoides. The sequence continues at coordinate 401,242,109 of NC_092333.1, forward strand.
AACAACTGCATTTATTTTACATTACAAACCATAACTCTTATTTTAATACAAGCTTTAGACAATATAAAGATGATTATCGTTTAGCGATAATCTTAGACTTACAAACTTTACATGTGATGATAACAATACGATTTCCAACATATTTTACATTACAAATCCTCCGATATGCAGTTTTATTTTTGACACAAATATGCATACTCAAGATCTTGCTTAAATTCAACATGTTGCAGCGGAAGCTTCTAATTATCACCTGAGAATGAACATGCTTAAAACGTCAACATAAAGTTGATGAGATATAGGTTTAATGCCGGCAGCAATATATATATATATATATATATATACCACAAGATTTCATATAAAAACATTTTAATAAAAATATTCTAAGTGGTTGAGCACTTGGTAACCATACTTAACATTTAATCACGTCGCATATTCCCTTTATTATGAAATCTTACTACACCGTACCAAATGTAGTCACGAAACGAAGTACTGTGCAACCGTTGAATACTGGTCGTCCAGTCCGGTTGGGGTTGTCAGGCCCGATAGATCTATCAACAGGATTCGCGTTTACAATACCGCTGTAAATAATAGTTACCAAGCTACAGGGAAGTATGCCAGTGGTACAACTCAACGTAGAATATATTTTTCAGTTACTTGTGTCCATAACGTAAAACATAAAATACATGTATTCTCATCCCGAAATACTTAGAGTTTAAAAGTGGGACTATATACTCACTTTTGCCTTGAAGATATATATATTTTGACTTGGTCTCCGGTTGATATCACGAACCTATCCATATATAATATATCAATATATTTTCATTTTAAACAATCGTCACGTATATATATACTTATAATACTTTTAATGTCTTCTTAGTCCGTAGTTAGCAATTCAATTTTTAATGGTTCATATTTAGGTGTTTAATAAATAAATAAAACCCCCATCGAAATAAATAAAACCCCCATCGTATTCGTATTGTTCGGGATTAATCTTGACCCACGGTACCGGTGTTGTCAAATGACGTGTTGCGTACATAAAGTACCGGTGTTGTCAAATGACGTGTTGCGTACGTGCATGAGGTCTTATGATTAATCTTATCGTGTTGTTTACGGGTGATCCTGAAATATATAAAATTAAATTATGAGTACATATATATAAAATATCATGTTATTTTAGAAAGATGTGATTTATTTAATTTTTCTCCAATTATTTTCGTGGCTAAACTAGTTTTGGATATCCGATTTTGTTTTGGTCATAGTTTCTTCGTTACAACTCCGTTTTCGTTGGTTCAACTTGCCACTTCCTTGGATCGAGTCCTTCTTTAAGAATATAAACTGTAAATACCTTAGTTTGTATTCTAAATCACAGGTCATAGGTCAAACTTTGGTGAAACTTATGAAGTTGATCATTTTCCATCATGTAAACAACCTTAAATGATTATTTTTCTAAAAATACTTATACTTTGAGTTAAATCATGAAATTTTTATGTGTTAACATATTCATAGTAAATATCAATTTTCCAGAAAATAAGCCTCCAATTCAAAGTTCAAGATGGTTTTTAATTATCCAATCCAAAACAGCCCCCGGTTGTACTCCGACGACGTAAATTCAGTTTTTAAGGTGTTCTTTGAAAAACCAAGTTTTACCTTGTTAAGTTAGCATATACTTATGATATATTACAGGTCTTGAAGTATTTTTAAAGTTAAGTTAGAAGGATCTATTTAGTTTGCAAACAAGTTTGAAAACATTCAAACTATGTTCTTGTTGTTAAAATTTTATACCATAAAATAAGATAGCTATATATATATATGAATCGAATAAGGTTATGAACAAAGTTACTACCTCAAGTTACTTGGACAAGATTTCTGTAAAAGAGAAGTAAAAACCTAGAACCAAAAGAGTGGTGGAGTTGGATGAAAGATTGGAAGTAAACTTGTGTTCTTGGAAGGATTCTTGAAGTGTTTTTGTAAGGGTTTTCCTATGGTGATTAAGTGTTGTTTTTATGGCTAGATCTTCATGGATACTAGCTGAATGGTTATGGGTTTCTTATGACTTGTAAGTAGGTGAATTAGAGAGTAGTTTAGGAGTAGAAATGGTGAGCTAAACATGGCTTGGTGATGGCCATTTAAAACGTGAGCAAGGGGGGAACAAGGACAAATTTCCAAGCTTGTAATCTTGTGTAATTAGTCATACAATCATATAAAGTAATTACCTTATACATAAGGCATGAACAAGGGCTGGTTGGTGGTGATTTGATGTGTATATACTAATAGTAAATACGTATAGAAGCTAGGTATGATACGAGTACATATACTCTAAATATACGTATAGAAATCTTGTGAAAACGGAACGAGGATTCAAATATAGTTATATTTTGTGAATATACTTATATTGTTTTATGTATTTAAGTCCTTAAAAAGTGATTAAATACATTACATATACGATATATGTATAAACATTATAGGTCATAAGTTTTTATGTCAAATAACGTTACGTATGGTTATTGTTTTGAAAACTTAAATTAGTAGTTTCAAAATATACTTATAACTTATTGTTATTAATACAAAATGAGATATTAAAACATCCTTAGATCATGTTAAATATGTATATATACATATATATACACAAACGTATAATTATCATATATTATATAGTTCGTGATATCATCGGTCAAACTAGACGGTCAAACGTTGTGTAAAACTCTTTTCAAAAACATAAATCTCAACAATTTGGATTGCTTATCATGTTGGTAAGGTTTAATTTATGTAAATATTAATCTTATAAGTATAAATTGATCGAAAAAGTCCGGGTCATTACATATAACGTGTCGGACGCAATTACTATCCTTTGTAGGAGCAATAGTAAAGCTCACCCTTATAATTTTCCGGTCTGGCACAAGGTCCTGTCTTTGACCATGCTATGCAACCACCGTTCTTACGGTTGACACTCGATTTGGTTCAGGTGACCTAATGAATTCTAGGTGAATTCCTAGGATTTTACGTTCAATGGTAATGAACGCATTGAAAATGGGTTTTCAGAAAATAAATCGGTTTGTAATTTTGATCAAAATATTTTCTCGTTCAAGCTCGAGTTTAGATATCATCGAATTCCATGAGTTTGTAATTCTCAATCTTTAAGGTCAATCTCTAGGATTGAATAATATTAGGCTTAAAAGCTGATTTTTGATCTTTTAAGGAGATTATCCTTTCTGGGGGTCTGATTCATTAGTCTTATCAAGCTAATTTGCACGGCGTCCTCCCCATTTTACAAGACAGATCCTCTCATGGTTAGGATAAATCTGACCACTTGGCGACCCTGTTTTATGCTGAGGTCCGTGGATTTCCTGCTGATTTTAGTGATGACTTTTCTAGATTTTTCGTCAACCTACAGCTGGTCTGGATGACAACTTCATGACCTAAATCAAGAAGCGCGTTTCTTTTTCGGAAGACTTTACTTCCTTTTAATGATGGAATTGATTCATCGTGTAGATCCATCTTTCTTACAGTAAATCGGGTAAAACTTTTTAGAAATTGTCCAAAACAAAAGTATCTTCAGTTATTTGTACAAAAATATGTGATATATATTTTAAATAACTTGGTAATTTTTCCCACATTTGGCTTTTTATTTTCCTTTTTATTGTCCTCTATTCCATTTTAAATGAATTCTAACATTTTGGTTTGTTTCTCAATTTATGTCCTTTCCGAGGTAACAATAATTTCGGTGTTAACACCTAGTTTTATCGTTCATAAATATGTATAAACATGATTTTGAGTTCATTTAATTGAAAATTTTGAAAATTTTTACTAGAATTGGGTAGTCAGTATATAAGACTAGGGCTGTTCTTTATTATCAGAGAGCACTAGATTCTAATACAATTACTGTGTTACTAGTATTTTTAATGGTAACCAAGTGTTTAAGTTAAAAAAATTTAAAAATCCGAAAGAATTTAACCCCTTCCCACACTTAAGATCTTGCAATGCCCTCATTTGCAAGAAATCAGTAACAATTTAAATTATTGAGGGTGATTAGCGTAGAAAAATGATTAAATTTTACCAAAGTTTCCAAACATATTGGCGTTTGTTTGTTGAATGATAAATGGTGCACATCATTTGTTCATTCCGTCTTGTTGTTACATCACATTTGTTTTTCATTTTTTTTTTATAAAACCTTACACTTTTAGAACATATAATTAATTAAATTTAAAATTTTGTTTCTTTTTAGGATGAGGGTATTTCGGAACAATGTCCTAGTCCGTCCCTCGACAAAATTTTAAAATTTATCAATTCAAAGCGCGGTTTTAAAAGTAAAGATTTTTGGGTTTTTTTAATGTTTTTGGCATACTTTAATTCAATAAGATTAAAAATAATGATAATAAAAGTTCTCGTCCCTCCCTTGGGTAAAGCAATTTCGGTTCAAAGACCTAGTCTTCAACTCACGACGAATTTTAAAAATCATATTTTTAACTTAGCGAAATAAAGTAAATTTTTGTTTTTAAATTCACACGAAACTTAAATTATATTTTTGTTTTTATACATACAAACTTATATTAAAAATATTAATTTTTCAAATATTTACAATTTTAAATATATTGATTTAAAAAGTTTATAATGTTATTTTAATATTAATATATTAATTTTAAAAACAAAGTAAAAATAAAATTAAAAATCTTTTTGGCTTTTATCCCACTTTAATCAATCAAATATTATCAAAAACATACGCCTCTCTTTTCGATAAAGTAATTTTGGTTTCATAACCTAATTTAACTCATGACGAATTTTTGAAATATTTTAGGTTGATTGATTAAAGATATTTATACCTTACGAATAAACGGTAAATTTCGTAGTGATGTAATAAATTTTTGTATGATATCAATAATTTCAGTTACGCATACCTAATTTTATCGAATACCAATTTAATACTTTATAGCGAACAAATTAGCGTTTATTATCAAAAGGTTAAAAATAAAAAAATAAAAATAAAAACTGTACATACTTACCTGTGAGATAGATTTCTTAGTGATATGCTCTAGCCCACTCATAAGATAGTCGGACTAATTGGTTTTCCATAGCTACATAGGCGTAACCTCGAGCATTCAACGTTTTTTCTTCTAAACATATGAACGGTCCATCTCTGCATAAAGTAACGAATTCGGTATTGGAATATGTCTGATTCGTCGAACATTTTCCTTCGTGTGACCATTTTCCGCATTTGTGACATCTTTCAAGGTGTCGTGCTCTTCTTTTCGCTGCGGATTTTGATTTTCCTTTACCAAATTGTAACTTATTATTTTCGCATCTGGATTCTTTTCTTACTCCGTCCAATTTTTCTCTGATTACTGATACCAGTTCACTCGGAAGTGTGTCATTATTACGTTTAGTGATCAAAGCGTGTAGCATTAGACCATGGTTTAATTCACAGGAAGTCTTCATTTCAAAAAACCTAAGAAAATAAAAATTCAGAATGGGGGGAGAAGACTAGTTCTTTAGGGTCTGCTAGGGAAAGACCATTCGGGTTCCATTCTCGAGAACTACACGAAAACAGAAAATCTAACTCTAACAGAAATACATATTATCCTTTAAAGACTTGATTCTCCCCACACTTAGTTAGCTATGGTGTCGAAATTGTGATTAACTTCGTTGTCAACTTCCATCGGACTATCTATGTAATGTTTAACTCTGTGACCATTAACCTTAAATTTAATCCCATTTGAATTTATTAATTCTACTGTTCCGTATGGGAAAACTCTTTTAACTATGAATGGTCCAGACCATCTTGATTTCAATTTTTCCAGGAAATAGCTTGAATCGTGAATTGAAAAGAAGAACTTTGTCTCCTTCTTTAAATTCTTTTGAACTTCTGATTCTTTTATCATGCCATTTCTTCGTTCTTTCCTTATAGATCAACGAATTTTCGTATGCTTCATGTCTTAATTCTTCTAATTCGTTTAATTGACTTAACCGTAGACGTCCAGCTTCATGTAAATCAAGATTACATGTCTTCAAAGCCCAAAATGCTTTGTGTTCAATTTCTACTGGAAGATGACATGCTTTTCGGTAAACGAGTTTAAAAGGTGTGGTTCCAATTGGAGTTTTGTAGGCTGTTCTAAAAGCCCAGAGTGCATCCTCCAATTTAATGGATCATTCCTTCGGATTTGATCCTACGGTTTTCTCTAGAATACGTTTTAAAGCTCGGTTGGTATTTTCAACTTGTCCACTTATTTGTGGATGATAAGCAGTGGAGATTTTATGAGTTACTCCATATCTTTTGAGAACTTTCTCAAGTTGATTATTACAGAAATGAGTACCCCGATCACTTATTAAAGCTTTCGGTGTTCCAAACCTTGCAAAAAGACGTTTTAAAAAGTTGACTACAACTCGTGCATCGTTAGTTGGGACAGCTTGTGCTTCCGCCCATTTAGATACATAATCAATGGCTACGAGAATGTAGAGATTATTATGAGATTTTGGAAATGGACCCATAAAGTCAATACCCCAAATGTCAAATACTTCACTTACTTGAATGACATTTTGTGGCATTTCATCACGTTGACTTATTTTTCCGGCCCTTTGACATGCATCACAGGATTTGCAAAGAAGGTGTGCATCTTTGTAAATTGTAGGCCAATAGAATCCTGTTGGTCCTGTGTGACAATGGTTTAAAATTTTACTAGCTTCATCTCCGAATACACATCGGCGTATTATTCCATCTGGACAACTTTTAAACAAATGTGGATCTTCCCAGAAATAGTGTTTTATATCACTAAAGAATTTCTTTCGTTTTTGGTACGATAATCCTTTTTCAAGGAATCCACATACTAAGTAGTTTGCATAGTCTGCAAACCATGAAATTTCATTATAATCTATCTTCAATAGATATTCATCAGGAAAGTTGTCTTGTATGGCCGATTCATTTAGAACTTCTAATTCGGGATTTTCAAGACGAGAAAGATGATCAGCGACGAGATTTTCTGCTCCCTTTTTATCTCGGATTTCAATATCAAACTCTTGTAAGAGTAAGATCCAACGGATTAATCGTGGTTTAGCATCTTGTTTCGAAAATAGATATCTTAGAGCAGAATGGTCGGTATAGACCACCGTTTTAGCTAGAACGAGATATGAACGAAATTTGTCAAAAGCAAAGACAATAGCAAGGAGTTCTTTTTCAGTAGTTGTGTAATTTGTTTGTGCTCCTTGTAACGTCTTACTAGCATAATAAATAGGTTGAAATCATTTTTCAATCCTTTGTCCTAAAACGGCTCCCATTGCAAAATCACTTGCATCGTACATTAGTTCAAATGGTAGATTCCAATTTGGTGTTATCAAGATCGGCGTATTAGTGAGTTTTTCTTTAAGAATATTAAAAGATTTGATGCATTCATTTGAAAAGATGAATGGAGCATCCTTTTCTAGGAGTTTATTCATAGGAGTGGCAATTTTAGAGAAATCTTTTATGAAACGTCGGTAAAAACCGGCATGCCCTAGAAAACTCCTAACTCCTCTAACATTGGTGGGATGTGGAATTTTAGCAATTACATCTACTTTAGCTCTATCCACTTCAATTCCTTCCTTTGAAATTTTATGTCCAAGAACGATGCCTTCTTTAACCATGAAATGGCATTTCTCCCAATTAAGAACTAGATTTGATTGTTCGCATCTAACAAGCATTCGTTCAAGATTAACTAGACATGATTCAAAAGTATCACCGAAGACTGAAAAGTCATCCATGAAAACTTCCATGCATTCTTCTATCATGTCGTGAAAAATCGCCATCATGCACCTTTGAAAGGTTGCAGGGGCGTTGCAAAGTCCAAATGGCATTCGTTTGTAAGCAAAAGTACCATAAGGGCACGTGAATGTGGTTTTCTCTTGGTCCTCGGGAGCTATTGGAATTTGAAAATATCCGAAAAAACCATCAAGAAAACAATAGTAACTATTTCTGGCTAATCTTTCCAACATTTGATCAATGAAAGGTAAGGGAAAGTGATATTTTCTGGTGGCGTCATTTAATTTTCTATAATCAATACATACACGCCATCCTGTTACAGTCTTAGTAGGAATAAGCTCATTTTTCTCATTTGTGATAACAGTCATGCCACCCTTCTTAGGCACGCATTGAACTGGGCTTACCCATGGACTATCAGAGATTGGATAAATTAAACCTGCATCAAGCAGTTTAATAATTTGTTTCTTAACAACATCTTGCATATTAGGATTTAGTGTTCGTTGGCGTTGCACATACGTTTTATGACCTTCTTCCATAAAGATTTTATGTGTGCAATACGAAGGACTTATTCCTTTAATATCATGAATTTTCTATGCAATAGCTGGTTTATGAGCTTTTAACACAGAAATGAGTTGAGATTTTTCATTTTCAGTAAGAGAAGACGATATTATTACAGGTAATTCAGATTCACCATGTAAATAAGCATATTCCAAATGGTTTGGAAGTGGCTTTAACTCTAATGTCGGTGATTCTTCTATCGATGATTTATATCGATATCTGTCTTCTTCTTTTAGCATTTGAATTTCTTCTGTTGTTGGTTCATATCCATTATCCATAAGTGTAGCTAACCTTTCAGTTTCATCAATTGGTTCAGTACCTTCTCCTAAAGAACATTCTCCTGTTCCTTGTAATTCTGAAAATTCTTCTAACAATTCTGCATGTGATTCTATAGTTTGAATATAGTAACATGTATCATCTGCAGATTGCGGTTGTTGCATTGCTCTATCAACTGAAGAGGTAACACTCTCTTCCTCTATACTTAGGGTCAGTTTCTTACCGAACACGTCTATCATTGCTTTAGCCGTGTTTAAAAATGGTCTTCCTAATATGAGAGGAACTTGAGAATCTTCTTCCATGTCCAGAACAACAAAATCTACTGGAAATACTAAAGTACCAACTTTAACTAGCATGTTCTCCATTATCCCTCTAGGATATTTTACTGATCGATCGGCTAGTTGTATGCTTATTCGTGTTGGCTTCAATTCTCCAAGGTCTAGTTTAGCGTATAGTGAATACGGCATTAGATTTATACTAGAACCTAAGTCTGCCAATGCTTCTATTGAACTAAGACTACCCAGAAAACATGAAATTGTGAAACTTCCTGGATCAGATAGTTTTTCTGGTATCTTATTCAACAGCACTGCAGAACAATTTGCATTCATAGTAACAGCCGAGAGTTCTTCCATTTTCTTTCTATTCGTGATTAGATCTTTCAGAAATTTAGCATATCTAGGCATTCCTGAAATCACATCAATGAAAGGAAGATTTACATTTATCTGTTTAAACATATCCAAGAATTTGGATTGCTCAGCTTCAAGTCTCTCTTTTTACATTTTACTCGGGTAAGGAAGTGGTGGTTGGTATTGTTTAACATAAGGTTTAGCTTTAATTGTGTTATCTTCATTAACCTTTTCAACTACCGGTTCTTTTTCCTTATCTTGTTCAGGTTGTGGTTCTTGTGGAGTAGGAATAGCGTCCTCAGAAATTACAGGTATTTCAGGTGGTTTAAGTGTAATACCACTTCTTGTGGTAATGGCTTTAGCTGTTTCATTCCGGGGGTTAGCATTTGTATCACTAGGTAGACTTCTCAGTTTTCTTTCACCTATTAACCTTGCTAGGTTGCTCACTTCTTGTTCCAGATTTTGAATAGAAGCTTGTTGATTTCTAAATGCTTGAGCATTTTGTTCATTGGTTTGTTTCTGAAATGTGAAAAACTGTGTTTGAGATTCAACTAGCTTCGACATCATATCTTCTAAATTCGGCTTTTTATCATCGGTTTGTGGTGGTTTGTTTTGAAAATTAGGTCTTTGCTGATTGTAAGTATTATTGGATACTTGTTGATTACTAGGACCTTGTTGGTTGTTGTATGAAACATTTCGGTTATAATTCTGATTTTGATTGTAGATCGGTCTTGGCGGTTGATAATTATTCTGATAATTATTTCCAGGCCTTTGGTTTATGTATGAAACATTCTCTCTTTGTTCCATTGTTAGTTCAATACTGAGACAATCTTTTGTCAAATGTGGTCCTCCACACTGCTCACAACTAATTCGTATTGAATGAATATCCTTAGTCATCTTTTCCATTCGTCTCTCGACAGCATCTATCTTTGCGAAAATGGAATCTAAGTCATGGCTAGAATCGGCTCTAGCTGCTTTAGATGATCTAACGATTTCTTTTTCTTGGTGCCACTCATGTGAGTGGGAAGCAGTGTTATCAATAATCTTATAAGCGTCAGTTTCTGTTTTCTTCATAATAGAACCACCAGCTGCTATGTCGATGTCTTTCCTTGTAGTGATGTCGCATCCTTGGTAGAATATTTGTACTATTTGACAAGTGTCTAAACCATGTTGCGGACATCCTCTCAATAACTTTCCAAATCTGGTCCATGCCTCATATAGAGTTTCATTTGATTTTTATGTGAATGTAACAATTTCTCCTTGAAGTCTCACGGCTTTAGATGCCGGAAAGAATTGTTTAAGAAAATTTTCAACTAAAACGTCCCATGTATCAATCGCCCCTTCAGGTAACGATTCTAACCAATCTTTGGCTTCTTCCTTTAAAGTCCAGGGAAATAACATGAGATATATCTGTTCATCTTCAACTTCTCTTATTTTAAATAGAGTGCAGATCCTATTAAAGGTACGAAGATGTTCATTTGGATTTTCCTTCGGCGCACCACTAAATTGGCATTGATTAGTCACCATGTGTAGAATTTGTCCTTTAATTTCATAATCTGGCGTATTAATGTCAGGTTGAGTAATTGCGTGACCTTGGCCAGTGCGTTTAGCTCTCATTCGGTCTTCCATACTTAAAGGTTCCAGATTTTCCATGATTGAATTTGTTGAATATGAATCACTAGAGGATTCTGATTTAATGGTTCGTTCCTCAACAATCTCTGTTTGAATGATTGGTGGTTCCGGAGGAAAGATTAATGGTTCAGGATCTATGAATCGTCCCTGAATATTCTCCGGATTCTCAATTGTGAGGTCGGGTTCAAAAAATGGATTATCGGAAATTTGAATTGGAGTACTTGGTCGACTGGATGACGATTCTAAAGAAAAATCAACGGCGACAATATTTGCTAGATGTCTTGATCGAGTTACAGGTGGAGAACGTACAAAAGGTGGCGAACGTTTTGCTCGGTGCATTCACTGAATATCCTATTAGTTTTTTTAAAAAGAAAGAAAAATTATATAAGTTATCCAATCAATAGAATTTTCTGATTTTGTCCACGTTTCGAATAGCCAAAAGATGCAGCAGAGGGGCAGGATTCGTTTGGTCTCAATATAATTGAGTACTGTTTGGCTCCAATAACCCGATCCATGTACAAATCCAACTATTACTACGAACCAGAAAATTTTGATGTCAATCAATTTAACCGCTTAAAATAATTTTTCGTAATTTAAAGAAATTTAGAGAAGAAGTAGAAAATTCTATGTCCTAAAAACTAGAATGGCGAGAAATAAGAAAGAAAAAGAGCGCGTCGGTATTAAAATTGGAGAAATAAGAAAGAAAAAGAGTGACTTATAAAACTTTAAAACACTCGACTAACCCAACCTTATTATTATCACTAACTTAAAATTAAAATTGCAAATTGAGATTACTAATTGGAGTTATAATTGATACATAGGTAAAAGGCGTCAAAAAAAAAAATAAGAAAGTAGCTTGTCGAAACTTAAAAAGACACTAAAAACTAAAAATTAAAAGTTGCGTCTAAAAATATTAAAGCTTACAAGAAAAACTATATCCCAAATGACAATATCTTAAAAAGGAACTAAAAATTAAAAACGGCGTCACAAAATTCTAAAGCACCTAAATCTTAGTCTAAAGAAAAAGCACTTAAGGGATTTTACGGCAAAGCCTAAAAATCTAGAAGTAAAAATAACTATGGCAAAAACTATGTCTAAAAACTAAATATAAGCGAAAAATACAAAAATTACGCTAAAACAATTAAAAAAGGAAAAAATATAAAAATATACTAAAAGTTGTAAAAAGAACAATTTTTTATAAAAATATTATTTTTATATTATTTATTTAATAAAACTATTAATTTTATAAATTAATCAAACTAATTTAGACTTAAAATACAAATTAAATAAAAAAAACTAAATTAACTAATTTAATAATCTAAACCTAATTAGGGTTTAAATTAAATTATAATAATAATAATTACCCCGTAATGATTACAGAATTAGAGTTGTTTGTGTGGCCTGTCAGAAGACCTCCGCGAGTGCGGATAGTCCCAGTTCAAAACCTACGCGAGTCGTGGAGGGTTCAATTTCAGCTCAAAAGGGGTCGAATTTTACAGGTTCGGTTTTTATTTTATTTTATATTTTTATATTGTTTTTCTGTTTAATCAAATATATATAAAATATAAATATAACTAAATATTTTTATAAAACAATAAAATACTTATTTTTAAACTCAAAAGTAAAAATACTTTTTTTTTAAAAACTTTATATATTTATACGAAGGACTTAATAAAAACTTTTACAAAATTATATTATTATTATTTTTATATCATTAGCGTTGCGCTTTCGGCGTTTAAGTTCCCCGGCAGCGGCGCCAAAAATACTTGATGTGCGTAGAGGTGTATATGAAATAGCTTATATTTTACAACGAAATACTATTAAATACGAAACAATTTTACACAAGATATTTATTTATTTATAGAATGGATATACTTAAACCTTGCTATAACACTTATAGGCAGTGTACCTAATCGTACAGTAGTGTAGTTTTTAGTAAGTCCGGTTCGTTCCACAGGGAAATCTTTTAAACAAAGCTTAACGCTATATTAGTTTTATTTTATAAAAATACAAATATATATATAAGTAATATTATTATTATAAAAAGGGGGTTTTTACCATTTAATGACTGGTTTGTCGATTTTAAAACTTTAGTCGCAGTTAAAACCTAATGTAAAATATTAAAAATAAATACAACTTAATTTAAAGCGTAAATTAAATAACGATAATGAAATTGCGATAAATAAAATTGCGATAAAATAAACTTACAATAATTAAAAAGTACGAAAATTAAAAGTGCAATTAAATACAAAGACAATAAATAAAAGTGCAATTAAATACAATAACAATAAATAAAAATGTGATAATTAGAAGTGCAATTAAATATGAAAATAAAGGAATTATGCTTATTTAAACTTCCGTAATCATGATGTTTGACGCGTTGATTTTAGTTTTATGCCCATGGGTTAATTGTCCTTTGTCCTGAATTATTTAATATGTCCGTCTGGTTTTTGTCCATAACAGTCCATCAGTCATAAATATAAAGTGCGAGTATCCTCGTCAAATTATCCGTATACCCGAAGTCAAATATTCCAACTAATTGGGGACTTAAACTGTAACAAGGTTTTAATACTTTGTTTAATAATTACACCAGGTTATCGACTGCGTGTAACCCAAGGTTTTAATACTCTGTTATCAATTATGCCAAGTGTCCTTGTACATAATTTCACCCCTGTTTTAATAATTCTAGTGACTATTAATCCATTCCCGTGTCCGGTTAAATGAACGATTATTCGTACATATAAATATCCCGCCCATCGTGTCCGATCGAGTGTATATGGTTATTTATAGTTACGTCCAATTGTAAATCTTTATATTAAAATTAACAAACTATCATTTAGTTAAACAAATATAAAGCCCATTAATAGCCCATAGTCTAATTTCCACAAGTGTCGTTCTTTTGTCCAAACCCCAATTATGGTACAAAGCCCAATGACCCAATTTTAGTATTTAGCCCAACATCATGATTACTTCGTTTTAAATAAGCATAATAATAACTTAGCTACGAGACATTAAATTAAAAAGGTTGAACATAACTTACAATGATTAAAAATAGCGTAGCGTTACACGGACAGAATTTCGACTTACACCCTTACAACATTCGCTAACATACCCTTATTATTAGGATTAAAATTAAAATTAAAATTAAAATTAAAAAATATATATATATATATATATATATATATATATAAGTTTACGTATGATGAATGAAGAATGAAAAAGATGTGTAAAATTCGGCCGAATGCTCGGCCTTTTAAAGGTGGATTTCTGACTTTTTGGGCTCCGCGAGTGCGGTGGATTTTGCTCTTCAGAGCTCCGCGAGTGCGGAGCTGTGGAATCCAGCTCACACAAGCTTGGCTCCTAGCTTGCCGACGGTTTATATAATATAATATAATATATATATTAATTTTAAGAATTAATTATATATTATATTATATTCATGTGCATAGTTGACTTGTAATTTTTAGTCCGTTGCGTCGAGCGTTGAGAGATGACTCTGGTCCCAGTTCCGGATTTTTGAACGTCCTTGCGTACAATTTAATATCTTATATTTTGTGTTTCGAATCTTGTACTCTTGTAATTTTGAGACGTTTCTTATCAATAATTGGAACCTCTTTGATTGTACTTTGTACTTTTTACCTTTTTGGTCGTTTGCGTCTTCAATTCGTCGAATCTGTCTTTTGTCTTCACCTTTTATTATTTAAACGAATATTACTTGTAAATAGGACAACTGCAACTAAAAGCTTGTCTTTCTTGAGGAATAATGCTATGAAATATATGTTCGTTTTTAGCATTATCAAACTCTTTGCATAATTCCAGGTATATGACATCATTGAACCGCATAATTCTTTCCCATGCCCTGATTGTTATTAACCTGCCCGTTAAAATCCGGTATTTAACCTCCAACATTCTAGACACTCTATCATATTCCCTTGCTTCTACCAATGGAGTCGGGTTAAAATACTTAGTGGCATCACATGATTTGTTCGCTACCCAATTATATGCACTTTCGTAATCCGGATGGTCCCGGACATAAGCTAACCAAACCCTTGGATCATTTTGATCTGGTGATCCTTCAGGTGAAGGTTGTCGTTCATTTGGTGGAGAATTTTGTTCATCTGAAGAATCTTGTTCTTCTCGGTACCAATGTGATGGTTCTTCTTGTCGTTGATTTCCCCTTGATCTAAAGTTGTACTGCACACATAAAACATATACCAAAACAAAAGAGGCGCATAGAAAACAGTATGAATTAGTGTGAGTTCATCATAAATCAAGTATATATTCAAAAATACATATAACACATAATCATGTTAATCATTCATGTAAACATTTTCTCAAAAGATCCAAGATCAACATAACTAGTCTAGCGTTCTAGAAACCAAATTTGAACATGAACCTCATATCATTCTCATCCCTCAAACTATCACATTAGACACAAAGTAATGGAAACTTAACAATTTTCAAGTATTTATATCAATTAAGAACCAAAATATGTTAGATTTCCAAAACATAAACCATGTCATGCTCAAAATGTGATACATACTTATGAAGTACAAAAATTATCTCAAACATTCACAAATACTTAGCTAGGAACCAAATTCAACCAAATTTAAAACTAAAATTCGGATTTAAATTTTACATAAACCCTAGAATTAT
This sequence comes from Rutidosis leptorrhynchoides, assembly GCF_046630445.1. Lineage (NCBI taxonomy): Eukaryota > Viridiplantae > Streptophyta > Magnoliopsida > Asterales > Asteraceae > Rutidosis > Rutidosis leptorrhynchoides. Next base: position 401,257,580 of record NC_092333.1, read on the forward strand.
GAATATACCCTAAAAACACAATGTAATATGATTTCAAGGCATACAAGGCAATTATAACAACCTAAAGCATGTTAATGTTTATAACAATTATCAATACAAGAAAACCCACATAAATTTCTTAAACAATCCGAAAAATTAAGCATGAAATCGAAGTATTGGAAAGAAAATTAAGTGGAATCATATGAACATACCCTAGGCATCTTGATTTAGGCTTTTATTTGAGAAGAATTGGTTAAAATTTGAAGAATTAAAATTAGGGTTTGGAGTGTTTTAGAGTAAAAGAGAGAATGGATCTGCAATTTTTGGGTGAGGAGTGAGTGAAATCGAGTATGTGGTGTTAAAGAGTAGATAAAATCGTGGACCCTACAAAAATTTGAAGCTGGTCCGAGTTTTTTTTTTGAGAGAGTGCGCCAAGCGCACACTTAGGGGTGCGCGGCGCGTACTAGTGCTCCGAGCTAAAAATCCTACTGACCAAGTTTTTACAAAGTGCGTTGAGCGCACATCTGAGGGGTGCGCGGTGCGCACAGTTGTTTTTCAGGTGTTTTTCGCGTTTGGTCAGTACAGGGAGGTTGGTAACAGATTGGTGAACGTAATGGCATTCAACAAAAATTAAAATCACTCAAAATCATGTAACTAACACAAAAACCTATTTTTTTACATTTGTGAAGGTTTTAAAAATGAGTCGCTTCACCCGACTCTTCCCCCAAACTTAGGTAGCTTTGGGGTTGAAAATGAGTTTTACCACATCTTCAATGTTCATGGGTCCATCAACATATAGTTTGACCCTGTGTCCGTTTACCTTAAACGTATCACCCTTCGCATTCCGTAATTCCACCGTTCCATATGGAAAAACCTTGTTAAAAACAAATGGTCCCATCCATCGGGACTTGAGTTTTCCAGGGAAAAGTTTAAATCGTGAGTTGAATAACAAAACACGATCACCCTATTTAAAATCTTTGGGATTCTTAAGACGGTTATCTTGCCAAACTTTGGTCTTTTCCTTGTATATGAGCGAGTTTTCATAGGCGTTATGTCTCAACTCATCCAACTCATTTAGTTGGTTTAAACGAAGGTTTCCCGCATCTTCAAGATCGAGATTACAAGTCTTAAGAGCCCAATGTGATTTGTGCTCTATCTCCAAAGGGAGATGACATGCCTTCCCATAGACTAGGTGGTAAGGTGTGGTTCCAATAGGAGTTTTGTAGGCGGTTCTAAATGCCCACAAAGCATCATCAAGCTTCATTGACCACACCTTAGGAATGGATCCAACCGTTTTCTCAAGGATCCTTTTAAGTGCCCGATTCGTATTTTCAACTTGCCCACTTGTTTGTGGGTGATAAGATGTAGAAATTTTATGGGTTATCCCATATCGTTTTAACACCTTTTCTAATTGGGTGTTGCAAAAATGGGTACCACGATCACTAATTAAAGCCTTCGGGGTACCGAACCGGGAAAAAAGCTCTTTAAGAAAAGTTACAACAACTCGTACATCGTTTGTCGGGAGAGCCTTTGCCTCCGCCCATTTTGATACGTATTCAACGGCAACGAGTATGTATTGGTTGGAACGAGATTTTGGGAATGGTCCCATGAAATCAATGCCCCCAAATATCGAAAACCTCACAAACTTGGATTATGTTTTGAGGCATTTCATCTCTTTGACTAATCTTTCCTGCCCTTTGGTAAGAATCGCATGATTTACGTATTTGGTGGGCATCTTTAAAGATGGTAGGCCAATAAAAACCAGCCTCATAGACTTTTATCCCCGTGATTTGGGGTCCGAAATGTCCACCAGTGGGACCAAGATGACATTGGAGAAGAATTTGATTGCATTCTTCCCCGGAGACGCATCGACGGATTATCCCATCGGGACACCGTTTAAAGAGATACGGGTTTTCTCAAAAATAGTATTTCAAGTCACTGAAAAATTTCTTTCGTTTTTGATGTGACATACCGGTTTCTAGGAATCCACCCGCAAGATAGTTGGCTATGTCTACAAACCAAGGATCATCAACTTTCTCTATTCTCATGAGATTTTCATCAGGAAAATTATCATGAAATATGGTCTCATGGAGAACCTCAAGATTTGGGTTCTCAAGGCGAGAAAGATGATCGGCTGCTAGGTTTTCGGCCCCCTTTTTTTCTTGAATATCAATGTCGAATTCCTGCAAAAGCAAGACCCAATGTATTAATCGGGTTTTAGCATCTTGCTTAGTAAGCAAGTACTTTAAGGCCGAGTGGTCCGTGTAGACAACCGTCTTTGCTAGTACCAAGTAAGATCGGAATTTGTCAAATGAAAAGACAATTGCCAGGAGTTCCTTCTCGGTGGTAGTGTAATTAAGTTGGGCTCCTTGAAATGTTTTACTAGCATAATAAATGGGCTAAAAATATTTTTCAATTCTTTGCCCCAAGATGGCACCAATAGCAAAGTCACTCGCATCACACATAAGTTCGAATGGAAGTGACCAATTCGGTGATATGAGAATGGGTGATTGTATGAGCTTTGCTTTAAGGAGGTTAAAGGCGTTAAGACACTCGTCCGTAAAGACAAATGGAGCGTCTTTCTCAAGAAGTTTGTTCATCGGGGTTGCAATTTTAGAAAAATCTTTAATGAACCGTCGATAAAAACCGACGTGCCCCAGAAAACTTCTTACACCTTTCACATTTGACGGTGGTGGTAATTTGGCTATGACTTCCACTTTAGCTCTATCCACCTCCAATCCCGCACAAGAAATTTTATGACCTAAAACAATGCTCTCTCTTACCATAAAGTGGCATTTTTTCTAGTTAAGTACAAGATTAGATTCTTCACACCTAATCAACATAAGCTCAAGATTATTAAGACATGAGTCAAAAGAATCACCGAAGATTGAAAAGTCATCCATGAATACTTCCATAAAGTCTTTAATCATATCATGAAAAATAGCTACCATACACCTTTGAAAGGTAGCAGGAGCATTGCATAAGCCAAAGGGCATACGTCGATAGGAGAAAGTACCATAAGGGCATGTAAAGGTGGTTTTCTCTTGGTCCTCGGGTGCTATAGGGATTTGGAAATATCTCGAGAAACCGTCAAGAAAACAATAAAAGTTCTTTCCTGCTAACCTTTCCAACATTTGATCAATGTAAGGAAGGGAAAAGTGGTCTTTTCGGGTAGCATCATTTAATTTTCTATAATTAATACATACCCTCCAACCCGTGACAGTCCTAGTGGAAATTAATTGATCATTTTCGTTGGTGATAACGGTCATGCCACCCTTTTTGAGTACACATTGGACCGGACTCACCCAAGGACTATCCGAAATTGGGTAAATAAGACCCGTATCAAGGAGTTTGACAATCTCCTTTTTAACGACTTCTTGCATATTAGGGTTCAGTCGCCTTTATCTTTGTACACATGGTTTATAGTTATCTTCCATTAAAATCTTATGTGTACAATAAGAGGGACTTATACCCTTGATGTCATGAATTTTCCATGCTAGAGCCGGTTTATGGGCTTTTAACATGGAAACAAGTTTAGACTTCTCACTTACAGAGAGTTCGGATGAAATGATAATCGGGAGAGTAGAATTCTCTTGAAGGTAAGCATATTCCAAGTGACTTGGAAGTGGCTTTAGTTCCAAAACGGGAGGTTCTTCAATCGATGTTTTACATCGGTACTCATTTTTTAAATCCAACTTTCTGTATTCTTCATCATTTGGCTCATAACCGTTAGCCATCAAGGTGGTCAACATCTCCACTTCTTCCACCATGTTCTCTTCATCACATTCTGCCAAAATGCATTCTCCCGAACCTTGCAATTTTGGAAATTCCTGCAAAAACTCTGAATACGTGTCTACGGTTTGTAAATAATAACATTTATCATCAGTAGACTCAGGGTATTGGAAGGCATGGTCAACGGAAAAGGTAACCTTAATATCCTTAATGCTAAGGGTCAATTTCTACCCATGAACATCTATCATAGCTCTAGCGGTATTGAGGAAAGGTCGACCCAATATAAGAGGCACACGTGTGTCCTCTTCCATGTCCAAAATTACAAAATCGGCCGAAAATACTAGGGTACCCACTTTTACTAACATATTCTCTAAAATCCCTCGAGGGAATTTAACAGAGCGGTCCACTAGTTGAATTGCCATTCAGGTTGGTTTTAGTACCCCGGGGTCTAGCTTAACATATAATGAATAAGGCAATAAATTTATGCTAGCCCCTAAATCCGCTAATGCTTTAATGCATTCCAAATCTCCTAGGAGACATGGTATGGTAAAACTCCCAGAATCTGCTAACTTCTTTGGTATTTTGTTCATAAAAATTCGGAACAATTAGCATTCATGGTGACGAATGAAAGTTCCTCCATTTTCTTCCGATTAGTAAGTAAGTCTTTTAAGAACTTAGCATACTTGGGCATACCTGAAATCACATCAATGAAAGGCATATTTATGTTAATTTGTTTAAACATATCTAGAAATTTTGACCTTTCGGCTTCGAGCCTTTCTTGTTGTTGTTTCCTTAGGTATGGGAGCGGTGGTTGATATGGCTTCACTACGGGTTTTTCCCATTCTTTCTTCTCAACCACTTGTTCCGGCTCCTTAACCGGTTCATCATTTTTGTTCAACGAAACACTGAAATCAGAATCTTTGGGCATTCTTGGACCTTCGTATGCTAGACCACTCTGTGTGGTGATAACATTGGCATGCTCATTGCGGGGGTTCTTATTGGTATCGCCCGGTAAACTTCCTGGTTTTCTCTCACTAAGTAAACTAGCTAAATCATTCATTTGCTTCTCCAAATTCTGAATTAAGGCTTGTTCGTTTCTAAACTGATGTTCATTTTTCTCGTTCGTTTGGTTTATGTTTGTAACAAGCTGAGTTTGTGATGCAATCAACTTTTCCAACATACTCTCCAAATTTGACTTTTTCTCTTCCTGTTGGGGTTTTTGATAAAAACCCAGAGTTTGTTGTTGGAACCCACTACTTGACCCTTGTTGGTAATTGGAATTTTGACCTTGAGGGTTGTATGGGTTGTTGAAGTTTCGGTTAAACTGGTCTCTTCCTTGAAATTGATTATTATTTCTTTGGCTTATGAAAGCCACTTTTTCTTTTTGAGCCATTGTTAAACTGGCATAACAATCTTTTCCTAAATGGAGACCACCACAGTATTCACAACCTACCTTCATACTATGATTTTCCTTGGTGATTTTGTCCATATTTCGAGCAATACCGTCTATTTTCACACTTAGGGAACTAAGGTCATCATAAGCACCGGCGCTTTGGACTTGAGTATTACGAGTAATTGGTCGTTCTTGATGCCACTCATGAGAATAATCGGCTAGCTTCTCGATTATCTCATAAGCCTCTTGCTCGGTTTTGTCCATGAGTGAACCTCCAGCCGCTTGATCAATGGAAATTCGGGTTGCAACATCACAACCCTTGTAAAAGATTTGGACTTTTTGGAAGGTATCCAAACCATGGTTTGGACAACCTCTTAGCATTTTGGAAAATCGATTCCATGCTTCATACAAGGTTTCCATCGGCTTTTGACAAAATTGGGTAATTTCTTATTGGAGTCCCGCGGACTTAGAAGCTGGAAAATATTTCTTAAGAAAATTTTCCAACATACCATCCCAAGTTTCTATCGTAGCGTCAGCCAATGAATCTAACCAACTTCGTGCTTTCCCGTGGAGTGTCCATGGGAAAATTCTTGAAAATATGGCTTGATCATTGTCTGGTTTAAGTTTGAATAGAAGACATATCTCTTGAAAAAGACGAATATGTTCGTTTTCATCTTCATTCGGACCACCACCAAATTGACATCTGTTGTTAATCATTTGGAGAATAGGTCCTTTTATTTCAAATTTTTCTTCACCTGTGGGTGGAGTAATTGCACTTCCTTGTCCGGTTCGGGTTGCCTTCATCTTGGCCGCCATTGATTGTCTTGGTACCACTTGTCTTGCCTCTCCTTCCATTTCAAAATTTGGAGGATGAACTGGTTCAAATTCAGAATATCTTGGCTTGGTTGTACTTGATTCTGAATCAAAAGTTTCTTGCTTTGATGAAGATTCAAAAAGTTCAAGTACTTCTTTTGGGATTCTACCAAGCTTCTTATTAGGTTCTGTAAGCGGTGTAAGTAATGGAGAATCTGAACTTTGGGTATGTGGCATATGCAACCTAAAATCTGTCAATCACACAACTAACAAAACTATTAAATGCACCGATTCTACAAAATTAAAATCAAAGACTATTAATAATTTAAAATAATTAAGAAACTACTTAATCACAAATTAGTTAACAATTCTATTTTGACACAAAACTGTCCCCGGCAACGGCGCCAAAAACTTGATGTGCAAAACGTGGTATATGAATTGTTGTATGAAATAGCTTGGAAAAATACCGATTAGAGATTGCTACAAACTAACGGGCAGTGTACCCGATCGTGTAGTAATATAGTAAATGGTAAAATCCGTGTATCGTTCCAAGGACAATATCTAAATCAAATTAAGATTATAAACTAAATTGTGATTAACTAAGAAAATTACAAGTACAAGATATATTTTGGTTTGCCATTTTACGATGGGCGAATCAAGTGATGAATAAGATTAAAAAGATAATATTTTTGGTATTTTTAGTTTATGAAAACAGAAAGATAGTTTTGATATCAAATTAAAGAAATATGCTCATCTAGACTTTTTACCCTTAATGTTGAATGTTATTTAGGATTAAGATCGGATTGATTGGTTATGCACGAGAACTAATTAATGGGTTCACCAAGAGTAGTCTTGCGCAAACACTCAAACGGGATTATACGACGCAAGTGATGTTCTTGTCATCTAAAACCTCCTATTTGTAATCAACTAATTCAACTAGTTTGAAGACTTGAAGAATGATCAAGTCAATGGTGTGTTGTACATGATCCACTCCTATATCAACTAAAGGTTTAACTTAGTTCATTCCCTTGGTCCGGTTAAATGCTCAATTCACCCAACCCAAATAATTAACTAAGTGTTATAATAAGATCCCTATAAACGTCACTAGATAAGGCAAATTACTAACACATGTTAATTGATGGAACTAGGTAGTTGAAAGTGTGTATAACAGATTATAAGGAATTGGTCATTCTCCTAGACAATTACACATACTAATTAAGCTATTCCAAAGTATCTACAAGAGTCGTTCTTACATTCTTATGTAAATTAACCATTTGAACTCAACTTATCCCTTTTGGTAAAAGACGGATAAACACATGTCACTAGGTGTAAATCAATACATTAACTTAACAAAATGATGTTTCTTTATCAAATGAACATATCAACTAGTTGAATCGAAAGGATTAAACTTAACAAGAATGGTTCTTGTATTCAAACATCAAACTATCGTACATAATAACAATCAATCAATAGTAAATATTCAACATCTCGGTTATTTATCTAGATGAACATAAAATGGACTAGCCAACAATCATGCTTGAAAACTTAAACACAACAGTAACAAAGATAGAATTCATTGTAAATACAAGATTAACCTTTTAGGAGTAATCTTGGATGAAGCTCTTGAATGATCTTGGATTCTTCAATGATTTGAGTGCTTAGATGAACTTTGATAAGCCTAAAAACTGCTTTGAATCGTATGTTTTCGTCTCTGAACAGAAAGGAAACTGGTACTCTTGAAATGAAACTGGAAATGGAATTAAATAAGCTGAACAGTTGGTGAAAAGCACTGTGCGCGGCGCGCACAGTAAGGGTGCGCTGAGCGCACTCTTCACCTAACCCACTTTTTCTTTACAGCTCGACATCGCACGTTCAAATCTGCTTTTCTGGTAAAAGTGCGCGGAGGGGTGCGCTAAGCGCACTACTGTGCGCGGTGCGCACTACGCTTGGCGCACTTTGGTTTTGGCCAAGAAATCTTCTGATCAAAATTTTGCAATGTACGCTGAGCGCACACTTTGTGGTGCGCTGAGCGCACCCTTCTGTCTTTGGCTCTCTGGTCTTGGTTTCGATCTCTGAGCTGTATCATACATAATCTTCCATATTTCTTCAACTTTACAATGATTCTAGACTATATTACAATAATATGAAATATAAACAGAATTACTATGTTTACATATGAAATAAACAACAATAGGACGTGATATTACGACTATAGATATGACTAATTTGAGTAATATCAGGTATTACCTACCCGTTAAAATATTTTCACGATTAACAGTTTGTACAAAAGAATTTTTAATTACAATATTTATGAAAATATACTTACATATATATTTTCTTCAGTTGTAATCATGGATTTATAGATATCGATTGTTAAATCGTTGATGAAAGATGTGAATGATAACATATGTGAATTAATTATGATAGAAGCCCTTTAAAGCTTCTTTTATCTTTCTCGGGTATTACCTACCCGTTAAAAATTCACACGTCATAGTTAATATGAAAAGAATTTTTATTACGATCTCGAGATATACATAAATATATATACATATATCTTTTAATCGTGAACAGAAAGTAATGAATTAATATTTCATAATTCATCATTCTTGGTACTCTTCGGTGTCTATGGTGCTTACGGAGCTTGTGGTGATGGAAATGATGCTGGTGCTGGTGGTGTTGCTGTTGGTGTTGGTACTGTTTGTGGTACCTGCGTAATAGATGCTAGCCTAGCTTCCAAATCGAACACCGTCACCTCCAAGCTTTCTACTTTACGATCGAGTCTATGAATTAGTTCTACCCATTCTTCCGTAAGGTTTGTCAATTCCTGATATTTAGTTCGAAGTCTTCTAACTTCTTCTAATAATCCTATCTGATTAGAATTCGGGAGTAGAGGACGAATACTATCTTTAATGACATCGACTCGACCTTCGAGGCGGAAAATTCGTGAGAAAAGAGTGAAAACAGTATTGCGAACAGGTTCGCCGGTAAGCGGATCGAGCACTCCGACGTTAGGTGGTAAGTTCGGCTCGTGATATGGAGTACCTTCTTCTTTTCTCCATAGGATAAGTATTTCGCGAACCCATCCCCACTTTCTAAAGAAATCACGGTAGTTGATCGGTTAGTGCGCTCCCGTCACACTGTCTTCGGAGTCAGAGGAACTTGGTCGATTCGTAGAGGCCATCTTACGCGATCACAGAAAAGATTTTTTTGGTATGAAAAGTTTAGTGACAGCAAATGATAGTTGGATGGTATTCTCAATGCATAATATGCATAGATATATATAGTACCAGGATCCCTTAAATTACGGAGAAATTTACGGGAGATATCAGGCAAAGTTTACCGTAACAGATACGCTAAGATATGAATTTTTCTATACACTATCTATGCAATAAAGGCAGTAGGACGTGTCTAGACTAAGAATGATAAGCAGGTAATTTTTGACACGAAATGATAAGCAAAACTTTTGACATGCAGACACGGTCGAAGTCCAGACTCACTAATGCATCTAAACAACCATCAGTTAGACACACTAATGCAAGACCTGGTTTGCTAAGACCACTGCTCTGATACCAACTGAAAGGCCCCGTTCATATACATTATAAACGATTCACAATAGTTGATTTCATTGCGAGATACGTGACCTCTATATGATACATTTTACAAACATTGCATTCGTTTTTTAAAAGACAACTTTCATTACATCGAAAGATGACAGGTATGCATACCATTTCATAATATCCTAACTATAAATGACCTAATCTGTCATTTAATTAATAATAATCTTTATTGAACCCAATGACTTGAATGCAACGTCTTTTGAAATATGCCATGAATGACACCAAGTAATATCTCTAAAATGAGCAAATGCACCGCGGAAGATTTCTTTCATACCTGAGAATAAACATGTTTTAAAGTGTCAACCAAAAGGTTGGTGAGTTCATTAGTTTATCATAATCGATCATTTCCATAATTTTAATAGACCACAAGATCCTCATTTTTCATAAATATCATTACACTCGCAAGTGTTTAAAATCCATTCGTATGATGAACACGTGGTAACCGACATTAACATAATGCATATAGAATATCCCCTGCATACTCGCAAGTATGCCATAAATATTGGCAATCGCAATCACCATTTAAATCGAAGTACTAAAGCATTCCAAATTCCAGAATGGGGTTTGTTAGGCCTATAGATCTATCTTTAGGATTCGCGTCAATTAGGGGCCATTTCCCTAATTCTCAGGTTACCAGACTTGAAGGGGTGATATTCGGTATAGTAATCCAACCATACAATGTAGTTTCAAGTACTTATGTCTATTTCGTAAAACAATTATAAATGCAGCGCATGTATTCTCAGTCCCAAAAATATATATTGCAAAAGCATTTAAAAAGGGAGCAAATGAAACTCACTATACGATATTTTGTAGTAAAAATATTCATACGACGAAACTGAACAATGCAGGTTGGCCTCGGATTCACGAACCTATATCATTTGTATATTTATTAATACACATAATAGTAATCGAACATATATATATTTATATATTATTATTAGTGATATAACTGTTTTTTAATAAATTATGTGTTCCATTAATAATTTTAATATATTTATTTTATATCTCTTGAATAATTTCTTAATTTAATAATAGAGCTAGGTTATATGTAATAGATATGGTTTATATAATTAATAGTTATTTTAATAATAATAATAATAATAATAATAATAATAATAATAATAATAATAATGATAAAAATAATATTAGTAGTGTTAATACTAATTATTATTAATGGTTGTGTTAGTAATAATATTAATGATAATGATAATAATATTTAATAACTTACTTAAATTATAATTTTATATATAGTTTTTAAATCCATAAATTTATACATATTACTTAATATTAATTATAACAAAATATTATTTTCATATATAGTTTTTAACGTTTATAACAATACCTTTAATCATGATCTTGAATTAACCTTAATTATATTATACTTAATTCATAACTTACTTATAATATTTTTATTTCATAATACTCTTCCTAATATTCTAATATCTTCATACTTAAATTAAAAAAACAGTAATGATACGAATGATGCTTAATGCTAATACTAGTCATAATCATAATGATAATAAAAATTATTACTTATATTAATGATAATAATGTTCATAATATTAATGTAATAGTAACAATAATTAACATAATCATAATAATTAATAATAACAAAAGTGATAACACTAATAATAATAATAATAATGTTAATACTAATAATATTAATAATGATAATAATATGAACTAGATGATAATAATTTTAATGATAATCATAATACTTATTTTAAGGATAATATTAAAAATCATGTTAACATAACATAACAATAATAATAATAATAATAATAATAATAATAATAATAATAATAATAATAATAATAATAATAATAATAATAATAATAATAATAATAATAGTGGAAATTCTACCACAAAAGAAATATGTTTCAAAAAAAGTGGCACTAGTCAATCTCGAACCCGCGACCTCTTCTAAACCACAAATACCCAGAAACCATCACGCTGCTAATTATTTTTCTGATTTAAATCCCATATTAATTTTATTTAGCCGTTAAACTGTCTGTTTTTATTTCTCTTCTTCTTCATAATACAAATCGTCCATACAATCAAACTAAATTATAACAGGAGTTTGAAATAGGATAAATAAATGAAATGGAAATAACTTGTAGTGGTTGTTGGTATTGATCAGTTAAACGAAAAAAAAATTAAAAACAAAACTGCTATAACTTCAGTTCACGAAGAACAACAAAAAAAAAATTTTGATTTTTATTTTGGAACGTTTTGAGACCCAGATATCTTCATAAAATATCTTACAAATGATTATTAGAATACACTAGTAGCATTTATTGAACCTGAATCGTAACAAATTACACGAATTCGTTTAAAGAACAATGTTTGACTTTTGAAAACCAAAAGTTTGACTCGTGAATTCATGATCGATAGAAAGAATTGAGATTTGATGTTTTGCAGATAGTATGTGTGAATAATTCCTAACAACTCTGCTATAAAGGATTTTGAAAATTGGTTCGAAATCAAGATGTGGTTAAAAAGTTGAAGAGCAGAGCATTGTATTTTGTTTTCTTTGTTTAAATTCAAATATTTTCTGTAATTTGATAACTGATGATATTTGTGGAAATAACGAATGAATCTTATCTCTAATAACATGAATTAACTAGTTGTTTTATAGCAGATTAATTCGACCCTTTAACTATCAGACTCATAAATAAATAATAAAAAAATAAAAGGGAGAAAAGAATGGGTAACTGATTTTGGATGCTTCTGTGTTTGATTTGTACTGAGTTAGAGACAGAATTAACAATCAACAATAGTTTGATCGCTACATCTAACAAACTGTACGAGTTGTTTGATTCTATTATAGTTTTATAATAATTATAAATAATTTATAATTCTATTATTAATAATAATAATTATAAAAATAATAATTTATAATGATACTAATAATTATAATAATTATATTATTACAGATAATAATAATAGATTGTATTAATTTTTAAATATAATTATACATCATTAATATTCAATATAAATTTTAAATATAAATATGGAACTAATAATAATAGTAATTGAAATAATAATAATGATAATAATAATAATTGTATTAATAATAATAATTAGTATCGATAAAAAAATCTTAAAATTGATAATTTTAATAAGTTTACTAATAACAATCATAATAAAAACAATAACAATAATATGTTTATTAATACTAATAAAAATTACTACTTATAATAATAATACGATATTAATAATATTAATAAATTTTGATAATATATCAACTTTTTATCTTGTGTATTATTTTACATGATTAACTCAATTTATTAATTTGTATATTATTATTTCAACTTATTATATAAACTTATATTTGTGTTTGTGTGTGTGTGTGTATATATATATATATATATATATATATATATATATATATATATATATATATATATATATATATATATAGTTACAACAATCGTTCGTGAATTGTCAGGAATGGTAAAAAGGGTAATTGAATACATGAACATAGTTCCAAAATTTTCGAGACTCAACATTATAGACTTAGCTTATCGTGTTGGAAACATATAAAGATAAAGTTTAAATTTTGGTCGAAAATCTACAGGTCGTCACACCGCCTCTGTTGAATCTGTGTTCTTTTTGGTTTCTATCAAAAGCTTTAAAAACTTTCAACTGTCTACCATCGATTTGTATGTTTGATAAAGCTTTCCCCAGCCTAATCTCGCCTTTTACCTCTCCAAATCTTACAAAGGCGAACCTTTGGCCATTCTTTAATCTCTTTTGAGCCATATAGACATCACGAACCGAGCCATGTTGTTTAAAAGTTTGCCACATATCTGCAACCTTGAACCACTTCGGGAAATCAAAAAACATGAACGAGATCAAATGGTGTCCATTTGACCACGAGAAACAATTCCTATAGTTACCATTGTATTCTCTCCTTCCTCTAGACGTGCCCGTCGGTGTGAAGAATCTGGACTCTCTCTCTCTAGGGAACTCTCTCTCTCTAATACTCTCTCTCGTCTCTCTCCTAAAAACTTGGTTCTATATACAGTCGTCTATTGAGAAAAGTAATTAACTATGCATAATTGGTGTTTGTACAACAACATTTGTAATGACTATAAGAGTCTAAGATTTGAAAACTATTAGTCATGTAACATAGTATTATTATTCGTGTACCATAAGTATTATGTTCCAGTAGATTGTCAACTATTGTACAACAGAAACCAACAGAATAGCATAGCTAGATAGCTAAGTTGTACGGATAACAGGGAAATAACCCAAGAGTTAGTCCCTAGATTAGCTCACAGTTAGGTGTCAAATATGTGTATAAATATCGATGTACAAGCACTCTGTAAATCAATCAATTCATTCACAACTTGCATGGTATCAGGCCTACTCCCTTTTCTCTCCTGCTAAAACTCAGTTCTATATTATCTTCATCTTCCTTAGTGTTTCTCATTCCCAATGGCCGATCAATCCAAACTACCTCAACCAATCAACCACATCATCCACTCCGTACCCATCAAACTCGAAATTGAAACTAGCCAATAGAACTCTTGGGCTGAGTTATTCAAAACTCATTGCCGATCACATGATCTCATCGAACATCTTACCTCTGAATTACCTAATACCGCTGCAACATCTTCTACAGACACCCAAATCTCCCCTGAACTCTGGAACAAGCATGATGCCATTGTGTTACAATGGATCTATGCCACCATCTCCAAGGATCTTCTTAACACCATCCTTGAAAAAGACACAACCGTCAAGAAGACATGGGATCGTCTTCGAAGTATTTTCCATGATAATCAAGGATCTCGCGCTATTGATCTTGAACAGAAATTCACCGACATCAAACTTGCCCACTTTCCCAATGTTTCTGCTTATTGCCAGGAGGTCAAGATGCTCGCTGATCAAATGAACAATGTTGGATTGAACGTTACTGACCAACGAATGGTTCTGCAACTCGTTGCTAGTCTCGGTGACAGCTACGACACCATCGCTACCTATATCTCACAGGCTGAGAAATTACCCCAATTTTACTAAGCTAGGTCAAAATTGGTACTTGAAGAATCCCGCAAGAATCGAAACTCACCAGATACCCCTTCTGAAAATGCACTCACTGCTACCACCGGAAATCGAATTCCAGCTCGTCCCGTTGAACAAGATAATCGGTCACCTCAATCCAATCGAAACAGAGGTGGTCGAAATGGCAATAGAGGTGGTGCGCGGTTATAACCTGAACCATAATTCTTATCCGTATACTCCAAGGAACCCATGGACTCCCTACAATACTTATTCTCCTTGGCCCAATACTTGGACTGCCACACCACCATGTCCATATCCCACCACCAATTGGGCTCGGCCCAATAAGTATGCACCTTCTTCTGCTGGTATTCTTGGTCCAAGGCCCAACAACAACAACTATGCTGGTCCATCTACACCGACGGCCAATTATACTCCTACCACCCTTGACAGTGCGTTTCATGCTATGACACTTAATCCACCCGAGGAGAATTGGTATCTTAACACCGGCGCTTCGTCCCACATGACAGGTAATCGAGGTATGATCTCTTCTTATGTTAATACGAACGTGCGTAAACAAATAATTGTTGGGAATGGTAATAAACTTCCAATTCATGGCTTGGGAAATATGCTAAAATACCAACACTAAATAAACCCCTAAACCTTAATTCCGTACTTTACTCACCTAACCTTATTACCAATTTAATTTCCGTAAGACGTCTTTCTAAAGATAATAATATTTCTATCACTTTTGATCCGTTTGGTTTCACTTTGAAGGATTACAAGATGGAGACACCACTCATGAGATGTAATAGCCAAGGCGACTTATATCCCATTGCATCCTCTTCCATTCACTCGTCTTCAAGTTTTTCTACAAGTTTTTCAGCCGTTTCTCAAGACGTTTGGCACCGACGGCTAGGACACCCCGGCGCCAACATTTTACGTCTTCTTAAAAATAAAGTTGCTATGTCTAGTAACTCAAATAATAGTCCATTTAAATTATGTCAATCTTGTGTGTTTGGCAAGCATGTACGCTTACCATTTATTAATTCCAATTTTTCTTCTTTGTCTCCATTTGATATCGTTCATAGCGACTTGTGGACTTCACCCATTGCTAGTTCACTTGGCCATAAATACTACATTTTATTTCTTGATGACCACTCTAACTATTTATGGACGTTTCCATTGCACACTAAATCTCAAGTATTTAATATATTCCTCACACTTAATAAATACATTAACACTCAATTTTCTAAAACCATTAAATCCTTCCAATGCGACAATGGCACTGAATACAATAATTCCTCATTTCACACCTTTTGTCAACAAAACGGTATGGTTTTTCGCTTTTCGTGTCCACATACATCGGCCCAAAATGGTAAGGCTGAATGAAAAATACGAGTCATTAATAACATACTTCGTACCCTACTCGCTCACTCCTCCGTTCCTCCACATTTTTGGCACCATGCACTTGCCATGGCCACCTATCTACTCAATATACTGAAATGTCCCGTTCTTATTGATTAAAAATGTTCCATATTAATTGATTTCGTTGCGAGGTTTTGACCTCTATATGAGACGTTTTTCAAAGACTACATTCATTTTTAAACAAACCATAACCTTTATTTCATCAATAAAGGTTTAAAAAGCTTTACGTAATTATCAAATAATGATAATCTAAAATATCCTGTTTACACACGACCATTACATAATGGTTTACAATACAAATATGTTACAAGAAAATAAGTTTCTTGAATGCAGTTTTTACACAATATCATACAAGCATGGACTCCAAATCTTGTCCTTATTTAAGTATGCGACAGCGGAAGCTCTTAATAATCACCTGAGAATAAACATGCTTAAAACGTCAACAAAAATGTTGGTGAGTTATAGGTTTAACCTATATATATCAAATCGTAACAATAGACCACAAGATTTCATATTTCAATACACATCCCATACATAGAGATAAAAATCATTCATATGGTGAACACCTGGTAACCGACATTAACAAGATGCATATATATAAGAATATCCCCATCATTCCGGGACACCCTTCGGATATGATATAAATTTCGAAGTACTAAAGCATCCGGTACTTTGGATGGGGTTTGTTAGGCCCAATAGATCTATCTTTAGGATTCGCGTCAATTAGGGTGTCTGTTCCCTAATTCTTAGATTACCAGACTTAATAAAAAGGGGCATATTCGATTTTGATAATTCAACCATAGAATGTAGTTTCACGTACTTGTGTCTATTTTGTAAATCATTTATAAAACCTGCATGTATTCTCATCCCAAAAATATTAGATTTTAAAAGTGGGACTATAACTCACTTTCACAGATTTTTACTTCGTCGGGAAGTAAGACTTGGCCACTGGTTGATTCACGAACCTATAACAATATATACATATATATCAAAGTATGTTCAAAATATATTTACAACACTTTTAATATATTTTGATGTTTTAAGTTTATTAAGTCAGCTGTCCTCGTTAGTAACCTATAACTAGTTGTCCACAGTTAGATATACAGAAATAAATCGATAAATATTATCTTGAATCAATCCACGACCCAGTGTATACGTATCTCAGTATTGATCACAACTCAAACTATACATATTTTGGAATCAACCTCAACCCTGTATAGCTAACTCCAACATTCACATATAGAGTGTCTATGGTTGTTCCGAAATATATATAGATGTGTCGACATGATAGGTCGAAACATTGTATACGTGTCTATGGTATCTCAAGATTACATAATATACAATACAAGTTGATTAAGTTATGGTTGGAATATATTTGTTACCAATTTTCACGTAGCTAAAATGAGAAAAATTATCCAATCTTGTTTTACCCATAACTTCTTCATTTTAAATCCGTTTTGAGTGAATCAAATTGCTATGGTTTCATATTGAACTCTATTTTATGAATCTAAACAGAAAAAGTATAGGTTTATAGTCAGAAAAATAAGTTACAAGTCATTTTTGTAAAGGTAGTCATTTCAGTCGAAAGAACGACGTCTAGATGACCATTTTAGAAAACATACTTCCACTTTGAGTTTAACCATAATTTTTGGATATAGTTTCATGTTCATAATAAAAATCATTTTCTCAGAATAACAACTTTTAAATCAAAGTTTATCATAGTTTTTAATTAACTAACCCAAAACAGCCCGCGGTGTTACTACGACGGCGTAAATCCGGTTTTACGGTGTTTTTCGTGTTTCCAGGTTTTAAATCATTAAGTTAGCATATCATATAGATATAGAACATGTGTTTAGTTTATTTTAAAAGTCAAGTTAGAAGGATTAACTTTTGTTTGCGAACAAGTTTAGAATTAACTAAACTATGTTCTAGTGATTACAAGTTTAAACCTTCGAATAAGATAGCTTTATATGTATGAATCGAATGATGTTATGAACATCATTACTACCTTAAGTTCCTTGGATAAACCTACTGGAAAAGAGAAAAATGGATCTAGCTTCAATGGATCCTTTGATGGCTCGAAGTTCTTGAAGCAGAATCATGACACGAAAACAAGTTCAAGTAAGATCATCACTTAAAATAAGATTGTTAGAGTTATAGAAATTGAACCAAAGTTTGAATATGATTATTACCTTGTATTAGAATGATAACCTACTGTAAGAAACAAAGATTTCTTGAGGTTGGATGATCACCTTACAAGATTGGAAGTGAGCTAGCAAACTTGAAAGTATTCTTGATTTTTATGAAACTAGAACTTTTGGAATTTATGAAGAACACTTAGAACTTGAAGATACAACTTGAGAGAGATCAATTAGATGAAGAAAATTGAAGAATGAAAGTGTTTGTAGGTGTTTTTGGTCGTTGGTGTATGGATTAGATATAAAGGATATGTTATTTTGTTTTCATGTAAATAAGTCATGAATGATTACTCATATTTTTGTAATTTTATGAGATATTTCATGCTAGTTGCCAAATGATGGTTCCCACATGTGTTAGGTGACTCACATGGGCTGCTAAGAGCTAATCATTGGAGTGTATATACCAATAGTACATACATCTAAAAGCTGTGTATTGTACGAGTACGAATACGGGTGCATACGAGTAGAATTGTTGATGAAACTGAACGAGGATGTAATTGTAAGCATTTTTGTTAAGTAGAAGTATTTTGATAATTGTATTGAAGTCTTTCAAAAGTGTATAAATACATATTAAAACACTACATGTATATACATTTTAACTGAGTCGTTAAGTCATCGTTAGTCGTTACATGTAAGTGTTGTTTTGAAACTTTTAGGTTAACGATCTTGTTAAATGTTGTTAACCCAATGTTTATAATATCAAATGAGATTTTAAATTATTATATTATCATGATATTATCATGTATGAATATCTCTTAATATGATATATATACATTAAATGTCTTTACAACGATAATCGTTACATATATGTCTCGTTTAAAAATCATTAAGTTAGTAGTCTTGTTTTTACATATGTAGTTCATTGTTAATATACTTAATGATATGTTTACTTATCATAGTATCATGTTAACTATATATATATCCATATATATGTCATCATATAGTTTTTACAAGTTTTAACGTTCGTGAATCACCGGTCAACTTGGGTGGTCAATTGTCTATATGAAACATATTTCAATTAATCAAGTCTTAACAAGTTTGATTGCTTAACATGTTGGAAACATTTAATCATGTAAATATCAATCTCAATTAATATATATAAACATGGAAAAGTTCGGGTCACTATAGTACCTACCCGTTAAATAAATTTCGTCCCGAAATTTTAAGCTGTTGAAGGTGTTGACGAATCTTCTGGAAATAGATGCGGGTATTTCTTCTTCATCTGATCTTCACGCTCCCAGGTGAACTCGGGTCCTCTACGAGCATTCCATCGAACCTTAACAATTGGTATCTTGTTTTGCTTAAGTCTTTTAACCTCACGATCCATTATTTCGACGGGTTCTTCGATGAATTGAAGTTTTTCGTTGATTTGGATTTCATCTAACGGAATAGTGAGATCTTCTTTAGCAAAACATTTCTTTAAATTTGAGACGTGGAAAGTGTTATGTACAGCCGCGAGTTGTTGAGGTAACTCTAGTCGGTAAGCTACTGGTCCGACACGATCAATAATCTTGAATGGTCCAATATACCTTGGATTTAATTTCCCTCGTTTACCAAATCGAACAACGCCTTTCCAAGGTGCAACTTTAAGCATGACCATCTCTCCAATTTCAAATTCTATATCTTTTCTTTTAATGTCAGCTTAGCTCTTTTGTCGACTTTGGGCGGTTTTCAACCGTTGTTGAATTTGGATGATCTTCTCGGTAGTTTCTTGTATAATCTCCGGACCCGTAATCTGTCTATCCCCCACTTCACTCCAACAAATCGGAGACCTGCACTTTCTACCATAAAGTGCTTCAAACGGCGCCATCTCAATGCTTGAATGGTAGCTGTTGTTGTAGGAAAATTCTGCTAACGGTAGATGTCGATCCCAACTGTTTCCGAAATCAATAACACATGCTCGTAGCATGTCTTCAAGCGTTTGTATCGTCCTTTCGCTCTGCCCATCAGTTTGTGGATGATAGGCAGTACTCATGTCTAGACGAGTTCCTAATGCTTGCTGTAATGTCTGCCAGAATCTTGAAATAAATCTGCCATCCCTATCAGAGATAATAGAGATTGGTATTCCATGTCTGGAGACGACTTCCTTCAAATACAGTCGTGCTAACTTCTCCATCTTGTCATCTTCTCTTATTGGTAGGAAGTGTGCTGATTTGGTAAGACGATCAACTATTACCCAAATAGTATCAAAACCACTTGCAGTCCTTGGCAATTTAGTGATGAAATCCATGGTAATGTTTTCCCATTTCCATTTCGGGATTTCGGGTTGTTGAAGTAGACCTGATGGTTTCTGATGCTCAGCTTTGACCTTAGAACACGTCAAACATTCTCCTACGTATTTAGCAACATCGGCTTTCATACCCGGCCACCAAAAATGTTTCTTGAGATCCTTGTACATCTTCCCCGTTCCAGGATGTATTGAGTATCTGGTTTTATGAGCTTCTCTAAGTACCATTTCTCTCATATCTCCAAATTTTGGTACCCAAATCCTTTCAGCCCTATACCGGGTTCCGTCTTCCCGAATATTAAGATGCTTCTCCGATCCTTTGGGTATTTCATCCTTTAAATTTCCCTCTTTTAAAACTCCTTGTTGCGCCTCCTTTATTTGAGTAGTAATGTTATTATGAATCATTATATTCATAGATTTTACTCGAATGGGTTCTCTGTCCTTCCTGCTCAAGGCATCGGCTACCACATTTGCCTTCCCCGGGTGGTAACGAATCTCAAAGTCGTAATCATTCAATAATTCAATCCACCTACGCTGCCTCATATTCAGTTGTTTCTGATTAAATATGTGTTGAAGACTTTTGTGGTCGGTATATATAATACTTTTGACCCCATATAAGTAGTGCCTCCAAGTCTTTAATGCAAAAACAACCGCGCCTAATTCCAAATCATGCGTCGTATAATTTTGTTCGTGAATCTTCAATTGTCTAGACGCATAAGCAATCACCTTCGTTCGTTGCATTAATACACAACCGAGACCTTGCTTTGATGCATCACAATAAATCACAAAATCATCATTCCCTTCAGGCAATGACAATATAGGTGCCGTAGTTAGCTTTTTCTTCAATAACTGAAACGCTTTCTCTTGTTCATCATTCCATTCAAATTTCTTCCCTTTATGCGTTAATGCAGTCAAGGGTTTTGCTATTCTGGAAAAGTCTTGGATGAACCTTCTGTAGTAACCAGCTAGTCCTAAAAACTGGCGTATGTGTTTCGGAGTTTTCGGGGTTTCCCACTTTTCAACAGTTTCTATCTTTGCCGGATCCACCTTAATACCTTCTTTGTTCACTATGTGACCGAGGAATTGAACTTCTTCCAACCAAAATGCACACTTTGAAAACTTAGCGTACAATTCTTCCTTCCTCAATACTTCTAACACCTTTCTCAAATGTTCACCGTGTTCTTGGTCATTCTTTGAGTAAATAAGTATGTCATCAATGAAAACAATGACAAACTTGTCAAGGTATGGTCCACACACTCGGTTCATAAGGTCCATGAACACAGCTGGTGCATTAGTTAAACCAAACGGCATGACCATAAACTCGTAATGACCGTAACGTGTTCTGAAAGCAGTCTTTGGAATATCATCTTCTTTCACCCGCATTTGATGATACCCGGAACGTAAGTCAATCTTTGAATAAACAGACGAGCCTTGTAGTTGATCAAATAAGTCGTCGATTCTCGGTAGTGGGTAGCGGTTCTTGATGGTAAGTTTGTTCAACTCTCGGTAGTCGATACACAACCTGAATGTACCATCTTTCTTCTTGACAAACAAAACAGGAGCTCCCCACGGTGATGTGCTTGGTCGAATGAAACCATGCTCTAAAAGTTCTTGTAATTGGCTTTGCAGTTCTTTCATCTCGCTGGGTGCGAGTCTGTAAGGAGCACGAGCTATTGGTGCAGCTCCTGGTACAAGATCTATTTGAAATTCAACGGATCGATGTGGGGGTAATCCCGGTAATTCTTTCGGAAATACATCGGGAAATTCTTTTGCAATGGGAACATCATTGATGCTCTTTTCTTCAGTTTGTACTTTCTCGACGTGTGCTAGAATAGCATAGCAACCTTTTCTTATTAGTTTTTGTGCCTTCAAATTACTAATAAGATGTAGCTTCGTGTTGCCCTTTTCTCCGTACACCATTAAGGGTTTTCCTTTTTCTCGTATAATGCGAATTGCATTTTTGTAACCAACGATCTCTGCTTTCACTTCTTTCAACCAGTCCATACCGATTATCACATCAAAACTCCCTAACTCTACTGGTATTAAATCAATCTTAAATGTTTCGCTAACCAGTTTAATTTCTCGATTCCGACATATATTATCTGCTGAAATTAATTTACCATTTGCTAATTCGAGTAAAAATTTACTATCCAAAGGCGTCAATGGGCAACTTAATTTAGCACAAAAATCTCTACTCATATAGCTTCTATCCGCACCCGAATCAAATAAAACGTAAGCAGATTTATTGTCAATAAGAAACGTACCCGTAACAAGCTCCGGGTCTTCCTGTGCCTCTGCCGCATTAATATTGAAAACTCTTCCGCGGCCTTGTCCATTCGTGTTCTCCTGGTTTGGGCAATTTCTAATAATGTGGCCCGGTTTTCCACATTTATAACAAACTACATTGGCATAGCTTGCTCCGACACTACTTGCTCCGCCATTACTCGTTCCGACACCATTTGTTCCTTTCGTTCTATTAACCCCTGGTCCGTAGACCTCACACTTCGCCGCGCTATGACCATTTCTTTTACACTTGTTGCAAAATTTGGTGCAGAACCCCGAGTGATACTTTCACACCTTTGGCATAGCTGCTTCTGATTGTTGTTGTTGTTGCGGTTATTATTGTTGTTGGGATGATTGTTGTAGTTGCTGTTGTTGTTGTTGTTTTTGTTGGGCCGTTTGTTGTAGTTGCGATTGTTGGGATAATTGTTGCGATTGCTGTTGTTGTTGTATTGGTGATTCTTATCACCATTTTCCTCCCACTTTCTTTTGACTTGCTTCACATTGGCCTCTTCAGCAGTCTGTTCTTTAATTCTTTCTTCAATCTGGTTCACTAGTTTGTGAGCCATTCTACATGCCTGTTGTATGGAGGCGGGCTCGTGTGAACTTATATCTTCTTGGATTCTTTCCGGTAATCCTTTCACAAACGCGTCGATCTTCTCTTCCTCATCTTCGAATGCTCCCGGACACAATAGGCACAATTCTGTGAATCGTCTTTCATACATGGTAATATCAAATCCTTGGGTTCGTAACCCTCTTAGTTCTGTCTTGAGCTTATTGACCTCGGTTCTGGGACGGTACTTCTCGTTCATCAAGTGCTTGAATGCTGACCACGGTAGTGCGTACGCATCATCTTGTCCCACTTGCTCTAGATAGGTATTCCACCATGTTAACGCAGAACCTGTGAAGGTATGCGTAGCGTACTTCACTTTGTCCTCTTCAGTACACTTACTTATGGCAAACACCGATTCAACCTTCTCGGTCCACCGTTTCAATCCGATCGGTCCTTCGGTTCCATCAAATTCCAAAGGTTTGCAGGTAGTGAATTCTTTGTAGGTGCATCCTACACGATTTCCTGTACTGCTAGATCCAAGGTTATTGTTGGTATGTAGCGCAGCCTGTACTGCGGCTATGTTTGAAGCTAGAAAAGTACGAAATTCCTCTTCATTCATATTCACGGTGTGTCGAGTAGTCGGTGCCATTTCCTTCAAAATAGTTAAATGGAACAAGTTAATCATACAGAATATTAAGAGTAGTTAATAGTATTTCGTAGCATAATATGAACTCATTTATAAAAGCTTTTTCTTCATATTAGCGTTTTATAAGTTTAAATTCGGGTAGTACCTACCCGTTAAGTTCATACTTAGTAGCTAATATACAATTCAACTACTACAATTCTATATGAAAAACTGATTGTAATAATATTTCGCGTTCAAACTTTTATACAATATTTTACAAACTTACAATACCGCTTATTTTACATAAAGCATGAAATATAGCACACAATAACTTTGATACAAGATAGTTGTGAAGATAATTCTAGCTAGTACACAAGTCGTTCGGCAAAGGCAATAAAGACACGTAATTCATACGTCCAGAAACAAGTCATGCATTCTGGTTTTACTAGGACTACTTCCCATCCTTGGTCTTGTGCAACATAACCGTTATGGCCGTTGATAAGACAGCGTGTTGTAACGTCATCAAAGGGACGAGGGTTACGTAATGTCCAACAGTCCCGTAATAATCTAAAAACCTCATTTCTTACCCCAATTACCGACTCCGTCACTTGTGGAAACGTTTTGTTTAATAGTTGTAGCCCGATGTTCTTGTTCTCACTTTGGTGAGAAGCGAACATTACTAATCCGTAAGCATAACATGCTTCTTTATGTTGCATGTTAGCCGCTTTTTCTAAATCACGAAGTCCAATATTCGGATATATTGAGTCAAAATAATTTCTTAACCCGTTGCGTAAAATAGCATTTGGGTTCCCCGCAATATATGCGTCAAAGTAAACACATCGTAACTTATGGGTTTCCCAATGTGATATCCCCCATCTTTCAAACGAAAGTCTCTTATAAACCAAGACATTCTTGGAACGTTCTTCGAATGTCTTACAAACTGATCTCGCCTTAAATAGTTGTGCCGAAGAATTCTGGCCGACTCTAGACAAGATTTCATCAATCATGTCTCCGGGTAGGTCTCTTAAAATATTGGGTTGTCTATCCATTTTGTGTTTTTAAACTGTAAAATAGACAAGAGTTAGTTTCATAAAAAAAAATACTTATTAATACAAGCAATTTTTACATATATCATAAAGCATAAGAACACTATATTACATATATTACACCACACGAATACAATTATCTTATTCCGACTCGCTCATTTCTTCTTCTTCGGTTTTGGTTCGTTTTGCCAAGTTTATAGGGATATATGATGTTCCCCTAATACGAGCCGTCGTTGTCCACATTGGTTTAGAAAAACCTGGTGGTTTAGAGGTTCCCGGGTCATTGTTACAACTTAAGGACTTCGGGGGTTGACGATACATATAAAGTTCATCGGGGTTGGAATTAGATTTCTCTATTTTTATGCCCTTTCCCTTATTATTTTCTTTTGCCTTTTTAAATTCAGTTGGGGTAATTTCTATAACATCATCGGAATTCTCGTCGGAATCCGATTCATCGGAGAATTGGTAATCCTCCCAATATTTTGCTTCCTTGGCGGAAACACCATTGACCATAATTAACTTTGGTCGGTTGGTTGAGGATTTTCTTTTACTTAACCGTTTTATTATTTCCCCCACCGGTTCTATTTCTTCATCCGGTTCCGATTCTTCTTCCGGTTCCGATTCTTCTTCCGGTTCCGACTCTTCTTCCGGTTCCTCTTCGGGAACTTGTGAATCAGTCCACAAATCATTCCAATTTACATTTGACTCTTCATTATTATTAGGTGAGTCAATGGGACTTGTTCTAGAGGTAGACATCTATCACATAATATCAAACACGTTAAGAGATTAATATATCACATAATATTCATATGTTAAAAATATATAGTTTCCAACAAAAATGTTAAGCAATCATTTTTAAAGAAAACACGGTCGAAGTCCAGACTCACTAATGCATCCTAACAAACTCGATAAGACACACTAATGAAAATTTTCTGGTTCTCTAAGACCAACGCTCGGATACCAACTGAAATGTCCCGTTCTTATTGATTAAAAACGTTCCATATTAATTGATTTCGTTGCGAGGTTTTGACCTCTATATGAGACGTTTTTCAAAGACTGCATTCATTTTTAAACAAACCATAACCTTTATTTCATCAATAAAGGTTTAAAAAGCTTTACGTAGATTATCAAATAATGATAATCTAAAATATCCTGTTTACACAAGACCATTACATAATGGTTTACAATACAAATATGTTACAAGAAAATAAGTTTCTTGAATGCAGTTTTTACACAATATCATACAAGCATGGACTCCAAATCTTGTCCTTATTTAAGTATGCGACAGCGGAAGCTCTTAATAATCACCTGAGAATAAACATGCTTAAAACGTCAACAAAAATGTTGGTGAGTTATAGGTTTAACCTATATATATCAAATCGTAACAATAGACCACAAGATTTCATATTTCAATACACATCCCATATATAGAGATAAAAATCATTCATATGGTGAACACCTGGTAACCGACATTAACAAGATGCATATATATAAGAATATCCCCATCATTCCGGGACACCCTTCGGATATGATATAAATTTCAAAGTACTAAAGCATCCGGTACTTTGGATGGGGTTTGTTAGGCCCAATAGATCTATCTTTAGGATTCGCGTCAATTAGGGTGTCTGTTCCCTAATTCTTAGATTACCAGACTTAATAAAAAGGGGCATATTCGATTTCGATAATTCAACCATAGAATGTAGTTTCACGTACTTGTGTCTATTTTGTAAATCATTTATAAAACCTGCATGTATTCTCATCCCAAAAATATTAGATTTTAAAAGTGGGACTATAACTCACTTTCACAGATTTTTACTTCGTCGGGAAGTAAGACTTGGCCACTGGTTGATTCACGAACCTATAACAATATATACATATATATCAAAGTATGTTCAAAATATATTTACAACACTTTTAATATATTTTGATGTTTTAAGTTTATTAAGTCAGCTGTCCTCGTTAGTAACCTATAACTAGTTGTCCACAGTTAGATATACAGAAATAAATCGATAAATATTATCTTGAATCAATCCACGACCCAGTGTATACGTATCTCAGTATTGATCACAACTCAAACTATACATATTTTGGAATCAACCTCAACCCTGTATAGCTAACTCCAACATTCACATATAGAGTGTCTATGGTTGTTCCGAAATATATATAGATGTGTCGACATGATAGGTCGAAACATTGTATACGTGTCTATGGTATCTCAAGATTACATAATATACAATACAAGTTGATTAAGTTATGGTTGGAATATATTTGTTACCAATTTTCACGTAGCTAAAATGAGAAAAATTATCCAATCTTGTTTTACCCATAACTTCTTCATTTTAAATCCGTTTTGAGTGAATCAAATTGCTATGGTTTCATATTGAACTCTATTTTATGAATCTAAACAGAAAAAGTATAGGTTTATAGTCGGAAAAATAAGTTACAAGTCATTTTTGTAAAGGTAGTCATTTCAGTCGAAAGAACGACGTCTAGATGACCATTTTAGAAAACATACTTCCACTTTGAGTTTAACCATAATTTTTGGATATAGTTTCATGTTCATAATAAAAATCATTTTCTCAGAATAACAACTTTTAAATCAAAGTTTATCATAGTTTTTAATTAACTAACCCAAAACAGCCCGCGGTGTTACTACGACGGCGTAAATCCGGTTTTACGGTGTTTTTCGTGTTTCCAGGTTTTAAATCATTAAGTTAGCATATCATATAGATATAGAACATGTGTTTAGTTTATTTTAAAAGTCAAGTTAGAAGGATTAACTTTTGTTTGCGAACAAGTTTAGAATTAACTAAACTATGTTCTAGTGATTACAAGTTTAAACCTTCGAATAAGATAGCTTTATATGTATGAATCGAATGATGTTATGAACATCATTACTACCTTAAGTTCCTTGGATAAACCTACTGGAAAAGAGAAAAATGGATCTAGCTTCAATGGATCCTTTGATGGCTCGAAGTTCTTGAAGCAGAATCATGACACGAAAACAAGTTCAAGTAAGATCATCACTTAAAATAAGATTGTTAGAGTTATAGAAATTGAACCAAAGTTTGAATATGATTATTACCTTGTATTAGAATGATAACCTACTGTAAGAAACAAAGATTTCTTGAGGTTGGATGATCACCTTACAAGATTGGAAGTGAGCTAGCAAACTTGAAAGTATTCTTGATTTTTATGAAACTAGAACTTTTGGAATTTATGAAGAACACTTAGAACTTGAAGATAGAACTTGAGAGAGATCAATTAGATGAAGAAAATTGAAGAATGAAAGTGTTTGTAGGTGTTTTTGGTCGTTGGTGTATGGATTAGATATAAAGGATATGTTATTTTGTTTTCATGTAAATAAGTCATGAATGATTACTCATATTTTTGTAATTTTATGAGATATTTCATGCTAGTTGCCAAATGATGGTTCCCACATGTGTTAGGTGACTCACATGGGCTGCTAAGAGCTGATAATTGGAGTGTATATACCAATAGTACATACATCTAAAAGCTGTGTATTGTACGAGTACGAATACGGGTGCATACGAGTAGAATTGTTGATGAAACTGAACGAGGATGTAATTGTAAGCATTTTTGTTAAGTAGAAGTATTTTGATAAGTGTATTGAAGTCTTTCAAAAGTGTATAAATACATATTAAAACACTACATGTATATACATTTTAACTGAGTCGTTAAGTCATCGTTAGTCGTTACATGTAAGTGTTGTTTTGAAACTTTTAGGTTAACGATCTTGTTAAATGTTGTTAACCCAATGTTTATAATATCAAATGAGATTTTAAATTATTATATTATCATGATATTATCATGTATGAATATCTCTTAATATGATATATATACATTAAATGTCTTTACAACGATAATCGTTACATATATGTCTCGTTTAAAAATCATTAAGTTAGTAGTCTTGTTTTTACATATGTAGTTCATTGTTAATATACTTAATGATATATTTACTTATCATAGTATCATGTTAACTATATATATATCCATATATATGTCATCATATAATTTTTACAAGTTTTAACGTTCGTGAATCACCGGTCAACTTGGGTGGTCAATTGTCTATATGAAACATATTTCAATTAATCAAGTCTTAACAAGTTTGATTGCTTAACATGTTGGAAACATTTAATCATGTAAATATCAATCTCAATTAATATATATAAACATGGAAAAGTTCGGGTCACTACATATACTACCCACTAAAACCCTCAAATACAATTCCCCAACACAAATTCTATACAACCGTAACCCCGACTACACACACTTACGCACCTTTGGGTGTCTATGCTATCCACTCCATCCCTCCACCACCATTAATAAATTACGACCCCGCTCTACCCCGTGTGTTTTCTTTGGTTATCCACAATCTCATCGCGGATATAAATGTTACGACCTTAATACGAAAAAGATCATTATATCACGACATGTATTATTTGATGAGACTCAATTCCCATTTTCTACAAAAATACAAAAAGCCTCTGCCTACGATTTTCTACATCAACAATTTTCTCCATATACACTACTTCAATTCCCTCCCACCATTTCGCCCCCTACGGCCCAAACCAGTTCTGCCCAAACCACATCCATTTCGGCCCAAACCAACACAACTCAATCCTCACAGCCCACTGGACAAACGACCTCGCCTACTCCTTCACCATTATCCACTTCCCAGCCCAACTCTCCCTCTCAATCACATACGCATACTCCTACATACTCTGTGCCTGTTTCATCCTCACATGCACATACTGACCAACCTCAAATATCCCAACCACGTGCTCCAACACCTATTAACTCTCCTCCCAATTCTCCTCCACGCATGATTCACACGAGAAGCAAGTCTAATATTTACAAACCTAAAATTCCCTACAACCTAAATACAACTACGTCACCTACTCCTAAAGTATCTCCCATTCCTAAAACACCTCATGAGGCCCTCCAAGACTCGAATTGGAAGCTTGCCATGACCGATGAATTTGCCGCTCTTATTAATAATAAGACTTGGGATCTCATACCTCGTGAACCTAACATGCATATAATACGATCTATGTGGATATTTAAACATAAATTTCGTTCTAACGGTTCTTTTGGGCGATACAAAGCTCGTTTGGTTGGTGATGGCAGGTCACAACAGGTCGTAGTCGATTGTACGGAAACATTCAGCCCGGTTGTTAAACCCGCTACAATTTGAGTGGTACTATCTTTAGCTCTAGCACATGCTTGGGATATTCGCCAACTAGATGTTAAAAATGCATTCCTACATGGTCATTTAAATGAGACGGTATACATGTATCAACCGATGGGATTCCGGGACCCTAAGTATCCGAATCACGTGTGTCGACTCAACAAATCTCTTTATGGTCTAAAACAAGCACCGCGCGCATGGTACCAACGGTTCGCAAATTTTGTTTCTACACTCGGTTTTAAACACAGTTTATGTGATCATTCACTATTCGTCTACAAACACAACAAAGATATCGCCTACCTCCTACTTTATGTTGATGATATCATACTCGTCACCTCATCCACTAAATTACGTACATCGATTTTACAACATCTATCTACCGAGTTCGCAATGAAAGATCTTGGCCCCTTAAGCGATTTTTTGGGTGTTTCTGTCCAACGTACCACTTCGGGGCTGTTTCTCCATCAATCCAAATACGCAACTGAAATATTACAACGAGCAGACATGCTTACGTGTAAACCTTCCGCAACACCTGTTGAAACTAAATCGAAACTAAGCACTCATCTGGGAAATGTATATGCTGATCCGTCTCTTTACCAAAGTTTAGCGGGGGCACTACAATATCTCACATTTACGCGGCCCGATATATCATACTCGGTCCAACAAATTTGTCTCCACATGCACAACCCACATGATACTCACATGGCCGCGTTAAAACGAATATTACGGCATATCAAAGGGACTCTACATTACGGGTTACACATGACCAAAACAAACACCAGTTCGCTAATTTCATATACGGATGCCGATTGGGCCGGTTGTCCGGACACACGTCGATCCACATCCGGCTATTGTGTATACCTCGGGGACAATCTAATATCTTGGTCATCTAAGCGACAACCTACAATTTCACGTTCTAGCACGGAAGCCGAGTACCGTGGCATCGCTAATGTTGTATCCGAATCATGTTGGCCTCGTAATCTACTTCTAGAACTTCATCATCCTCTCGACAAAGCAACGATAGTATACTGTGACAATGTCAGTTCATCTTTCTCGCCAACAATCCAATACAACACCAACACACCAAACATATTGAAATCGACATCCATTTTGTACGAGAGAAACTAGCTCGCGGTCAACTACGTATCCTACATGTCCCGTCACGCTATCAAGTTGCGGATATCTTCACCAAAGGTTTACCAAGATTACTATTTGATGATTTTCGCTCCAGTCTCAACGTCCGCCTTCCTCCCGATTCGACTGCGGGACCCTATTAGTCATGTAACATAGTATTATTATTCGTGTACCATAAGTATTATGTTTCAGTAGATAGTCAACTATTGTACAACAGAAACCAACAGAATAGCATAGCTAGATAGCTAAGTTGTACGGATAACAGGGAAACAACCCAAGAGTTAGTCCCTAGATTAGTTCACCGTTAGGTGTCAAATATGTGTATAAATATCGATGTACAAGCACTCTGTAAATCAATCAATTCATTCACAACTTACAAAAACATAATCTTTAAATTGTATGTATAAGAAAATTTGTCTTTGCTAAAACTTATACTCGATCGACTTATGTGCGTGATTGTTTTATATTCTTTCATGACTATTCCAAACTTTCAATTCAAACATGTGACGGGGGTCGAACTGTATTATAAAATTTCTTTGTATCCACTTTTTTCTTTTATGTATTTTCTATAGTAATGAAAGTTAGATAGTTATTAAATTCCACTCGGTTCGAATCTTGGCAAAAGTCATTTCATTCAAAAAGTGAGTGTGATCAGAGGGTGCGCCTTATGCGCAATTCACCCGGTATCAGATCCTGGCGTTAAAAGAGCTTGATTAATTGAAGTTTATTATCTATGGGAAAGTCAATGTACTCGTTAATAGAAGGTTTTTCGCTAATCCAAAAAAAAAAATAGTCATTAAATTTCGGAAAAGTAGTGGGAACCAATCAATTAGTTTTTAGGCCTGATTTCTTATATTCTCGTTGATCTTCAAATACATTATTTATGTTATCATTTTTTCAAAATAAAAGGTTAATTAATTAATTAAATTGAGAAATAGCAATTAAATGGTTGAAAATG
The DNA here is from genome assembly GCF_046630445.1 of Rutidosis leptorrhynchoides. Taxonomy (NCBI): domain Eukaryota; kingdom Viridiplantae; phylum Streptophyta; class Magnoliopsida; order Asterales; family Asteraceae; genus Rutidosis; species Rutidosis leptorrhynchoides. The sequence continues at coordinate 401,289,779 of NC_092333.1, forward strand.
ATTGAAAAGTTAGGTACCGACTATGAGGCATCCTCTTTTATTTAACTTCGTCTTTTAGAAAAAGAAAGAAAATAATTGGTTAGAAAATGACCTGAAGCTCCATAACGTCACAAACTCTTATTTTTCCATCATAAAAAATCGTCAGCTGCTGGTGTTGCTTATCCTTTGAATCTCCATTTATAATTATTTTCTCACTAAAACATTCAAAATAAGAACCGTAAACAACAGATTTATCTTCAACCAACAAAATACGTTTCACAACTTATTTATAACAAATTTCGCAGACACTAATTTAGAGCTGAATCACTAAACGAAACCTAGTACGAGTTCAAGATATATTAGAAAGAATACAAATGAAAGTAGGGCAAATGGCCCGAAAGGGTAACCTATGTTGTCAAATTTAACAATCAAGGTAACTCCCAATTTGTCTAATTCCGAAAAGGACTTTATTTTAATTTTTGCTCGCTAAAAGGACTGCGTGTTTGAAAATTTTAAAATTGGGGTAATTTTTTGCCATCCGGCCAACATGTCATCAAAATTTTGCCAAATGGATTTTCCATGTGTATTTTTTTTTTTTTTTACGAAATTACACTTGTACCGTTTAATCCTCCCATCTATTTATTCACTTGTACCATTCATCCCCATCCCCAATTAACAAATTAGGGTTACTTTTTTCCATCTTCTTTCTCCATCCTTCTTTTTCTTTTGCTAAACAAGATGAACAACAATGGAATTCGAAGATGCTTTTGTGGTGATGTTGCAGGTTTATGGGTTTCTTCAACAAGAACGAACCCTGCACGTCGTTTTAGGAGTTGCCCAAATTACATGCTCTCTCTTGATCAACGATGCACCTTCTTCCAATGGATGGATCCAGAGCTGTCTAATGAATGGTATACTAGAAATTTTGTTGAATTGATTGATGAAAAAAAACGAGTTGAAGCAGAAAATGGTAACATGAAGAAGAAGCTCAAAATGTGGAAGTGGATTTGTGGAATTTTAATTGTTGTTTTTATCTTTGCTTTATTTTAAGAAAGCTTAATTGATCTTGAATCTGGAACAATGCCATTGTAGTATTTGTTTTTTGTAATGAATTATGTACTAGAAGTAGATGGCATTGTAATGAAAGCAAGTGTTTTGATCTATGATATTAATGCATTTTCATTTGACAGCAAACATTCGTTTAATGTGGTTGTTGTAATATAGTTGAATGCTAGATTAATGCAAATTGAATGCAATTTTGAAACAAAAGAATACAAAAGACCTTCTATTCAAAGACTACAAAAGTAAACCAATACAAACAAAGATGTAGGCTGTTGATTGTGACAAAACAAGGGAATCAAATTCAAAACAAGAGTGAAGTTGCAGCAGCTTTTCCAAGTAAAGTAGATTCTAATACAAACAAACAAAAGAGTACCATTGCATTCATCAACTAAAACTAACATAAATTTCACATACTTAAACTAAACTTACATAAACATTACATACTAGTCACCATTACATACTAATCAACATTACATTCCAGTCAACATTGTGCAGGTTGAAAAATACATAACAAAAAACTTAACATTCATTACATAAACAAACTTGCAACATTTAATATAATTAACAAAATAACAGACCCATCTTTTGGCACCATCTAAGTAAGCTTGATTGGATTCACTTCAGACATCCCAGACCCATCTTTTGACACCACATTTTTGCTTAATTTCAAAAGCAGGATTCTCTCAGATTTTTTTCTTTTAGGAGGGACAAATGGTTTGTGCTTTGGTTTAGGAGCTTCAACATTATCATTTGCAGTCTTCTTATCATTTGCAGTCTTCTCATCATTTGCAACAAATGTACCATTAAGTTCTTCATCTATGTCTGCAAGTAATTGATCATGTTCATTTAAAATTGATGGCCCTTCAGACATTGATGCATCTTCATTTAATGATTCATTTTCATTCACTTGATCTTTAATCACTTGCTCTTCTTCACTCATTTTGTGCTTCTTTTACTATCTTTGGAGTCAATGGAATTTCATCCAACACTTTGATTTTAGCTGCCCCACCACCCCTTGCTCTAACAACATTGCCACCCCTTGTCTTAACACCACCACCCCTAAGAACAACACCACCACCTCTTGTTTTACCAACATTACCACCCCCTTGTTTTTCCAACATTACCACCATTACTTACGGCATAATTGATGATACAATTTTTAAATTCAGAAATATTGGCAAACCTTTCTCCTTTACGTGGACGCATTGACTTCCAGTGAACATTTGGATCATGCTGTGGATACATTTTATTGAACTCCTCCAGCTTGATTCTAGCATCCTCATCCATCACAACAAACTCATCTGCATCATCTACATTGTCGAATGGTTTGTTGTTTTGCATCTCAGCATCTTCTTCATTATTAGTGTCATCAGCATCTTCATTGACATCCTCATCATTAACATCATCATTATTCACTTCCCCTTCTTCATTAATCACTTTCTTTCCTTTATATAAAACCAACGAACTACTTCTATTCAATTCTTCTTCACTCTCATAGGCAGAATTATACTCACCTTCAGATAGAGGATCGTCTTCCATATATTCCTCCATATCCACTCCATGATGTTCAAGAAACACTTCAATAGTTGTCTTCGACTTACTGGCAACTTCAACTAATTTTCTCATGTCTCGATCAGTTACCAGGTATTTCAAGCCACCATCATTTATACTCTTCTCAGGTAGACAATAGTATAAAGATTTCCATTCGGTTTCTAAAACGTCTTCAATCTTATTTTCAAAGTCTCTAATACCGTACCTAGTAAAATCATAATCTTCGAAGGTCACTTCACCACCACCACTATACGTCAAAGTATCCATTTTAAAGTAACCGTGATATTTAACCCTAATTGACGCCATGAAGTTACGATTTGGGATTCTTCTGCAATTTAGATAGCGAAATTGTTGATGATTTAGGATTGTGGAGCGATTAGGGTTTTTTTTCCCAATTCAATTTGGGTGTAAAAGTGTGTGTCGATTTGGTGTATGTTGTATATTAATCAGATGGAAACTCAATTAAACAGATGGAATATAAATGTACACATGGAAAATCCAATTGGCAAAATTTTGATGACATGTTGGCCAGATGGCAAAAAATTACCCCAATTTTAAAATTTTCAAACACGCAGTCCTTTTAGCGAGCAAAAATTAAAATAGAGTCCTTTTCGGGCTTAGACAAATTGGGGGTTACCTTGATTGTCAAATTTGACAACATAGGTAACCCTTTCGGGCCATTTGCCCATAAAAGTAATGTACACATACGTGTATATTTTTGTTATTTAGTACTAAATTAACAAGATTTATTTTTACGTGAACATCGTTGGATAGAAAAAATGTACTGTAGTAAAATACTTAAATCGCATGTGATTAATAATTAGAATATAATGTAATTAAATTCATACTCGAAGTGTTTGAAATGTAAGTATAACTATGAGTCCATTTACGTTACGTTTAATTAACAAAATTGACTTTCATTATCGATCCCTTTAAATTGGTCTTTGTACGTAATGTATTTAACAGAACATAAAAAGTATTAGATACGTAGAGAACCGTAGTAAACTGCAATGAGAAAGATATGAAAAAAACTTAACCAAGTAAACAAATTACCTATCGTTTTTTAGAGAGTGGTGGTCGTTGTGGGAAAAACCAAACGCGGACGGCGGCACAAGGCTGAGTTCCAAGTTACAGTTCCTCCTCATTTTTGCGATAACCAATAAGAGAAATCGAAGGAATATAAGGTCATGTACGTAATAATATTGGAGTATATATTTGGATCCTTTACAAACACGAAATGCATACTAATACTAAAACATAGAAAAGGAAATGGTTGTGTGAGAAATTTGAAAATGAAAACGAAAGTATAGTAGTCCATAAATACTTGGCCAATGAGGCCTTGCTTCATTGGTATCCATGTTTCATGGATTCGAGAGTGACCCAGGTTCGAGTCTAACAACTAACAACTAACCTTGCCTTTCAAAAAAAAAAAAAAAAAAAAGTCCATAAATACTTGAAAAAAAAGTTGAAGGAAAAAGAAAAAAAACACGTGTAAAACGATTTTGCTACTAACAGCGACCGCCGCCAGCTAGATACATGACTACATGATTACATATATCATGTTTACGGCTTGTCGGCCTATTTGTTTAAACGGAAATTCTAAATGCATCTTGTCATCTTAATTCATTTTTTTTTTTTTTTTCATTTTCTATTAATTATATAATATTAACATATAATATTTAATAATTATCCCTTCTTAACTTTTTCAAATCGTTTAGTTGAATGAGATGCACTTTTATACAATGATACTATTAATACAAGATTTTTACATTTAAGTAAATATAATAATAATAATAATAATAATAATAATAATAATAATAATAATAATAATAATAATATATAATAATAATATAATAATTATTTTTATATATAATAATAATATATAATAATAATATAATAATTATTTTTATAAAATTCTTTCACATATCCCGATGTGTCTTTTCTCTTTTCTTTGTTATTTTTGTTTTAATTTAAGAAATTTTTTAGTTTGTTGATTTAAAATATATACTTTTTCTATTTCAAATTTATAATTTTTTTAAAAGGCAAGTTGTTATCGAATACTCTCATTTGTTACGTATGCATGCGCTTTCGAGCAAAAATTTCGAACTGCATTACAGGAATCCGAACCTTAGAGTATCCCAAGGGACGGGCGGTCGGACCTGGTTTTTGAATACGAGTCGGTAAAACGTTCCCCGGGACAATCCGACTTTGGGAAATAATGCTCTGTATATTTTAAAATTAATTTATTTAAATTTTAGTAAAATAAATAAATAAATATATATATATATATATATATATATATATATATATATAAAATGATGCAATCAATGGCTGAGAATTCAACTTACCTTAATGTATTTTATGGTTGTGTGTATCCTAACCTATATATATATATATATATATATATATATATATATATATATATATATATATATATATATATATATATATATATATATATATATATATATATATATATATATATGGTTAGGTTAGGATACACACAACCTTAAAATACATTAAGGTAAGTTGAATTCTCAGCCATTGATTGCATCATTTTAATCTTACAAGAATTTGTGGCATTATTGTTATATTTTTAAACTTAAATGGCAATTAGATTAGAAAAAACAATTGATTTATTTTTTATTTTCACGTATATATTCCAAAATTATAAGGATAACAAATGAAGTATTCATGTGTTTGAAATTTAAATCAAAGAGATAAAATATTGTAAGTGCATATTTTGTAATCCCTAGTTCCATGAACTTTAACGTTTTATTCGATCATGTTGTAACATGTAATATTGTTAAACGTTGATTGTCGATGTGTTATTTTATATTTGTAAACGTTTAAATATAATTCGTAATATTATTCGACAGTCGGCCGACTGACATGGTCAGTCGACCGACTGTCATCCACTGTCGACCGACATAGGAACTGAGGTATTTAAGCCTAATTAATCTTCATTAATTTTAGTTAACAACTCTGCACATTACACACACACGAAAACAGTTCTTGGTCGAGTCTCTCTCAATCGTCATGTCCAAATACCACAGAATGTCAGTCTAGGCTTCGTGTTTATCAAGATCTAGTCTTGGTTTGACTTGTACGAACCCGAAAACCCATAGATATTCGTTTAAGCTCTTTCTAGTGTTATTCCGCCTCTAGATCGTGTTAGGTTGATTCTAAGATCCTCTCTCAGCGTCTACAAAGTGGTATCAGAGCTTTGGCTTGCTGAATCAATTGTTTTAAACGAGTTCTTGGTATATTTTTGGGTCAAAAATTGGTTTTGGATTGAATTTTGTATACTTTTACGTTAAACCTTTGGTTTTAATTGCTTTAGAGTGTTTACAGAAGTCATTCTTAGTTGCTTAAGGTTTTGGTCAGTAGTTTTAGTTCGAAAATTGAGCTTGAAATCGTTTAGAAGTCAAAAACCTGATTTTTTTTGGATTCTAGCTCTGAAAGAAAGTACAGTCGACCGACTTAGGAGACAATCGACCGATTTTCGTGTATTTCGACCGATTGTCATTAGTTCGACCGATTGTCTTTAAACCGACCGACATATGCTAAACCGACCGACTTAAGTACTAAACCGACCGATTGAAGGAACATCGACCGATTGAAAAAAATACTACCATTTGCCTAAATGTAAACAGAACTTCGACCAATTAATCATTGACAGTCGACCGACTGTAGCTGTTCATCGACCGACTGTATCTGTTCATCGACCGACTGTCACCAACAGTCGACCGACTTAGGATCAGATTCAACCTTAATTAAATTTTAAAATGTCTGATCAGGCAATGGCAATTACTTCCGGCGTTCAAAACATTTTACTATCTGATAGTGAATCAGGCAGTGCCAATCGTGCTCCTAGACTTGATAATACAAATGATTACATTAGATGGAGGGCTAGGTTCATGAATTACATTAGAGGCCTTGATCCTAGAATGTGGGATTTGATACAACATGAATATAAAGAGCCTTTAGGTACTGATGGTAATAGTAAAAAGTATGAAGATTATAGCGTGATAGAAAAAGAAACATATGCCTTAGAATGTAGATGTTATGCTCAATTGACCCAGGGTTTTAGATCCCGTTTGGTTGAGAAATTGCTGTGAAGCTGACATCTTCACATTGTACTACAATCGAATGCTGTACAGGCCAGAAAATAGAGTTCAAGCACAACAGTACATTCGTGTTGCAAAGGTTTGCTATTTGAACAATATGGTTACAGATCCGTACAGAGATTGAAGCAGATCGAAGACTTATGAGGAACTAGGTCTTAGGGGGAGTTTGTTAGTGCATATTTTGTAATCCCTAGTTCCATGAACTTTAACGTTTTATTCGATCATGTTGTAACCTGTAATATTGTTAAACGTTGATTGTCGATGTGTTATTTTATATTTGTAAACGTTTAAATATAATTCGTAATATTATTCGACAGTCGGCCGACTGACATGGTCAGTCGACCGACTGTCATCCACTGTCGACCGACATAGGAACTGAGGTATTTAAGCCTAATTAATCTTCATTAATTTTAGTTAACAACTCTGCACATTACACACACACGAAAACAGTTCTTGGTCGAGTCTCTCTCAATCTTCATGTCCAAATACCACAGAATGTCAGTCTAGGCTTCGTGTTTATCAAGATCTAGTCTTGGTTTGACTTGTACGAACCCGAAAACCCATAGATATTCGTTTAAGCTCTTTCTAGTGTTATTCCGCCTCTAGATCGTGTTAGGTTGATTCTAAGATCCTCTCTCAGCGTCTACAAATATAACAATTTTTTTTATTTAATAAACTTCAAAACTTACTTGAGAATATGACGGGCATATGTATCATTTTTTTAGATAAGAGTGATTTTATAATCAGTAATTATCAAGTATATTACGGAGTAATTGTTTGAGATTTCAATACGCAAATTTTTTTTTTTGGATACACTTCGTTTTTGTCTTTTTTTTTTTTTTTTTTTTTTTTTTTTTTTTTTTTTAAGTTGACGATGAATATTGCTATCAAGAGAAAAGAAATAAAATCCACACATGCAATTGGTTATACTCGTAAGTGTTTATAGTTTGATTTTTTACTTTGAACATGGTTGATGTGCACTGAGAATAGTTTAACAATTTTGCCAATTAATGTATACTAATGCTCTAATGCAGCGAGAAGGGGTTAAAATGACAGAATAGGTCTTGTGAAATGTGATGCGGCGGTGTCATCAATTGATGCAAAACACATAAAGGTGGATAGTAAAAAACGTAAGCATGAAAAAGGTAGGTGAAAATATATACAGTATTATTGAATGTTTGTAGGATTAGTCAAACTGATGACTTGTTGCATCTCTCCAAAACATTATTCAATAAAATCGCTGCACGACTTGTATGTTTAGTCCTACTGATGACTACTTGTATCCTTATTGACACAATCACATTGACATTGTCACATTGATATATCATTAATGCACTTGTTTTATTTGACTATTATAATTAATTATTCTTAATGTTTTTTGCATTTAAGGTGATGCAAAATTAGTGGTTGGAAGATTAGAGACTTACACAAAACATTGCATAGAAGTTGATGATGATGATGATGATGATGATGATGATGATGATTTTGTTACACCAGTTAATAAGCGGGAAAAAAAATTAATAAATCATTTGTGAGGTCCAAGTCTATGAGTAATGGTGCTGGAAAAGTAGAAGTGAAGGAGGAGATTTTTGGTAAAACACGATACACAAAACGTGTTCGAACACGAGCGTCTCCAAAAGGCTTGTTTCTTATTATGAATACTTTGAAGGACAATCAAAAAGAAGCTGTTAGAAGAATGGGTTTCGAAGCGATTCTTGCATTTAAAATTAATGAATTACCTACCCAATTGGGTTTTTGGGTAGTTGATAACTTTGATGCTAACACAAGCACTTTGAAAATCAATGATCAAACCTTAAAGATCACCAGAGAATCTGTTCATGAAATTCTAGGCATACCAATGGGGGAAATGAAGGTGTCTGCTTTAAAAGCAAGTAGTTGTGGAGATGCACTAACAAAGAAATGGAGAAACCAATACCTAAAACGTCTTAAGAGGATATATTTAAAGGACATTGTTGATAGAATTGTGAAACAGACAGATGCAGGGGAGTTGTTTAAACTAAATTTTTTAGTTTTGTTTTTTTTACTGTGATGGCAGAATGTACAAAATGTGGAACCGTTAATAGGAAATTCTTGCCGTGCATCAAAAGTTTCAGTGAAATTAAAAATATGGATTGGTGTGGGTATGTATTGGACTGTTTGAAACGAACAAAGGCTGAATGGAACCAGGATAGCCATTACAATGGACCACTGACGTTTCTAATTGTATGATTTAGTATAATTTAATTATGATAACAAATGATCAATATTTCTAAGATACATACAAAGTTTTGTAACTATTTCCTTGTGATAACGTTGAACTTATGTGGTAGGTGTTTTATGCGAATGCGGTGCTTAGAAGAAAACATTGTACAGGGAAGTTAAAACCGGCAATTTTGAGTTGGAATACTAAGAAGTTGAAAGCGTTGGAGGCGAAATGTCAAGATATTCGTTGCTATGGTACGTTGTGCATTAAAGATAGTGAACTTGGTAAGTATAAGAAACTTGATGCACACAACCTACTATTTTAGTTTTTTATTTCAATTTAAATGATAAATGACTATTACTGAAGAACTATGCGTATTGACTAATGGTGATGAAGATACTAGTGTGGATGATGAGATGTTGATTAAAGGGAAAAGAGTTAAGCCAACAAGAGAAGTAAAAACAAGCCACGATGTCGTAAATGTGTCAGGTAATAATTGATAAAATAATGATTTTTTTTAAGACAAATGGTTTGATTTTTTGTTATGAAAGTATGTTTTGTGTTATGTATTTGGTCCAAATGTTATGCTTTTTGTTCCAACAATTACTACTTGACAGAAAACATGATAGGTCATCTATCATCACCTACTGATTTAATGGAAGATGAAGGGGTCTACGATATGTTTGAGGGTGATCATGTGTTATTGGAGAAAGGAAAAGACGGAAGAAATAAAGAGGTATGTTCAATGAATAATAAATGATTTTGAACCACAATACAATTGTAATATGTTTTTTAATAATATTATTTTTGATTTCTGTATCAATTAATATAACTGTATTTACTTTTTTCATCCTATTATAGGCTTTGTTACGTAAGTTTAAAACGGTGTTAGAAATCAAGCAATCAATAGTTGGCGAGTTGAATGAGGAGATTGATGACGTATTGGACAACGCGTTGCAACAATTTCCAGGGGATGCCTATTTTCAACATTTGAAAATTGGTAGAGCCAAAAAAACTATTGATGCGCAAGAGAATAAGAAGGAAGACTCTCTTGAAAATGGAAAAAACGAAATGAATTATTGGGATGGGCTTTCTGACACCCAATTCTACCAGTCGCCTTCTGTAATGTTCCAAATTGAATGCTTGGAGAAGGAAGCAGTTGCATCCTCAAAGCATAAGAATAGAGTTTTCGATTTGAATGTTACAGCATCTCCAATGAAAGTTGTGAACACAATAACCAAAGAGAGCGTAAAAAAAGGGATCAATTTGAATGTTACAGCATCTCCAATGAAAGTAGTGAACATGATAACCAAAGAGAGCTTCAGAAAAGGGATCAATTTGAATGTTACAGCATCTCCAATGGAAGTTGTGAGCATGATAACCAAAGGGAGTTTCAGAAAAAGGATCAATTTAAATGCTACAGCATCTCCAATAGAAGTTGTGAACACAATAACCAAATCCCAAAATGGTTCAAGAGACAGTATGACAATGAAAAAAACTAATCTACTGGCACCCGTTATATCACCTAGTGATGAATTACCACCTAGTGATGTAATAATTGGAAACCGGGAGGCAAGACCAGTAGTCTTACTAGTTTCTCCTTATGAGTTGAGGGTGGTGTGTGTTTCTTCCAATTTAACAAGAGCTGAGAAGATGGTGGCAGATTGCATATTTGCAGCACGATATTCAGAGACGTAAGTACGCAGCAATTGTGATATAATCTAAATAGTACATCGCTCAAAAAAATGATTATATGATACATTTTACAAACTATTGTTGACTTAACAGGGACATCTTGTTTAAAACTTCTCTTGTTGATGGACAAAGAGGAATTCTAGAGAGCATGCACCCGGGATTAACCATTGTAAGGAGAAATTTAGGAGCAATGATAAATTAGGACGTGTATTTTGCAACACATCGATGGTGGTAAGATACATAATAGTTGTAAAATGTTGATGGTGAACCAATTTTGTATGTGCTCATGCTTGTTAACTTAATTACATCAAATCTCATGTATCAGACAACTAGTATGCTAGACGGGAGCATGGAGGATGAAGTGGTTGTAGATCTATTCATCGAGAATATGAAGAACGTTCTGCGTCAGTCATCTTTTGCAACCTTAAAAGGAGTTGACCTGGTAACATAAAGAGTGATAAATAATCTAATAATGTGTTTATATATTAACCATCTATTGAATTAATGCAACAGGTTTTTTTCCCGATTCATGATGTTGGTCATTACTACATCATTTGTTACAATTTAAGAGATTCAAACATTCATATATTGGACAACATATATTCAGATGTGAATGACGCTGGATTGAGATATGGTGGATTGCCCAAGAAACTCGTAAGTAGTAGTGACTATAAGTATATAAATTGAAAACTTATATTAAGATTAGTTATTGTTCATCACATACTAACACAACCATGTATCATATTTGTGTTTGCAGAAATTGATTTTTTGTGATTTCTTAGACACTGAAAACTATCCATGGACTCAAAAAGTAATAGAAGCAAAACCAACAATACTACCAATGAATTGGAGAACAAAAAAAACTTTGTGGATTGTGGAGTTTTTGCAATGAGACATATGGAAACGTACTATGACAATGGATTACTCGATTTTAATATTGGGTTGAGAAGCGAAGGGCCGATTCAGCGACTACAACTTAATGAGCTACGTATGAAGTATGTTACAAAAATGCTTCTTTCTAAGGTAAACAACAAAAGAGTCGACGTATGCTCAGAGGTTGAAGAATATGTGAATCTAACCGGGTTTGAGAAAAGAAAAATGATGAATGAAGCACCTGGTAATATTCATGCTAGATTGAACAAGCTAGCTTAAATTGACAGTCACAACTTATTTTGTTTTAAACTATTTGTATTTTTGATTAGTGGTTATTGTGCTTGACTAGGTTTTAAGTTATGTTATATATTATATATGAATTCTTTATTTATATTGCTAGTTTATTATGTTATGAATTATATAAACTTATTCAACTGGCACATTGTTTATATGTTGTTGGTCAAGGTCACATATTAATATAATACTATAAGTGTATCAGTGATGAGACACCACATTACTTTGAAAAATTTAAGTGTATCAGTTACGAAGTGTATCCGTGAAGCAATATCACACAAAACTTAAACTCACAGATCAGCTTTGTAGACCCAAACACACTTCGAAGAATTTTATAAGCGAAAATAGTGGTGATAATATGAAGGTGATGTGTACTGATGTATACACCTAATGGGGTCTAAAATTTATCTATCTGTCATTTCTAAACTTCTGTAACTACAGCCTCCTGTTTTACACAGCTAAAGTATAGCCCCCAGTTCAATTTTGGATTCCATTTTAAAGACGTCTATACTTGACAATCTAAAACATATGATATGTAGTTTTGAAGCTTGTTGGGTAGACTTCATAGTTGAATTATTAGTAATCACCAAAACTTACTCATATTGAATTAGAAAGATTACAAAGTAGGTTCATCAGTGACATTTTTGACATCAAATTGGTCAAATGGGTTGAGGACCCAAATGGACACCTACTAATACTTTGACATTAAAATACCCAAAAGGCAGTCATTTTCTTTCAAACTTCAGCAGTATATTTAGATATAAGTAACAGAAAAAAAAAATATATGTAAAAAAATAGAAAAAAATAAAAATTGCATGTAAACTATGCATTAATAAAAATTGCTACTTATTCAAACCATTGGTAACAACCAAGTACAACCATAAAACTTAGTCATATGGAATTATAAAGTCCACTTAGTAGGTCATATTGAATTAGATAGTCCACAAAGTAGGTTCATCATTGACATTTTTGACACCAAATTTGTCAAATGGGTCGAGGACCCAAATGGACACCTACTAGTACTTTGACATTAAATGTAACACCCCGTTTATCTAAACATGATGCTCGGGGCATCATTTGAAGTCCACGAATGATTATTTAATAGTTTGGATGTAATGCATTGACCACGTTTGACTTTGGGATATTTTAAAAGTGAAATTGGAGTACATCAGGTAAATTGTCGAGTTCGGAGGTGGTTTGTCGCGTTCTGGTGCGTCGTGATCCGTGACAAACATGCTCGAAATGCGACAACTTCTGATGGTGATTTCTGTCCACTTTGTCGCGTTTGAGTGCTGTTTATCGCGTCCTGGTGTCGCGAAACGCGACGAAGTGTCGCGAAACGCGACAAATATCGCTGAAATGACTTTTAAGACCATTTTAATGGCATCTTTTGGGGGTGTATTGGTCTTTTCACTTGTGTCCGGTTTTGGGGACTTAAAGGCTGATCCAAGCTTATCCTTAGCACTTTAAACACTCTTTCACCTTCACCAATTAATTTCTAGAGAGAGAGTTGGAGTTTTAGTGGGAGAAAGCTTGTTTTGGGGAAGAAGAAGACCAAATCTTGCCCGAGCCTGAGTTTTAAAGTTGTTCCCTACGTCTCTAGCTACGTTGTGATAGTATTGGTAAGTTCTAACTCCGAGTTTTTGAGTTTAATTTGGTTTATAGCTAGGGTTTGTTCATGTGTGACTTGTAAGACCCATTTGGGGGTTAAATGGGTGAATTTGGGTTAAATTGGTGTAGTGAAGCCCTAAGGCTTGTAATATGGGGTTTGGTCACGTGATTTAGTGTTGTAAGTGTTAATTGTGTTGTTAAATAACTAATACACTTATGAATTGATGAAAGATTGTTAATGGGTTAATGTTTGACCAAATTATAAGTCTAAGTGTTAAAATGGGTTTTGTATGAATTGTGCTAGTAAATGTTTTGAAAGATCAAACATGGTGTTTATTGAGTATTGGAATATAATCACTAATTAGTTGTGATTATGGGTTGTTTGGGTGAAATTTGACTTAGTCAAGTTGAAGCAAGTGTAAATGGGTCGAAATTGCACTTGTGGTGTTTGATGTATAAGCTAGAGGTGAGCTTATTTGTATGTGTAAATTTCTTAGGTGATTTACGGGTGGTTGATTGGAAAGTTCAAGCTCGAGGGTTACGTTCTTCAATCAATCAAGGTGAGTGGAATATTTATACATGTATGTATGTAGTTTATTTACTCGTACGCGATGTGGGTCTTCGGTGCCACATCGTGAGTATTGGTGTTATGTCACGGGCCGGTGACTTATTATTAGTATTGGTGTTGTGTCACAAGTCGGTAATTTATTTAGTTTGCATGCGGCAAGGGAACTATAGGTCGGTAGTGTCTCGGTAGGTGATTCACAAGTCGGTGACACCTAATGGTGATTCACAAGTCGGTGACACCTAATGATGATTCACAAGTCGGTGACACCATGAGTCGGGGAAGTGATTCACAAGTCGGTAACACTTCATAGTGTTCACAAGTCGGTGACACTTAGTGGTGCTTCACAAGTCGGTGATGCCACATGGCATTCACAAGTCAGTGACCCATGCGTATTAGTAGGTGGTTCGCAAGTCGGTGACACCCTTTGGTGATTTACAAGTCGGTGACACCATATGATGAGTCACAAGTCGGTGACAACATACGAGTGAGACTCGACGTCATTGGTTCACTACAAGTCGGTAGTACTAAAGCAGGAGAACGGTTAACATGTTTATGCCTTGTTATGTTTAGTTTATAATTGTGGTAATTTATATACTAACGTTGTTGCTAGTTGTATTTTGGTGATACTAGCTCGTTTATGCATTTGTTTGCATGGTATTGGTAGGTGGATGCGCGTAGGTAAACTATATATGTATATGTATAAGTATTGCATTCACTAAGCATTAGCTTACCCTCTCGTTGTTTACATTTTTAGGTTCGGAAGCGGATTGGCAAGGGTATGCTCGGGACTTAGATGATTTTCCATTTTTTGATGCATGCTTGGATTACTTTTGGATTTGAACTAGGATTGGGTAGTTTATCCCCAAACATCATGCTCGTAGTTGTTTGGAACTTAAACTCATATGGGTCGAAACTTGTATTTTGTAATCTTAATTCGTATATTGAATGTTTTAAGGTTATTGAACTTATTATTGTATTAAAGATGTTTTTGGAAACATCATCGGGACCAAAAAGTCGTTAATATTATTACGTTAAAAAGAAAAAAAATATGGGTCGGATTAAATACGGGTTGGGTTGTTTCAAGTGGTATCAGAGCATGGTCTAAGGGATTTTGGCGACTTGAGATAGGTGCCTAGACTTAGACTTTTGTGTGTGCTTATTTGTTGCGGGACTTGTAGGTGAACTGGTCGGTTTGGGTTTTAGTTAGTGTCTTAGAGAATAGGTGAGCTAGCTAAGGATTGGTTATGTTGTTACTAACCATGTTGTTTTGTGTTGAACATCTAGCGAGATGGTTGTTGTATTTATGAGCTCGGCATGGCATGTGAGCGTAATAATGCTTCGCGACCATTATTACGGTTGCAAATCAAGTCAAGCAAGTGATGTATAACAAGTATTGAACTAGATGGGGTGCATGAACGATAAATATATTTATATGATTGTGAATATTGATCGTGGTGGTATATGTAATTTATTCGTGTTGTGTTCCTAACCAAGTTCATTTCTTAGAATGAAGACGAGGAACGGACATGATAATGATGATCAAGGCGATGACTCCGAGTTCTCGGCTAAGGTTGAGGCCATCTTTAAACGTCAAAAAGCGGAATTTTTGGAGGACATTAGGAAGATGTTCCTAGATTCGATTAACGAGGAAGTAGTCAATCTAGTCAAGGAACAAGTTAAGATTGTTCTTCACGAGGATAATATAGGAAGGCGAGACTTCTACTACAAAAACTTCAAGGATGCTCAACCTCCCATTTTTGATGGTGAGCGAGATCCACTTAGGAGTGCCCGTTGGATCTCCAATATGGAGGGGGCTTTTCGTACTTGTGAATGTCCTCCCGATAAGAAGACGAGGTATGGAAGTACCATGTTAAGGGGTGATGCTAAAATGTGGTGGGACGAAAAGATTTGTCTTTATGGTGAGGAACAATGCATGGAATTTACGTGGGATGAATTCAAAGCGGAATTTTTCAAGGAGTACCGAACTCCGGCCGATCCTTCTAAGATTAAAGACGAGTTGCGGGCTTTGAGGCAAGGGTCGATGGATTTGAAAACTCTCAAATCCGTTTTTTTTATCGAACACCCAATTTTGCCCGGAGTATGTCGGGAATGATCACATGTTAAAGGAAGACTTTTTCCGAACCTTGGACGATCATTACCAAGAAAAGATTATTAGGAACTCGGTGAAAACTTTAGACGAGTTGTTTGACATGGCGAAGGGTTTCGAGACACTTGTTCTGAAAAAGAGTGGTTCCGATGTTAGTAAGCGGAAGTCCGAAACTACGATGCTTTCGAACAAGAAAAGTAAGAGTGCTACCGAGGGTGTCGGAAGCATGAAGATGAGTGGCGCGGGTAGTTCCAAATTCGCGTGTTATAATTGTGGTGAAACGGGACATAAGTCTCGTGAATGTCCGTCGGGCAAGGTGTCACACCCCCAATAGGGCCTGGGGTATTTGTGACTAATTATATCAAATCATAGTTGTATAAACGAGAAAGACTCTACATGAGACGTTTTGTTGAGTTTTGCAGCAGAAGATAAATATGTCTTTAATTGATATGATATGTAATGAAGACTCCAAGCATAGCAAGCAATCATCATCAAAGCAGTAAATATACAGCGGAAGCAATACTTAAGTACCTGAGAATAAACATGCTTAAAAAGTCAACACGAGGTTGAGTGAGTTCATAGGTTTGTCATAAACAATAATTTCAGTAATAGATATAGACCACAAGATTTAGTTTGTAAAGTTGATCTCCCGCAGGATCAAAAAGTTATGACAGTGCGTGATATTTAGACTAAACGTTGTTTGCCCCGTGACAAGTTGTTCTGTCCTTGTCGTTTAATTTCATTATCAAGTAATACAAAGAGTTAGTCAAATGTATCTGGGACGTTACTCCCGATAGGCCTATTCCCAATAATTAAGAATGCCGCAGCAATTAAAAATATCACTGTAGGGACTTAGTCGGACATAGCCTGGTATAGCATAGTTTTAACAGTTGGTACTGATATTTAGACTAGACTTTCAAGTTTGCCCCGTACAAGTTATTGTTTATACTTGTCGGTTGGGGACTTGCTGGTCATAGCCTAACATATCACAGTTTAATAGTTGATACGTGTAAAATAGTTATAAAAGTTGCGCATGTATTCTCAGCCCAAAAATATATAAAAAGGGAGCAGATGAACTCACGAAAAATCAGTTTTAGTATTTGTATTCATTTCATAAAAACAATTATAAAAGTAGCGCATGTATTCTCAGCCCAAAAATGTAAAGAGTAAAAGGGAGCATATGAAAACTCACATTAAATAGCAGTTGAAGTATTCCACGCAAGAAGGAAAGTAAAGCAAGTAAGTGATCTGGATATCAACCTTGAGGTATAATGTTTGATTAGCTAATGTCTAACTTGACATAAAGTATGTTTATTAATATAACAACTATATTGACAGTGACGGTTTTCGAGAAAAGTTCCTATTTCTCAAAAGTTTCTATTTTTGGAAACCTACTATTTATGAAAAACTTCCACTTATAGTAAGCTTCCAGTTTAAGAATGTTCGGGTTATAATTCTTAACAAAGATGTTGTACAATCTCGCCCAAACTTCGTCGCTAACATGCAAGTCACTCGAATGATCTATTGTTACCGAGCGGCCCAGGATCTCTTGACCAGAATCTAAGTCTTGGCATTCGAGATCCACAAGCGTCCCATAATGGTAACAAGGATCACCTTAGGCCACAAGTAGCGGTGATGTTTGTAGTATTTGTACGCTATCTTTAATTATAACCTTCACGTTAGGTGCGTATATACATATATATTCATTAATTCGATTTTAATTATAACTCCTATATATTAATTCATAAAAATACTTTTATAATTTTTATTAACATATATTACTAATTATAACATGTTATTTATTTTAATTTTAATTGCATATAATTTATAACATTATTTACATGTTTCGGTAAAAAAAAATAAACCGAATAAATAGTAAAAAGTAAAAAGTAAAAAGTAAAAAAGTAAGAAAAGAATACTTACTAGTAGTAATTCTTCAAAGAGAGAATGAGAAAAATTTTGGTGTGAGTTTGAATGAGAAATGAGGGGTATTTATACTTGAAAAAAATTAGGTAAAAAGAATAAAATAATTAAAAGAAAAAGAAATATTTTAATTTTTAATGGGATTTTAAAATTCAAAAGTATTAAATGTTAGGTCATGGGATAATGCACAAAATAAAATAATAAAAGTAGTTTTCCATTATAATTTTTAATTAAAAAGTAATTTATTTATTTATTTTATTAAAAAAATCATTTATTTTAAGGATTTTTTATATATATTTTTTTAAAATAAACAAATTGATTTACTACTTTTCCAAGAATATTTGTCAATAATTTTTTTTATTCATAATAACAATACTGATAATAAAGATATTAATTATTGATATCTTGTTTAAAAAGAATATTAATAATATTAATAATAATAATAATATTAATATATCAAATTAATGCGTAATTATTTACAAATAATTGTTCGTGAATCGTCGGAATTAGTCGAGGTTAAATGAAATCATATAAAGATTTTTGTTTAAATTTTGCCGAAAATTTACGGGTTGTCACACAAGGTCACGTGTTTTAAGTGCCGAAAGGAGGGACACCGAAAGTCGGAGTGTCCCGAGTTGATTAGTGACGGAGCGCGAAGGTCTAACGACGCTTGATTCAGGTACTAATTGATTTTTGGTACCTATTATTTTATTTGGGTGACTTTTGGGTAATAAGTGGGTTTATCCATGTGCTGTAGTGGCTAGGTAGGTCGAGTTAGTCCATTGAGGTTTGATTAGCCATATCGGGTTAATCAATAGGTGTTAGGTGTTGACCGAGGCGGGTTAACCGAGTGAATTTGACTAACCTGGTCGGGTTAATCAATTAGATGTTAGGTGTTGACCGAGGCGGGTTAACCGAGTGTATTTGACTAACCGAGTCGGGTTAATCAATTGTTGTTAGGGGTTTGACCAACGCGGGTTGACCAAGCGTGTTTGACTAACCGAGTCGGGTTAATCAATTAGATGTTAGGTGTTGACCGAGGCGGGTTAACCGAGTGAATTTGACTAACCGAGTCGGGTTAATCAATTAGATGTTAGGTGTTGACCGAGGCAGGTTAACCGAGTTAATCTGACTAACCGGGTCGGGTTAATCAATTAGATGTTAGGTGTTGACTAAGGTAGGTTAACCGAGCATGTTTGACTAACCGAGTCAGGTTAATCAATTGTTGTTAGGGGTTTGACCAAGGCGGGTTGACCAAGCGTGTTTGACTAATCGAGCCGGGTTAATCAATTAGATGTTAGGTGTTGACCGAGGTAGGTTAACCGAGCGTGTTTGACTAACCGATTCGGGTTAATCAATTAGATGTTAGGTGTTGACCGAGGCGGGTTGACCAAGTGTGTTTGACTAACCGAGCCGGGTTAATCAATTAGATGTTAGGTGTTGACCGAGGCGGGTTGACTGAGCGTGTTTGACTAACCGGGTCGGGTTAATCAATTATTATTAGGGTTGGCCGAGGTAGGTTGACCGGGCGTGTTTGACTAACCAGGTCAGGTTAATCGTTTTGGTGTTGGAGGCTTAACCAAGTCGGGTGTAACCGAGATTCGATTAGGTGGTTACTTGTGTTGCTCTCCAGTAAGTGTTAGCGTAGGAATGGTATGCCATTCGAGAGACGTTTACGTTAACCACGTATGTGTGTGAATAGAGTCATGGTTGATGAATATCTTTGATGTGGGTAGGTAACCATGCTAACGGTTGAGACGGTACGAGTTAGGGTGTAAGTCTTGGTGACCCCAAGCATCTCCATCATAAGTGAAAGGTTGCTAGGCTCGCTTTGCGGCCTAAATAGATCGCGACTAGCAGTTGATTGCTAAGGAGTTGTGGGCGTTGAGCCGTAAGGATTCGCTTTTATTCGGTCTTCATCGGTTAGATAGTTGACCTTATTTTGGTTTATGGTTGTTCTTAACATTGTACTTGGTATGGGTACGCTAAGGAGTTGATATCTCGGTGCGAGATTGGTTGAGTTTTCCCGATGTGAGGGATTGACGATTTAGTTGTTAAAGGTGACTCTTTGAGAAGAATTGCCTAGAGGAGTAGAAGAATACACGGTGATTCCGCGTATTCTAAGTGATCGTTATAGACTTCAGATGTTGTGCACGGCTCGGAATGCGTGCAAGTGTGTATTTAGTGAATGGGTTAATCTTCAGGTTAATGAGAAATGTGTTGGAAGTCAGATTAGAACGATTGTTTGAGAACCATAGCGTGCAGGTTCGGATTGGTTAAGTGACTATGATCACGAGGACGTGATCGAATTTAAGTGGGGGAGAGTTGTAACACCCCGTTTATCTAAACATGACGCTCGGGGCATCATTTGAAGTCAAAGAATGATAATTTAATAGTTTGGATGTAATGCATTGACCACGTTTGACTTTGGGATGTTTTAAAAGTGAAATTGGAGTACATCAGGTAAACTGTCGAGTTCGGAGGTGGTTTGTCGCGTTTTGTGCATCGTGATCCGTGACAAACATGCTCGAAATGCGACAACTTCTGATGGTGATTTCTGTCCACTTTGTCGCGTTTGAGTGCTGTTTATCGCGTCCTGGTGTCGCGAAACGCGACGAAGTGTCTCGAAACGCGACAAATGTCGCTGAAATGACTTTTAAGACCATTTTAATGGCATCTTTTGGGGGTGTATTTGAAAGGACCCGTCCTAATCCATCCGGACGAAGTCCATATCGATTATAAATGATTCACAACAATTGATTACATCACGAGGTACTTGACCTCTATATGATACATTTTATAAACATTGCATTCGTTTCCGGAAAAGACAATCTTTCATTTCATTGAAAGTTAACGACATGCATACCATTTCATAATATATCTAACTATAATTGACTAAATAATAATATTGATGAATTCAATGACTCGAATGCAACGTATTTTGAAATATGTCATGAATGACTCCAAGTAATATCCTGAAAATGAGCAAATGCACAGCGGAAGATTTCTTTCATACCTGAGAATAAACATGCTTAAAAGTGTCAACCAAAAGGTTGGTGAGTTCATTAGTTTAACATAAATAAACATTTCCATCATTTTAATAGACCAGAAGATTTTCATTCTTCAGTTCTCATAAATATACGTCCCATGCATAGAGACAAAATATCATTCATATGGATTGAACACCTGGTAACCGACATTCACAATATGCATATAAGAATATCCCCATCATTCCGGGATCCTCCTTCGGACATGATATAAATTTCGAAGTACTAAAGCATCCGGTACTTTGGATGGGGCTTGTTGGGCCCGATAGATCTATCTTTAGAGTTCGCGTCAATTAGGGTGTCTGTTCCCTAATTCTTAGATTACCAGACTATAAAGGGGCATATTCGATTTCGATCATTAAACCATATAATGTAATTTCAATTACTTGTGTCTATTTCGTAAAACAATTATAAAAACTGCGCATGTATTCTCAGTCCTAAAAATATATATTGCGAAAGCATTTAAAAAGGGAATAATGAAACTCACCTAATGTATTTTGTAGTAAAAATACATATGACTATATTGAACAATGCAGGGTTGGCCATGGATTCACGAACCAATATCATTTGTTTATTTATTAATACACATAATTGTAATCGAGCAAGTTTATATAAATTATTATTAATAATGTACTTGTTTAATTATTTGTTATTTAGATCAATTTAATATATTTAGTTTATATATAAATATAACTAATATTTTACCATTCTTTATAATATGTTACAAAAATATATATTAGAGTTTATATATGATAACAATATATATTTACGTATTAATTGATACCTTTTATATATATAGCTTAGTAATTATCATTCTAATAATAATAGTGTAGTGGTATGTAAATTTTATTATCGTTGTATTGTATTTTTATATAAAACTATCCATTTTACAACTAATGATATTAAAATAAGTTTAATAATACATTACTAATATTTATATTATTAATAAAGATAATATTATTAGTAATTATACTCATGTTACTAGTAATAATAATAAACATAATAATGATAATAACAATAATAATAATACTTAAGGCTAATACTAAAACGATATCAATATTCATGATATTTGTATTAATACTAATAATAATAATACAATAATAATAATACTACAATAACGATAATATTAGTATTGATAATATTAATAATTATAACCATATTGATAATACTAATATTTATAAAAAAAATACAAATTTGTAATATTAATGATAATAATATTAATAATCCTAATCATGTTAATAATAATAATGGTTATACTAGTAATAACCCTAATAATAATACTTTTAATTATTCAAATAAACCTATTAATGAAATTAATAATAATAACAATTAACAACAACAATAATTTATAATACTAATAATAACAATAATAATAATAATAATAATAATAATAATAATAATAATAATAATAATAATAATAATAATAATAATAATAATAATAATAATGATAATGATAAATTATACCTTTGTAGCTTTAAAAACAATTAAACTGTCAGAGACGGGACTCGAACCCGAGACCTCTCGCTCCCCTTACACATCCCTCAACCGCCTGAGCTGTCTGTCTTTTCTGATTAATATTATACCCCGTTTATATTTAAACTTGTTTCTATTTCTGTCTAATTCTTTCATCTTCTTCATTATCCCAGTCGATCAGGGTATACATCAATATCATAATAACCAATCACTAATTGTACTAGAGAATGTAAACGAACCAGAAACTATATGTATATATTGCTTTGGATCTGATCAGTCGAAAAGAAAAAAATTATATATATAAAACTGAAACTCGCTGTAGCGTACCATAACTCAAATTTTGATTTCGATTTATAAACGGTTTCAAGAGAAATTTTCAATATGAAATAAGTTTATAATCCTCCCTAGAAACTTTCCTTATACTCAATTGAACTCAAAGCTTAAACAAAATTTCGAATTTCGCTAATAACAGGCAGTTTGACTTTTGAATACGAAAGTTTGACCTCAAAATTCTACCTTGTTATAACAAATTGAAATAGGATATTTTGTGGACACTTTCATTGGAAGATTCCTAACAAAATGGTTTAAACACATTTTGAAATCATTTAAAGAATCGAGCTTTAGTTATTTGGACTCAAGAATAGAGAGAACGTTTCTTTTTTTTTTTATATAAATATTTCCTGTGCTAAATTCATGGAATGCAGTAAGTATTATATAAAGTATAAGTTGTTGAATCACTATATATCTTTGATTTATCGAATCTGGATGCTAGTAATCGTGATATCGATAGATAACAAAATCTGACAGAATTATTAATCAGATTAAATAAAAAATATAATCCGATATTTAATCCCAACTACTTGTACGAATTTGATTCTGTTATCACATAATGTTAGACCAAAAAACAAATTTATAAAAGGTTGATGTGAACGTAAAGCAAATTCTGTACCAGTTTTTGTAAAATTCTTCAACTAACAAATATAATAATAATACTTTTTAATAATGATAATAATAATAATATTATTTAATTAATTCTAAAAACACTAATAAAGAAAATAGTTATTAATAATATTCTTAAATCTGATATTATTAATAATAAAAATAATAATTTGTATTATCTTTATAATAGATTTATAATATTAATAATTATTTAAATGATAATGATAATTAAAATAATAATGCTAATAAAAATCTTAATCATAATTTTACTACTCATCATAATAATATAATACTGATATTAATAGTATTAGTACTAATAATACTATAACAAATTATATATATATATATCAGTTTCTATATTTATATATTATCTATTGATAATAATAACACATCTAATACTGATGTTAATAACGATAATTAAAAAAATAGTTTTTATTATTAGTGGTACTATTAGTTAACTTTTTTAGATAATAATATCCATAATACTAATATAACCATTTATGCTTATCTACTTTCCTATATATATATATATATATATATATATATATATATATATATATATATATATATATATATATATATATATATATATATATATATATATATTCATATGTGTATATATTTACATATTTATTTTTAATGAGTTAATACCATTTTATAATTTCTAAAACTTACATTTATAATTGTATATATATTATATATATATATATATATATATATATATATATATATATATATATATATATATATATATATATTTAATTCTTTTACAAACAATTGTTCGTGAATCATCGGACATAGTCAAAGGGTAATTGATTACATGAATATAGATTTCAAAACTTTCGAGACTCAATATTACAGATTTTGCTATCGTGTCGGAAACATATAGAGATTAAAGTTTAAATTTGGTCGGAAATTCCCGGGTCATCACAGTACCTACCAGTTAAAGAAATTTCGTCCCGAAATTTGAGTGAGGTCTTCATGGCTAACAATAAATATGTATTTCCTGACGAATATGAGCTGATAAATAAAGTTTTATCATTATTGAGTAATGTGGATAAAACAATTCGATTAATCGAAGAGTACGAGTGAAGCTATCACTAGATAGTGAAATGAGAAAGACATGTTTCGTCATAACTTTTGACTAGTCATGGTTGAATTTCGGAATTTAAGGAATTTAAAGAAAATCTTCGGAATTTAAAAGATTTGATTTTTCGGTGAAAAAGGAAATGAAGATCTCTATAAATAAATACGGTGATCTGCCTCGATTACTCTGTCTGATATTTCCATTATAAATTAAGCTCTTCCGTTCCATTATTCTCACCATTCCTATACTTTCTTTCTTAGTTCATACATCCAAAAGATTTTAAAAATGCTTAATCCAGTTCTAATCCTTGTCCTCATCCTTACTATCGCAACAATTATTCTTCTTTTCCAACTTCCACCAGAGGAATCTGCTTACTTCTACTTTGCCCTTGGGGTTATAGTACTTATAATTCTCCCATGTCTTTATGTTGCGATAAACATTGATATACACGGTTTGTAATTTAGGTATTGTTATCGGGCTTTATATCTTTCCTTATATTTCAATGTCCCTATATCTGTTTTCTATAATCATTGTCATCCACAGATAATACTCCTTCCTATTTGCTGCGATTTATACTCCAATTTCTATTTCTTTTGGAGCTTTGTCCATTCGTTTCTTCTTTTTACGATTGGACATCTCTTGTAATGGTCCAGAATTCGTAAGTATGGAGTTTCGAATGAATATAATGTTTTAAACAAGAAAGAACGTAATAGCACGATTTGATTTGTCAAATTACCAGAATCACTGAGAATAGAACTATCAAGAATATATTTTCTTGATATGCTCAGAAGTTTATCAGAATGAAAGAGTTATGTAACATGTCACATGATGACGTTATAATCTGTGAATCATCATGTTCCATTTAGAAACTCAGCATGACTTACTGTAATATAATCACGTTGATCAAGTGTCATTATATTATACTAACCCATGCATCAGTTCCCAACATTACTTTAATAACATTCATATTTTTAGCTCGAAAGTTTACAGAATATAGAAACTAACAGTTTCTATATGATGTAATACTGATAGCACGAAGAGATTAATAATTTCAGATAAGAATAGTTATAAAAATATCTCCAGAAATATGGAGGATATTCATAATGAAAGATACGATAATATCTCGGAATATCTAAGATCAGCGGATGATAGTAGCTATTGTCTGCAAGGGTTTAGAGTAAGGAGCAAGATATTCACTAAAGACTTTAGCAGACATTGAATCATTTGGATTCTTTGAAGTCAAACTTATTCTTTGTGATTTGTCCGCGGCTTTCTTCATAGTTTCGCATAATCTGCTTTTAGGTACTAAATTTTTTATTGAATGTTTCCAATATAATGATACACAGGAAGCACGAGGAGATATATAATTTCGGACGAGAATATTTATGAAAATATCCTCAGAAATATCGAAGATATTGATGATGATATTTTGGAATTTCTAAGTTCGATGGTTGATGGAGAAAGATTTTCCGCAAGATTTTAACATGACTTCGGAGCAAGATATTCTCTAAAGATTTCAACAGATCCAGAATTACCTGAATCCTTTGAATATAGGGTTTGGTCCTTGTATTTGTCCTTGGTCTCCTTCATGGGTAGCTCAATCTGTTTTTCAATACCCAATTTTCTATCGAGCGTTCCTAACACTCTTTTCTTTATCATCAAACTTTTGGCCGTTTAGACCATCTACCATTTTTCTATTTCCTCTGCATTTAATGCTATGATATCTGAATCATCGGTTATTAATCCAAGGTGGTTTCAGGAGAATGGTGTTTTTAGATGATTAAACGCTGATAGTAATATGGTGGAATATGAAAGGTTCCCTGGTAACAATAAAAGAGCACGCGTATATATCAACGTTATAATAAGGTTGTTTCGTATGAAAAGTCGAAGTTGTCTTGCTGGAGCTGTGACAAAATTGCTATTTTGAAGAAGAACAACAAAGTTATCTTGGGTAATAATAACAATAAAGAAATTAGCACAGTTATGTGTTAAACGTTTACTCAGTTTCTGAGAGTTTTTAAAGTGCATCTCCATATGCATCAATCTTTTCTTCCGTAGATGAAGTGCGGTTAGTTCATCCTATCGATTGAGGTGTTTTCAAGAATCATGAAAGGTTTGAACGCAGATTGTAATCGTCAAGATATAAATGAGGTTTTAGATGAAATCAAGTGGCAAACTTGAAGAATTGTTTAGTTTCATATGTTATAAACAATATTTTAATTCATTTTAATTTTCCAATGTTATTAGTCCGCAGTCGATAGTCCACATTCATATATAGTTTAATATATAATATTTCGAATTAATTAATACGTGTCGTGACCCGTATACGTCTCAGACTCGATCACAACTCAAACTATATATATTATTGTAGAATCAACCTCAACCCTGTATAGAGAACTCGATCATTACTGCATATAGAGTGTCTATGGTGATTCCAAATAATATATATAGATGCGTCGATATGATATGTCAAAACCTTGTATACGTGTCCCGATATTTAAAGCACGTAAAATAAATAACAGAAATTAAACAATGATAATTAAAGTGCGTAAAGTAAATAACAGAAATTAAATAACAATAAATAAAATTGAGATAATTAAATTGCGATAAAATAAATTGCGATAATTAAATTGCGATAAATAAAATGTAATACGGAATTAACAGTTAGCTAGGAACAATTAGCTAGGATTTTGTTAGCGTGGATTCTTAACAAAATTTCATATTGTTAATTAGTCTGTTTCTAATCAATTTTTATTGTGTCCATTTTTTCTTCATTATGCCACTTGTTGGATTCTGATATGTCAAAATCCTAATATGAAATTTTAATTTGAATGTAAATAGTTATTCTTTGGTGAACGGATACATATATCGGTGGATGTAAGTAGGATAGTATATGACTGTTGAAACAGATTCGAAGAACGTACAATGTAACTTATTAATGTGAAATTTAAATATTCCTCGGGTATTACCTACCCGTTAAAATATTTTTACCATTAACAGTTTGTACAAGAGAATTTTTAATTACAATCTTTATGAAAACATATATACATATATATTTTCTTTAGATGTATTCATGGATTTAATGAGTTAATATGATATTAAACTCATTTGCTTTTCGGTTGGAACTAGATTAAATAATCTCTAAAACTTTAGAGATTACACATTCGCCATGTCGAAAGAAGATAAATGAGGTAGAACGATACGTAGAACGAAGATCATACTCAAAGTACAGATGATGATATTGAAGCATGGATTGTTGATGGTACTGGTGCTATTATTGATGGTACTGTTGGTGCCGGTGATGTTGCTGAAGCTGGTACATTTTGCACCATATTCTTCGAATTGATTATTCGAGCGCGAAGTTCGTTGACTTATTACTCCAGGATGATTGTCGATCAGAACGAGCGGATGAATAAGGTTCAGAATTGTGGATAGAATATAATCTTGTCGAGTTACCCTGGAAATGAGACTGAAAATGGTGTCTCGAACAGGTTCGCCGGTAAACGCTTCAGGTTCATTGTGAGGTGAATTCGGTTGGTGGAAGGGATTGCCTTCTGCGCGTTTCCATTAATTAAGTCGACTGCGAACCCATCAGATGAATTGATAATGGCTGATTGGTTGATTCATGCCGATGACGTTGTTTTCGGAGCTTAGGTGAACATCTATGTCGGAATAGCTGTCGGAATAACTATCGGAATAGCTATCGGAATCTGAGGGACTCGAACTGGTTGCAGGATTCATCTCGTACGATAAGACGAAGGATTTTCGATAAGAAATAGATTATAGGATGTAGATTAGTACCCTGCAATACATAATTTACATATGCATATATAATACTAAAATCCCATAAGTTACGGAGGAATCTACGAAAGCTGTCAGGCAAAGGTAACAATAACATATATGCTAAGATATGAATTAGCAGATACGCTAAGATACGAATTTTTGTCTATACACTATTTATGCAATCAATACAGTAAGATGTGTCTAGACTAAGAATGATAAGCAGATGATTTTCGACTAGAAATGATAAGCAAAACTTTTGACATGCAGACACGGTCGAAGTCCAGACTCACTAATGCATCCTAACGACTATCAGTTAGACACACTAATGCAAGACCCGGTTCGCTAAGACCACCGCTCTGATACCAACTGAAAGGACCCATCCTAATCCATCCGGACGAAGTCCATACCGATTATAAACGATTCACAACAGTTGATTACATCGCGAGGTAATTGAACTCTATATGATACATTTTACAAACATTGCATTCGTTTCCGGAAAAGACAATCTTTCATTTCATCGAAAGTTAACGACATGCATACCATTTCATAATATATCTAACTATAATTGACTAAATAATAATCTTGATGAATTCAATGACTCGAATGCAACGTCTTTTGAAATATGTCATGAATGACTCCAAGTAATATCCTGAAAATGAGAAAATGCACAACGGAAGATTTCTTTCATACCTGAGAATAAACATGCTTAAAAGTGTCAACCAAAAAGTTGGTGAGTTCATTAGTTTAACATAAATAAACATTTTCATCATTTTAATAGACCACAAGATTTTCATTCTTCAGTTCTCATAAATATACGTCCCATGCATAGAGACAAAATATCATTCATATGGATTGAACACCTGGTAACCGACATTCACAATATGCATATAAGAATATCCCCATCATTCCGGGATCCTCCTTCGGACATGATATAAATTTCGAAGTACTAAAGCATCCGGTACTTTGGATGGGGCTTGTTGGGCCCGATAGATCTATCTTTAGAGTTCGCGTCAATTAGGGTGTCTGTTCCCTAATTCTTAGATTACCAGACTATAAAGGGGCATATTCGATTTCGATCATTCAACCATATAATGTAATTTCAATTACTTGTGTCTATTTCGTAAAACAGTTATAAAAACAGCGCATGTATTCTCAGTCCCAAAAATATATATTGCGAAAGCATTTAAAAATGGAATAATGAAACTCACCTAATGTATTTTGTAGTAAAAATACATATGACTATATTGAACAATGCCGGGTTGGCCATGGATTCACGAACCTATATCATTTGTTTATTTATTAATACACATAATTGTAATCGAGCAGGTTTATATAAATTATTATTAATAATGTACTTGTTTAATTATTTGTTATTTAGATCAATTTAATATATTTAGTTTATATATAAATATAACTAATATTTTACCATTCTTTATAATATGTTACAAAAATATATATTAGAGTTTATATATGATAACAATATATATTTACGTATTAATTGATACCTTTTATATATAT
The DNA here is from genome assembly GCF_046630445.1 of Rutidosis leptorrhynchoides. Classification (NCBI taxonomy): domain Eukaryota; kingdom Viridiplantae; phylum Streptophyta; class Magnoliopsida; order Asterales; family Asteraceae; genus Rutidosis; species Rutidosis leptorrhynchoides. The sequence goes on from NC_092333.1 coordinate 401,319,622, forward strand.
AGCTTAGTAATTATCATTCTAATAATAATAGTGTAGTGGTATGTAAATTTTATTATCGTTGTATTGTATTTTTATATAAAACTATCCATTTTACAACTAATGATATTAAAATAAGTTTAATAATACATTACTAATATTTATATTATTAATAAAGATAATATTATTAGTAATTATACTCATATTACTAGTAATAATAATAAAGATAATAAAGATAATAACAATAATAATAATACTTAAGGCTAATACTAAAACGATATCAATATTCATGATATTTGTATTAATACTAATAATAATAATACAATAATAATAATAATACTACAATAACGATAATATTAGTATTGATAATATTAATAATTATAACCATATTGATAATACTAATATTTATAAAAAAAATACAAATTTGTAATATTAATGATAATAATATTAATAATCCTAATCATGTTAATAATAATAATGGTTATACTAGTACTAACCCTAATAATAATACTTTTAATTATTCGAATAAACCTATTAATGAAATTAATAATAATAACAATTAACAACAACAATAATTTATAATACTAATAATAACAATAATAATAATAATAATAATAATAATAATAATAATAATGATAATGATAAATTATACTTTTGTAGCTTTAAAAACAATTAAACTGTCAGAGACGGGACTCGAACCCGAGACCTCTCGCTCCCCTTACACATCCCTCAACCGCCTGAGCTGTCTGTCTTTTCTGATTAATATTATACCCCGTTTATATTTAAACTTGTTTCTATTTCTGTCTAATTCTTTCATCTTCTTCATTATCCCAGTCGATCAGGGTATACATCAATATCATAATAACCAATCACTAATTGTACTAGAGAATGTAAACGAACCAGAAACTATCTGTATATATTGCTTTGGATCTGATCAGTCGAAAAGAAAAAAATTATATATATAAAACTGAAACTCGCTGTAGCGTACCATAACTCAAATTTTGATTTCGATTTATAAACGGTTTCAAGAGAAATTTTCAATATGAAATAAGTTTATAATCCTCCCTAGAAAATTTCCTTATACTCAATTGAACTCAAAGCTTAAACAAAATTTCGAATTTCGCTAATAACAGGCAGTTTGACTTTTGAATACGAAAGTTTGACCTCAAAATTCTACCTTGTTATAACGAATTGAAATAGGATATTTTGTGGACAGTTTCATTGGAAGATTCCTAACAAAATGGTTTAAACACATTTTGAAATCATTTAAAGAATCGAGCTTTAGTTATTTGGACTCAAGAACAGAGAGAACGTTTCTTTTTTTTTTTATATATAAATATTTTCTGTGCTAAATTCATGGAATGCAGTAAGTATTATATAAAGTATGAGTTGTTGAATCACTATATATCTTTGATTTATCGAATCTGGATGCTAGTAATCGTGATATCGATAGATAACAAAATCTGACAGAATTATTAATCAGATTAAATAAAAAATATAATCCGATATTTAATCCCAACTACTTGTACGAATTTGATTCTGTTATCACATAATGTTAGACCAAAAAAAAAATTTATAAAAGGCTGATGTGAACGTAAAGCAAATTCTGTACCAGTTTTTGTAAAATTCTTCAACTAACAAATATAATAATAATACTTTTTAATAATGATAATAATAATAATATTATTTAATTAATTCTAAAAACACTAATAAAGAAAATAGTTATTAATAATATTCTTAAATATGATATTATTAATGATAAAAATAATAATTTGTATTATCTTTATAATAGATTTATAATATTAATAATGATTTAAATGATAATGATAATTAAAATAATAATGCTAATAATAATCTTAATCATAATTTTACTACTCATCATAATAATATAATACTGATATTAATAGTATTAGTACTAATAATACTATAACAAATTATATATATATATATATATATATATATATATATATATATATATATATATATATATATATATATATATATATATATATATATATATATATATATATATCAGTTTCTATATTTATATATTATCTATTGATAATAATAACACATCTAATACTATTGTTAATAATGATAATTAAAAAAAATAGTTTTTATTATTAGTGGTACTATTAGTTAACTTTACTGATAATAATATCCATAATACTAATATAACCATTTATGCTTATCTACTTTCCTATATATATAATAATAGTGATGATACATATATTAATATTAATATTAATATTATCAATAATAATGAAAGTAATGATCATGATATTAATATAGCATTTACCCTTAAAATTATAAATAAATTTAATATGTTACAAATTCAATTATATCATTTTTACCAATAATATAATATATCGAATCTTTAGTATTTATTTACTATTTATATTTAATATTTCTTATGTATAGAATTTATACATATATATATATATATACATATATATATATATATACATATATATATATATACATATACATATATATATATATATATATATATATATATATATATATATATATATATATATATATATATATATATATATATATTCATATGTGTATATATTTACATATTTATTTTTAATGAGTTAATACCATTTTATAATTTCTAAAACTTACATTTATAATTGTATATATATTTATATATATATATATATATATATATATATATATATATATATTTAATTCTTTACAAACAATTGTTCGTGAATCATCGGATATAGTCAAAGAGTAATTGATTACATGAATATAGATTTCAAAGCTTTCGAGACTCAATATTGCAGATTTTGCTATCGTGTCTGAAACATATAGAGATTAAAGTTTAAATTTGGTCGAAAATTCCCGGGTCATCACAGTATTGGTCTTTTCACTTGTGTCCGGTTTTGGGGACTTAAAGGCTGATCCAAGCTTATCCTTAGCACTTTAAACACTCTTTCACCTTCACCCATTAATTTCTAGAGAGAGAGAGTTGGAGTTTTAGTGAGAGAAAGCTTGTTTTGGGGAAGAAGAAGACCAAATCTTGCCCGAGCCTGAGTTTTAAAGTTGTTCCCTACGTCTCTAGCTACGTTGTGATAGTATTGGTAAGTTCTAACTCCGAGTTTTTGAGTTCAATTTGGTTTATAGCTAGGGTTTGTTCATGTGTGACTTGTAAGACCCATTTGAGGGTTAAATGGGTGAATATGGGTTAAATTGGTGTAGTGAAGCCCTAAGGCTTGTAATATGTGGTTTGGTCATGTGATTTAGTGTTGTAAGTGTTAATTGTGTTGTTAAATAACTAATACACTTATGTATTGATGAAAGATTGTTAATGGGTTAAAGTTTGACCAAATTATAAGTCTAAGTGTTAAAATGGGTTTTGTATAAATTGTGCTAGTAAATGTTTTGAAAGATCAAACATGGTGTTTATTGAGTTATTAGAACATAATCACTAATTAGTTGTGATTATGGGTGGTTTGGGTGAAATTTGACTTAGTCAAGTTGAAGCAAGTGTAAATGGGTCGAAATTGCACTTGTGGTGTTTGATGTATAAGCTAGAGGTGAGCTTATTTGTATGTGTAAATTTCTTAGGTGATTTACACGTGGTTGATTGGAAAGTTCAAGCTCGAGGGTTACGTTCTTCAATCAATCAAGGTGAGTGGAATATTTATACATATATGTATGTAGTTTATTTACTCGTACGCGATGTGGGTCTTCGGTGCCACATCGTGAGTATTGGTGTTATGTCACGGGTCGGTGACTTATTATTAGTATTGGTGTTGTGTCACAAGTCGGTGATTTATTTAGTTTGTATGTGGGAAGGGAACTACGGGTCGGTAGTGTCTCGGTAGGTGATTCACAAGTTGGTGACACCTAATGGTGATTCACAAGTCAGTGACACCATGAGTCGGGGAAGTGATTCACAAATCGGTAACACTTCATAGTGTTCACAAGTCGGTGACACTTAGTGGTGCTTCACAAGTCAGTGATGCCACATGGCGTTCATAAGTCGGTGACCCATGCGTATTAGTAGGTGGTTCGCAAGTCGGTGACACCCTTTGGTGATTCACAAGTCGGTGACACCATATGATGAGTCACAAGTCGGTGACAACATACGAGTGAGACTCGACGTCATTGGTTGACTACAAGTCGGTAGTACTAAAGCGGGATAACGGTTAGCATGTTTATGCCTTGTTATGTTTAGTTTATAATTGTGGTGATTTATATACTAACGTTGTTGCTAGTTGTATTTTGGTGATACTAGCTTGTTTATGCATTTGTTTGCATGGTATTGGTAGGTGGATGCGCGTAGGTAAACTATATATGTATATGTATAAGTATTGCATTCACTAAGCATTATCTTACCCTCTCGTTGTTTACATTTTTAGGTTCGGAAGCGGATTGGCAAGGGTATGCTCGGGACTTAGATGATTTTCCCTTTTTTGATGCTTGCTTGGATTACTTTTGGATTTGACCTAGTATTGGGTAGTTTATCCCCAAACATCATGCTCATAGTTGTTTGGAACTTAAACTCATATGGATCGAAACTTGTATTTTGTAATCTTAATTCGTATATTGAATGTTTTAAGGTTATTGAACTTATTATTGTATTAAAGATGTTTTTGGAAACATCATCGGGACCAAAAAGTCGTTAGTATTATTACGTTAAAAAGAAAAAGAAAATATGGGTCGGATTAAATACGGGTTGGGTTGTTTCATTAAAACACCCAAAAGGCGGTCATTTTCTTTCAAACTTCAGCAGTATATTTAGATAAGTAACAAAGAAAAATATAAGTAAAAAATAAAAAAAATAGGAAAAAAAAATTGCAGGTAAACAATGCATTAATAAAAATTGCTACTTATTCAAACCATTGGTAACAACCAAGTACAACCACAAAATTACTTGAAATGAAAAAAGCAAAGTTTTAAACTAGTAAACATCATGTGAAAAATGTATCAGATGTAGCAAACAATACTAAGTACTGAAATAGAAACTGCAATTGTGGTTGCACTGAAATAAGGTTTTGGCGATTAAAACTGATCAGTTGCTCCAGCATCACTTGGATCTTCTGCACTAGAAGATTTAGGTCTGTACGGGCAGTTCCTTTTGTCATGACCCTCTCTTTTTCCACACCAGGCACACTTCCTATTCCCATTAGCAGCATCAAGCATAGCCAACTCGGCTTGAGACTGAATACGCTTGTGATTACCGCAACCCTTGTTTCTAATTCCAGATGGGACTTTCACATTTAGTTCAGCGGGCTCGGTCACACCAAGCAAAGAAGAAAACAGATCATTCTTGTTAAGTGCATTCTGTGTACGGACATCAATATCAGACTGTTTCAGCATTTCCTTTTGCATGTCCCGGTACAAAGATAGCTTATTCAAGTCGCCAACAAGAAGATTTACACATTGCTCCACAGAGTCGTATATTTCACGGATAACGGAGTTAGCCTGGACAAAACCTCCTGTAACAGGTATTTTACGGGATGTTTGTGCATCAGATTTGGTTGGCAATGCATCCTTTGACCACCGCTTCATTACATAAGTTTTGGGAAACTCAACAACTCGGGCCATCCTTAATACATAGAAAATGTGACAACACAACAGCTCGTAACACTCATATCGCCTGCAACTACATGATATTTTCATTGAATCCTTATTGAAGAGTACCTACATCGCATATTTAAAAACGTCAATGTAACACGGTTATTTAGTGTTGGTAGATCTACACCTAGCCAATCTTAGTTCCAACTTAGAAATTTTTAAAGTGATAAGAACAATTAGTAAAATAATATAATTGTAATTGTAAGTACTACTATGCATCAAAAAATAATGATGGTTAAATACCTCGTAGGGCTTATAAAAACTACCCTCCTTTCGGTTGCCATTGTCATCGAATATATGCCGAATCAAGTACTTACAGTTGTCATCAACTTGTATGACATTTTCTGAACACCATGACATTATAGATTTGTAAATTTCATCCTGGACGTCATAAAAAATGGTTCTTGTATAAAGTTTCGCAGCTTCCTTCTCACTTGCCAATTCTGTTTTAAAATCTGGGGTAGTATAACGAGAATCATGATCGTTCTTGCTATGATTATACCTTTGATAATCCATAGCCTTCTCGAACTTACTTAAAAATTCGACTAAAGTCACTTGCAAGTTAGTGAACTGACCAAAAAAATGGTTCTCACTTTCAGACCTAGAAGAATTGCGCATCAACCCAGAAAGATTCTCATCTCGAAAATATGCAGGTATCCAGTCCATTTTTCGATCATACATATCGTGGAACCATTTGTTGTCTTGCAAATTAAATTCATGCATTATATCGCGCCATGCTTTCTCAAAAACTTCAGGCTCAATCTTGTCAGTCCAAACTATATCACACAACCTTTTTAAAAAAATCTTGTCTTTAGCCAATCTTGGACCAACCTGTTTAATTGAGAAACATATTTATAAAATAAACCCTTATAAAGTGAGACAAATAATTTGAGTACATCCATAATTTTACTAATAAAGAATAACAACTATCACTTGCAAGTCTGAGTATGCTATTTTGGTTTTAAAACCAAACCCACACAGCCCACCATACATGACCTGCAACTTAGACTTCATAACAGAGTAATAAGAATGATTTTTAAGGTAAATGGTCTGCTATTACAATTATACAAACATTCATGAGTCAGCAAGTCTGAGTCTGCTATTCCACTAGGGCAATCATACAGCATGATTTAAAACCACAATTAAATTATTTTCCCCATTAGGCTCAAACAATATTTTGTGTATCGAAGTTAAAACAAGTCAAATAGGTGTTACGAAAATTATACCTTTGACGCCAATTTCTGCATAATGTGCCACATACACAAACGATGCCTAGACTCTGGAAACACTTCTTCAATTGCTTGTTTCATAGCAGGATCCTGATCGGTCACCAAAACCTTAGGGTCACTTTTGAAGGCTGTTTTGAAAGCCATCAACAACCATTTGTATGATTCGATAGTCTCTTTAGATAGCAAGCCGCCTCCAAAAGTTACACATCTGTTATGGTCATCTATACCAGTGAAAGGTACGAAAATCGTCTTATACCTGTGTTTTAAACAAATATATTGATTAAATTTGGAACAATCAACTAAAAAACTAAATAATAATTTGGTTTCAGCCTAACCTATTTGTAGTGACCCGAACTTTTCCATGTTTATATATATTAATTGAGATTGATATTTACATGATTAAATGTTTTCCAACATGTTAAGCAATCAAACTTGTTAAGACTTGATTAATTGAAATATGTTTCATATAGACAATTGACCACCCAAGTTGATCGGTGATTCACGAACGTTAAAACTTGTAAAAACTATATGATGACATATATATGGATATATATATATATAGTTAACATGATACTATGATAAGAAAACATATCATAAAGTATATTAACAATGAACTACATATGTAAAAACAAGACTACTAACTTAATGATTTTTAAACGAGACATATATGTAACGATTATCGTTGTAAAGACATTTAATGTATATATATCATATTAAGAGATATTCATACATGATAATATCATGATAATATAATAATTTAAAATCTCATTTGATATTATAAACATTGGGTTAACAACATTTAACAAGATCGTTAACCTAAAGGTTTCAAAACAACACTTACATGTAACGACTAACGATGACTTAACGACTCAGTTAAAATGTATATACATGTAGTGTTTTAATATGTATTTATACACTTTTGAAAGACTTCAATACACTTATCAAAATACTTCTACTTAACAAAAATGCTTACAATTACATCCTCGTTCAGTTTCATCAACAATTCTACTCGTATGCACCCGTATTCGTACTCGTACAATACACAGCTTTTAGATGTATGTACTATTGGTATATACACTCCAATGATCAGCTCTTAGCAGCCCATGTGAGTCACCTAACACATGTGGGAACCATCATTTGACAACTAGCATGAAATATCTCATAAAATTACAAAAATATGAGTAATCATTCATGACTTATTTACATGAAAACAAAATTACATATCCTTTATATCTAATCCATACACCAACGACCAAAAACACCTACAAACACTTTCATTCTTCAATTTTCTTCATCTAATTGATCTCTCTCAAGTTCTATCTTCAAGTTCTAAGTGTTCTTCATAAATTCCAAAAGTTCTAGTTTCATAAAATCAAGAATACTTTCAAGTTTGCTAGCTCACTTCCAATCTTGTAAGGTGATCATCCAACCTCAAGAAATCTTTGTTTCTTACAGTAGGTTATCATTCTAATACAAGGTAATAATCATATTCAAACTTTGGTTCAATTTCTATAACTATAACAATCTTATTTCAAGTGATGATCTTACTTGAACTTGTTTTCGTGTCATGATTCTGCTTCAAGAACTTCGAGCCATCCAAGGACCCATTGAAGCTAGATCCATTTTTCTCTTTTCCAGTAGGTTTATCCAAGGAAATTAAGGTAGTAATGATGTTCATAACATCATTCGATTCATACATATAAAGCTATCTTATTCGAAGGTTTAAACTTGTAATCACTAGAACATAGTTTAGTTAATTCTAAACTTGTTCGCAAACAAAAGTTAATCCTTATAACTTGACTTTTAAAATCAACTAAACACATGTTCTATATCTATATGATATGCTAACTTAATGATTTAAAACCTGGAAACACGAAAAACACCGTAAAACCGGATTTACGCCGTCGTAGTAACACCGCGGGCTGTTTTGGGTTAGTTAATTAAAAACTATGATAAACTTTGATTTAAAATTTGTTATTCTGAGAAAATGATTTTTATTATGAACATGAAACTATATCCAAAAATTATGGTTAAACTCAAAGTGGAAGTATGTTTTCTAAAATGGTCATCTAGACGTCGTTCTTTCGACTGAAATGACTACCTTTACAAAAACGACTTGTAACTTCTTTTTCCGACTATAAACCTATACTTTTTCTGTTTAGATTCATAAAATAGAGTTCAATATAAAACCATAGCAATTTGATTCACTCAAAACGGATTTAAAATGAAGAAGTTATGGGTAAAACAAGATTGGATAATTTTTCTCATTTTAGCTACGTGAAAATTGGTAACAAATCTATTCCAACCATAACTTAATCAACTTGTATTGTATATTATGTAATCTTGAGATACCATAGACACGTATACAATGTTTCGACCTATCATGTCGACACATCTATATATATTTCGGAACAACCATAGACACTCTATATGTGAATGTTGGAGTTAGCTATACAGGGTTGAGGTTGATTCCAAAATATATATAGTTTGAGTTGTGATCAATACTGAGATACGTATACACTGGGTCGTGGATTGATTCAAGATAATATTTATCGATTTATTTTTGTACATCTAACTGTGGACAACTAGTTATAGGTTACTAACGAGGACAGCTGACTTAATAAACTTAAAACATCAAAATATATTAAAAGTGTTGTAAATATATTTTGAACATACTTTAATATATATGTATATATTGTTATAGGTTCGTGAATCAACAGTGGCCAAGTCTTACTTCCCGACGAAGTAAAAATCTGTGAAAGTGAGTTATAGTCCCACTTTTAAAATCTAATATTTTTGGGATGAGAATACATGCAGGTTTTATAAATGATTTACAAAATAGACACAAGTACGTGAAACTACATTCTATGGTTGAATTATCGAAATCGAATATGCCCCTTTTTATTAAGTCTGGTAATCTAAGAATTAGGGAACAGACACCCTAATTGACGCGAATCCTAAAGATAGATCTATTGGGCCTAACAAACCCCATCCAAAGTACCGGATGCTTTAGTACTTCGAAATTTATATCATATCCGAAGGGTGTCCCGGAATGATGGGGATATTCTTATATATGCATCTTGTTATTGTCGGTTACCAGGTGTTCACCATATGAATGATTTTTATCTCTATGTATGGGATGTGTATTGAAATATGAAATCTTGTGGTCTATTATTACGATTTGATATATATAGGTTAAACCTATAACTCACCAACATTTTTGTTGACGTTTAAAGCATGTTTATTCTCAGGTGAATATTAAGAGCTTCCGCTGTTGCATACTAAAATAAGGACAAGATTTGGAGTCCATGTTTGTATGATATTGTGTAAAAACTGCATTCAAGAAACTGATTTCGATGTAACATATTTGTATTGTAAACCATTATGTAATGGTCGTGTGTAAACAGGATATTTTAGATTATCATTATTTGATAATCTACGTAAAGCTTTTTAAACCTTTATTTATGAAATAAAGGTTATGGTTTGTTTTAAAAATGAATGCAGTCTTTGAAAAACGTCTCATATAGAGGTCAAAACCTCGCAACGAAATCAATTAATATGGAACGTTTTTAATCAATAAGAACGGGACATTTCAGTTGGTATCCGAGCGTTGGTCTTAGAGAACCAGAAAATTTGCATTAGTGTGTCTTATCGAGTTTGTTAGGATGCATTAGTGAGTCTGGACTTCGACCGTGTTTTCTTTAAAAATGATTGCTTAACATTTTTGTTGGAAACTATATATTTTTAACATATGAATATTATGTGATATATTAATCTCTTAACGTGTTTGATATTATGTGATAGATGTCTACCTCTAGAACAAGTCCCATTGACTCACCTAATAATAATGAAGAGTCAAATGTAAATTGGAATGATTTGTGGACTGATTCACAAGTTCCCGAAGAGGAACCGGAAGAAGAGTCGGAACCGGAAGAAGAATCGGAACCGGAAGAAGAATCGGAACCGGATGAAGAAATAGAACCGGTGGGGGAAATAATAAAACGGTTAAGTAAAAGAAAATTCTCAACCAACCGACCAAAGTTAATTATGGTCAATGGTGTTTCCGCCAAGGAAGCAAAATATTGGGAGGATTACCAATTCTCCGATGAATCGGATTCCGACGAGAATTCCGATGATGTTATAGAAATTACCCCAACTGAATTTAAAAAGGCAAAAGAAAATAATAAGGGAAAGGGCATAAAAATAGAGAAATCTAATTCCAACCCCGATGAACTTTATATGTATCGTCAACCCCCGAAGTCCTTAAGTTGTAACAATGACCCGGGAACCTCTAAACCACCAGGTTTTTCTAAACCAATGTGGACAACGACGGCTCGTATTAGGGGAACATCATATATCCCTAGAAACTTGGCAAAACGAACCAAAACCGAAGAAGAAGAAACGAGCGAGTCGGAATAAGATAGTTGTATTCGTGTGGTGTAATATATGTAATATAGTGTTCTTATGCTTTATGATATATGTAAAAATTGCTTGTATTAATAAGTATTTTTTTATGAATCTAACTCTTGTCTATTTTACAGTTTAAAAACACAAAATGGATAGACAACCCAATATTTTAAGAGACCTACCCGGAGACATGATTGATGAAATCTTGTCTAGAGTCGGCCAGAATTCTTCGGCACAACTATTTAAGGCGAGATCAGTTTGTAAGACATTCGAAGAACGTTCCAAGAATGTCTTGGTTTATAAGAGACTTTCGTTTGAAAGATGGGGGATATCACATTGGGAAACTCATAAGTTACGATGTGTTTACTTTGACGCATATATTGCGGGGAACCCAAATGCTATTTTACGCAACGGGTTAAGAAATTATTTTGACTCAATATATCCGAATATTGGACTTCGTGATTTAGAAAAAGTGGCTAACATGCAACATAAAGAAGCATGTTATGCTTACGGATTAGTAATGTTCGCTTCTCACCAAAGTGAGAACAAGAACATCGGGCTACAACTATTAAACAAAACGTTTCCACAAGTGACGGAGTCGGTAATTGGGGTAAGAAATGAGGTTTTTAGATTATTACGGGACTGTTGGACATTACGTAACCCTCGTCCCTTTGATGACGTTACAACACGCTGTCTTATCAACGGCCATAACGGTTATGTTGCACAAGACCAAGGATGGGAAGTAGTCCTAGTAAAACCAGAATGCATGACTTGTTTCTGGACGTATGAATTACGTGTCTTTATTGCCTTTGCTGAACGACTTGTGTACTAGCTAGAATTGTCTTCACTACTATCTTGTATCAAAGTTATTGTGTGCTATATTTCATGCTTTATGTAAAATAAGCGGTATTGTAAGTTTGTAAAATATTGTATAAAAGTTTGAACGCGAAATATTATTATAATCAGTTTTTCATATAGAATTGTAGTAGTTGAATTGTATATTAGCTACTAAGTATGAACTTAACGGGTAGGTACTACCCGAATTTAAACTTATAAAACGCTAATATGAAGAAAAAGCTTTTATAAATGAGTTCATATTATGCTACGAAATACTATTAACTACTCTTAATATTCTGTATGATTAACTTGTTCCATTTAACTATTTTGAAGGAAATGGCACCGACTACTCGACACACCGTGAATATGAATGAAGAGGAATTCCGTACTTTTCTAGCTTCAAACATAGCCGCAGTACAGGCTGCGCTACATACCAACAATAACCTTGGATCTAGCAGTACAGGAAATCGTGTAGGATGCACCTACAAAGAATTCACTGCCTGCAAACCTTTGGAATTTGATGGAACCGAAGGACCGATCGGATTGAAACGGTGGACCGAGAAGGTTGAATCGGTGTTTGCCATAAGTAAGTGTACTGAAGAGGACAAAGTGAAGTACGCTACGCATACCTTCACAGGTTCTGCGTTAACATGGTGGAATACCTATCTAGAGCAAGTGGGACAAGATGATGCGTACGCACTACCGTGGTCAGCATTCAAGCACTTGATGAACGAGAAGTACCGTCCCAGAACCGAGGTCAATAAGCTCAAGACAGAACTTAGAGGGTTACGAACCCAAGGATTTGATATTACCACGTACGAAAGACGATTCACAGAATTGTGCCTATTGTGTCCGGGAGCATTCGAAGATGAGGAAGAGAAGATCGACGCGTTTGTGAAAGGATTACCGGAAAGAATCCAAGAAGATATAAGTTCACACGAGCCCGCCTCCATACAACAGGCATGTAGAATGGCTCACAAACTAGTGAACCAGATTGAAGAAAGAATTAAAGAACAGACTGCTGAAGAGGCCAATGTGAAGCAAGTCAAAAGAAAGTGGGAGGAAAACGGTGATAAGAATCACCAATACAACAACAACAGCAATTACAACAATAATCGCAACAATTATCCCAACAATCGCAACATCAATCGCAACTACAACAAACGGCCCAACAACAAAAACAACAACAACAGCAACTACAACAATCATCCCAACAACAATAATAACCGCAACAACAACAACAATCAGAAGCAGCTATGCCAAAGGTGTGAAAAGAATCACTCGGGGTTCTGCACCAAATTTTGCAACAAGTGTAAAAGAAATGGTCATAGCGCGGCGAAGTGTGAGGTCTACGGACCAGGGGTTAATAGAACGAAAGGAACAAATGGTGTCGGAACGAGTAATGGTGGAGCAAGTAGTGTCGGAGCAAGTTATGCTAATGTAGTTTGTTATAAATGTGGAAAACCAGGCCACATTATTAGAAATTGCCCGAACCAGGAGAACACGAATGGACAAGGCCGTGGAAGAGTTTTCAATATTAATGCGGTAGAGGCACAGGAAGACCCGGAGCTTGTTACGGGTACGTTTCTTATTGACAATAAATCTGCTTACGTTTTATTTGATTCGGGTGCGGATAGAAGCTATATGAGTAGAGATTTTTGTGCTAAATTAAGTTGTCCATTGACGCCTTTGGATAGTAAATTTTTACTCGAATTAGCAAATGGTAAATTAATTTCAGCAGATAATATATGTCGGAATCGAGAAATTAAACTGGTTAGCGAAACATTTAAGATTGATTTGATACCAGTAGAGTTAGGGAGTTTTGATGTGATAATCGGTATGGACTGGTTGAAAGAAGTGAAAGCGGAGATCGTTTGTTACAAAAATGCAATTCGCATTATACGAGAAAAAGGAAAACCCTTAATGGTGTACGGAGAAAAGGGCAACACGAAGCTACATCTTATTAGTAATTTGAAGGCACAAAAACTAATAAGAAAAGGTTGCTATGCTGTTCTAGCACACGTCGAGAAAGTACAAACTGAAGAAAAGAGCATCAATGATGTTCCCATTGCAAAAGAATTTCCCGATGTATTTCCGAAAGAATTACCGGGATTACCCCCACATCGATCCGTTGAATTTCAAATAGATCTTGTACCAGGAGCTGCACCAATAGCTCGTGCTCCTTACAGACTCGCACCCAGCGAGATGAAAGAACTGCAAAGCCAATTACAAGAACTTTTAGAGCGTGGTTTCATTCGACCAAGCACATCACCGTGGGGAGCTCCTGTTTTGTTTGTCAAGAAGAAAGATGGTACATTCAGGTTGTGTATCGACTACCGAGAGTTGAACAAACTTACCATCAAGAACCGCTACCCACTACCGAGAATCGACGACTTATTTGATCAACTACAAGGCTCGTCTGTTTATTCAAAGATTGACTTACGTTCCGGGTATCATCAAATGCGGGTGAAAGAAGATGATATTCCAAAGACTGCTTTCAGAACACGTTACGGTCATTACGAGTTTATGGTCATGCCGTTTGGTTTAACTAATGCACCAGCTGTGTTCATGGACCTTATGAACCGAGTGTGTGGACCATACCTTGACAAGTTTGTCATTGTTTTCATTGATGACATACTTATTTACTCAAAGAATGACCAAGAACACGGTGAACATTTGAGAAAGGTGTTAGAAGTATTGAGGAAGGAAGAATTGTACGTTAAGTTTTCAAAGTGTGCATTTTGGTTGGAAGAAGTTCAATTCCTCGGTCACATAGTGAACAAAGAAGGTATTAAGGTGGATCCGGCAAAGATAGAAACTGTTGAAAAGTGGGAAACCCCGAAAACTCCGAAACACATACGCCAGTTTTTAGGACTAGCTGGTTACTACAGAAGGTTCATCCAAGACTTTTCCAGAATAGCAAAACCCTTGACTGCATTAACGCATAAAGGGAAGAAATTTGAATGGAATGATGAACAAGAGAAAGCGTTTCAGTTATTGAAGAAAAAGCTAACTACGGCACCTATATTGTCATTGCCTGAAGGGAATGATGATTTTGTGATTTATTGTGATGCATCAAAGCAAGGTCTCGGTTGTGTATTAATGCAACGAACGAAGGTGATTGCTTATGCGTCTAGACAATTGAAGATTCACGAACAAAATTATACGACGCATGATTTGGAATTAGGCGCGGTTGTTTTTGCATTAAAGACTTGGAGGCACTACTTATATGGGGTCAAAAGTATTATATATACTGACCACAAAAGTCTTCAACACATATTTAATCAGAAACAACTGAATATGAGGCAGCGTAGGTGGATTGAATTATTGAATGATTACGACTTTGAGATTCGTTACCACCCAGGGAAGGCAAATGTGGTAGCCGATGTCTTGAGCAGGAAGGACAGAGAACCCATTCGAGTAAAATCTATGAATATAATGATTCATAATAACATTACTACTCAAATAAAGGAGGTGCAACAAGGAGTTTTAAAAGAGGGAAATTTAAAGGATGAAATACCCAAAGGATCGGAGAAGCATCTTAATATTCGGGAAGACGGAACCCGGTATAGGGCTGAAAGGATTTGGGTACCAAAATTTGGAGATATGAGAGAAATGGTACTTAGAGAAGCTCATAAAACCAGATATTCAATACATCCTGGAACGGGGAAGATGTACAAGGATCTCAAGAAACATTTTTGGTGGCCGGGTATGAAAGCCGATGTTGCTAAATACGTAGGAGAATGTTTGACGTGTTCTAAGGTCAAAGCTGAGCATCAGAAACCATCAGGTCTACTTCAACAACCCGAAATCCCGGAATGGAAATGGGAAAACATTACCATGGATTTCATCACTAAATTGCCAAGGACTGCAAGTGGTTTTGATACTATTTGGGTAATAGTTGATCGTCTCACCAAATCAGCACACTTCCTACCAATAAGAGAAGATGACAAGATGGAGAAGTTAGCACGACTGTATTTGAAGGAAGTCGTCTCCAGACATGGAATACCAATCTCTATTATCTCTGATAGGGATGGCAGATTTATTTCAAGATTCTGGCAGACATTACAGCAAGCATTAGGAACTCGTCTAGACATGAGTACTGCCTATCATCCACAAACTGATGGGCAGAGCGAAAGGACGATACAAACGCTTGAAGACATGCTACGAGCATGTGTTATTGATTTCGGAAACAGTTGGGATCGACATCTACCGTTAGCAGAATTTTCCTACAACAACAGCTACCATTCAAGCATTGAGATGGCGCCGTTTGAAGCACTTTATGGTAGAAAGTGCAGGTCTCCAATTTGTTGGAGTGAAGTGGGGGATAGACAGATTACGGGTCCGGAGATTATACAAGAAACTACCGAGAAGATCATCCAAATTCAACAACGGTTGAAAACCGCCCAAAGTCGACAAAAGAGCTACGCTGACATTAAAAGAAAAGATATAGAATTTGAAATTGGAGAGATGGTCATGCTTAAAGTTGCACCTTGGAAAGGCGTTGTTCGATTTGGTAAACGAGGGAAATTAAATCCAAGGTATATTGGACCATTCAAGATTATTGATCGTGTCGGACCAGTAGCTTACCGACTAGAGTTACCTCAACAACTCGCGGCTGTACATAACACTTTCCACGTCTCGAATTTAAAGAAATGTTTTGCTAAAGAAGATCTCACTATTCCGTTAGATGAAATCCAAATCAACGAAAAACTTCAATTCATCGAAGAACCCGTCGAAATAATGGATCGTGAGGTTAAAAGACTTAAGCAAAACAAGATACCAATTGTTAAGGTTCGATGGAATGCTCGTAGAGGACCCGAGTTCACCTGGGAGCGTGAAGATCAGATGAAGAAGAAATACCCGCATCTATTTCCAGAAGATTCGTCAACACCTTCAACAGCTTAAAATTTCGGGACGAAATTTATTTAACGGGTAGGTACTGTAGTGACCCGAACTTTTCCATGTTTATATATATTAATTGAGATTGATATTTACATGATTAAATGTTTTCCAACATGTTAAGCAATCAAACTTGTTAAGACTTGATTAATTGAAATATGTTTCATATAGACAATTGACCACCCAAGTTGATCGGTGATTCACAAACGTTAAAACTTGTAAAAACTATATGATGACATATATATGGATATATATATATATAGTTAACATGATACTATGATAAGAAAACATATCATAAAGTATATTAACAATGAACTACATATGTAAAAACAAGACTACTAACTTAATGATTTTTAAACGAGACATATATGTAACGATTATCGTTGTAAAGACATTTAATGTATATATATCATATTAAGAGATATTCATACATGATAATATCATGATAATATAATAATTTAAAATCTCATTTGATATTATAAACATTGGGTTAACAACATTTAACAAGATCGTTAACCTAAAGGTTTCAAAACAACACTTACATGTAACGACTAACGATGACTTAACGACTCAGTTAAAATGTATATACATGTAGTGTTTTAATATGTATTTATACACTTTTGAAAGACTTCAATACACTTATCAAAATACTTCTACTTAACAAAAATGCTTACAATTACATCCTCGTTCAGTTTCATCAACAATTCTACTCGTATGCACTCGTATTCGTACTCGTACAATACACAGCTTTTAGATGTATGTACTATTGGTATATACACTCCAATGATCAGCTCTTAGCAGCCCATGTGAGTCACCTAACACATGTGGGAACCATCATTTGGCAACTAGCATGAAATATCTCATAAAATTACAAAAATATGAGTAATCATTCATGACTTATTTACATGAAAACAAAATTACATATCCTTTATATCTAATCCATACACCAACGACCAAAAACACCTACAAACACTTTCATTCTTCAATTTTCTTCATCTAATTGATCTCTCTCAAGTTCTATCTTCAAGTTCTAAGTGTTCTTCATAAATTCCAAAAGTTCTAGTTTCATAAAATCAAGAATACTTTCAAGTTTGCTAGCTCACTTCCAATCTTGTAAGGTGATCATCCAACCTCAAGAAATCTTTGTTTCTTACAGTAGGTTATCATTCTAATACAAGGTAATAATCATATTCAAACTTTGGTTCAATTTCTATAACTATAACAATCTTATTTCAAGTGATGATCTTACTTGAACTTGTTTTCGTGTCATGATTCTGCTTCAAGAACTTCGAGCCATCCAAGGACCCATTGAAGCTAGATCCATTTTTCTCTTTTCCAGTAGGTTTATCCATGGAAATTAAGGTAGTAATGATGTTCATAACATCATTCGATTCATACATATAAAGCTATCTTATTCGAAGGTTTAAACTTGTAATCACTAGAACATAGTTTAGTTAATTCTAAACTTGTTCGCAAACAAAAGTTAATCCTTCTAACTTGACTTTTAAAATCAACTAAACACATGTTCTATATCTATATGATATGCTAACTTAATGATTTAAAACCTGGAAACACGAAAAACACCGTAAAACCGGATTTACGCCGTCGTAGTAACACCGCGGGCTGTTTTGGGTTAGTTAATTAAAAACTATGATAAACTTTGATTTAAAAGTTGTTATTCTGAGAAAATGATTTTTATTTTGAACATGAAACTATATCCAAAAATTATGGTTAAACTCAAAGTGGAAGTATGTTTTCTAAAATGGTCATCTAGACGTCGTTCTTTCGACTGAAATGACTACCTTTACAAAAACGACTTGTAACTTATTTTTCCGACTATAAACCTATACTTTTTCTGTTTGATTCATAAAATAGAGTTCAATATGAAACCATAGCAATTTGATTCACTCAAAACGGATTTAAAATGAAGAAGTTATGGGTAAAACAAGATTGGATAATTTTTCTCATTTTAGCTACGTGAAAATTGGTAACAAATCTATTCCAACCATAACTTAATCAACTTGTATTGTATATTATGTAATCTTGAGATACCATAGACACGTATACAATGTTTCGACCTATCATGTCGACACATCTATATATATTTCGGAACAACCATAGACACTCTATATGTGAATGTTGGAGTTAGCTATACAGGGTTGAGGTTGATTCCAAAATATATATAGTTTGAGTTGTGATCAATACTGAGATACGTATACACTGGGTCGTGGATTGATTCAAGATAATATTTATCGATTTATTTTTGTACATCTAACTGTGGACAACTAGTTATAGGTTACTAACGAGGACAGCTGACTTAATAAACTTAAAACATCAAAATATATTAAAAGTGTTGTAAATATATTTTGAACATACTTTAATATATATGTATATATTGTTATAGGTTCGTGAATCAACAGTGGCCAAGTCTTACTTCCCGACGAAGTAAAAATCTGTGAAAGTGAGTTATAGTCCCACTTTTAAAAGCTAATATTTTTGGGATGAGAATACATGCAGGTTTTATAAATGATTTACAAAATAGACACAAGTACGTGAAACTACATTCTATGGTTGAATTATCGAAATCGAATATGCCCCTTTTTATTAAGTCTGGTAATCTAAGAATTAGGGAACAGACACCCTAATTGACGCGAATCCTAAAGATAGATCTATTGGGCCTAACAAACCCCATCCAAAGTACCGGATGCTTTAGTACTTCAAAATTTATATCATATCCGAAGGGTGTCCCGGAATGATGGGGATATTCTTATATATGCATCTTGTTATTGTCGGTTACCAGGTGTTCACCATATGAATGATTTTTATCTCTATGTATGGGATGTGTATTGAAATATGAAATCTTGTGGTCTATTGTTACGATTTGATATATATAGGTTAAACCTATAACTCACCAACATTTTTGTTGACGTTTAAAGCATGTTTATTCTCAGGTGAATATTAAGAGCTTCCGCTGTTGCATACTAAAATAAGGACAAGATTTGGAGTCCATGTTTGTATGATATTGTGTAAAAACTGCATTCAAGAAACTGATTTCGATGTAACATATTTGTATTGTAAACCATTATGTAATGGTCGTGTGTAAACAGGATATTTTAGATTATCATTATTTGATAATCTACGTAAAGCTTTTTAAACCTTTATTTATGAAATAAAGGTTATGGTTTGTTTTAAAAATGAATGCAGTCTTTGAAAAACGTCTCATATAGAGGTCAAAACCTCGCAACGAAATCAATTAATATGGAACGTTTTTAATCAATAAGAACGGAACATTTCACTATTTGAGCGATATGTAGCATCGAAAGATACAACTTCACCAAAACTATTGTAATTACATTTGGTGTAGTGACCCGAACTTTTCCATGTTTATATATATTAATTGAGATTGATATTTATATGATTAAATGTTTCCAACATGTTAAGCAATCAAACTTGTTAAGACTTGATTAATTGAAATATGTTTCATATAGACAATTGACCACCCAAGTTGACCGGCGATTCACGAACGTTAAAACTTGTAAAAATGACATGACGATATATATATATGGATATACATATGGTTAACATGAGATTATGATAAGTAAGTATCTCCATAAGTATATTAACAATGAGTTATATACATATAAACAAGACTACTAACTTAGGGATTTCGAAACGAGACATATATGTAACGATTATCGTTGTAACGACATTTAAATGTATATATATCATATTAAGATATATTAATATATCATAATATCATGATAATATAATAATTTAACATCTCATTAGATATAATAAACAATGGGTTAACAACATTAATTGAGATCGTTAACTTAAAGGTTTCAAAACAACACTTACATGTAACGACTAACGATGACTTAACGACTCAGTTAAAATGTATATACATGTAGTGTATTTAGATGTATTAAAATACTTTTGGAAGACTTCAAGACATATATCAAAACACTCATACTTAACGAAAATGGTTACAGTTACTTTCCCATTCTTTTCTTTCATCAAGAATTCTAGTCGTATTCTTACCCGTATTATACACAACTTTAAAACGTACTTACTATAGGTATATACCAATATGAACTAGCATGGGATTCCACTCTTGATTATGTCATATATGACTAATCAATTTTAACTTCTACCATGGGCTAGTCAACTAACTAGAACTCCTTTTAACCCCACTCACCACTCACCAATTACCACTCATCATTCACTCCATTTCACTTCCAATTCTCTTTCTAATTCTCTCTCAACACACACACACTATTATGAACGTATTTTTCCAGTAGTTAATCATCATCTTCATCAAAAATCACTTCAAGAATCAAGCTATAATCATCATAGGAAGAACACTTCAAGAACACTTCAAAAATCCCTTCAAGTTTACTAATTTACTTCCAAGCTTTCTAATCCATTCCAAGTAATCATCTAAGATCAAGAAACCTTTGTTATATATAGTAGGTTATCTTTCTTATTCAAGGTAATATTCATATTCAAACTTTGATTCAATTTCTATAACTATAAACTATCTTAATTCGAGTAAAAATCTTACTTGAACTTGTTTTTGTGTCATGATCCTACTTCAAGAACTTTCAAGCCATCCAAGATCCTTTGAAGCTAGATCATTTCTTGTCACTTCCAGTAGGTTTACCTACTAAACTTGAGGTAGTAATGATGTTCATAACATCATTCGATTCATATATATAAAACTATCTTATTCGAAGGTTTAAACTCGTAATCACTAGAACATAGTTAGTTAATTCTAAACTTGTTCGCAAACAAAAGTTAATCCTTCTAACTTGACTCTTAAAATTAACTAAACACATATTCTATATCTATATGATATGTTAACTTAATGATTTAAAACCTGGAAACACGAAAAACACCGTAAAACCGGATTTACGCCGTCGTAATAACACCGCGGGCTGTTTTGGGTTAGTTAATTAAAAACTATGATAAACTTTGATTTAAAAGTTTTTATTCTGAGAAAATGATTTTTATTATGAACATGAAACTATATCCAAAAATTATGGTTAAACTCAAAGTGGAAGTATGTTTTCTAAAATGGTCATCTATACGTCGTTCTTTCGACTGAAATGACTACCTTTACAAAAATGACTTGTAACTTATTTTTCCGACTATAAACCTATACTTTTTCTGTTTAGATTCATAAAATAGAGTTCAATATAAAACCATAGCAATTTGATTCACTCAAAACGGATTTAAAATGAAGAAGTTATGGGTAAAACAAGATTGGATAATTTTTCTCATTTTAGCTACGTGAAAATTGGTAACAAATCTATTCCAACCATAAATTAATCAACTTGTATTGTATATTATGTAATCTTGAGATACCATAGACACGTATACAATGTTTCGACCTATCATGTCGACACATCTATATATATTTCGGAACAACCATAGACACTCTATATGTGAATGTTGGAGTTAGCTATACAGGGTTGAGGTTGATTCCAAAATATATATAGTTTGAGTTATGATCAATACTGAGATACGTATACACTGGGTCATGGATTGATTCAAGATAATATTTATCGATTTATTTCTGTACATCTAACTGTGGACAACTAGTTGTAGGTTACTAACGAGGACAGCTGACTTAATAAACTTAAAACATCAAAATACATTAAAAGTGTTGTAAATATATTTTGAACATACTTTAATATATATGTATATATTGTTATAGGTTCGTGAATCAACAGTGGTCAAGTCTTACTTCTCGACGAAGTAAAAATCTGTGAAAGTGAGTTATAGTCCCACTTTTAAAATCTAATATTTTTGGGATGAGAATACATGCAGGTTTTATAAATGATTTACAAAATAGACACAAGTACGTGAAACTACATTCTATGGTTAAATTATCGAAATCGAATATGCCCCTTTTTATTAAGTCTGGTAATCTAAGAATTAGGGAACAGACACCCTAATTGACGCGAATCCTAAAAATAGATCTATTGGGCCTAACAAACCCCATCCAAAGTACCGGATGCTTTAGTACTTCGAAATTTATATCATATCCGAAGGGTGTCCCGGAATGATGGGGATATTCTTATATATGCATCTTGTTAATGTCGGTTACCAGGTATTCACCATATGAATGATTTTTATCTCTATGTATGGGATGTGTATTGAAATATGAAATCTTGTGGTCTATTATTATGATTTGATATATATAGGTTAAACCTATAACTCACCAACATTTTTGTTGACGTTTTAAGCATGTTTATTCTCAGGTGATTATTAAGAGCTTCCGCTGTTGCATACTTAAATAAGGACGAGATTTGGAGTCCATGCTTGTATGATATTGTGTAAAAACTGCATTCAAGAAACTTATTTTGTTGTAACATATTTGTATTGTAAACCATTATGTAATGGTCGTGTGTAAACAGGATATTTTAGATTATCATTATTTGATAATCTACGTAAAGCTTTTTAAACCTTTATTGATGAAATAAAGGTTATGGTTTGTTTTAAAATGAATGCAGTCTTTGAAAAATGTCTCATATAGAGGTCAAAACCTCGCAACGAAATCAATTAATATGGAACGTTTTTAATCAATAAGAACGGGACATTTCAGTTGGTATCAGAGCGTTGGTCTTAGAGAACCAGAATTTTGCATTAGTGTGTCTTATCTAGTTTGTTAGGATGCATTAGTGAGTCTGGACTTCGACCGTGTTTACTTGAAAAATGATTGCTTAACAAATTTTGTTGGAAACTATATATTTTTAACATGGGAATATTATGTGATATATTAATCTCTTAACGCGTTTGATATTATGTGATAGATGTCTACCTCTAGAACAAGTCCCATTGACTCACCTAATAATAATGAAGAGTCAAATGTAAATTGGAATGATTCGTGGACTGATTCACAAGTTCCCGAAGAGGAACCGGAAGAAGAGTCGGAACCGGAAGAAGAATCGGAACCGGAAGAAGAATCAGAACCGGATGAAGAAATAGAACCGGTGGGGGAAATAATAAAACGGTTAAGTAAAAGAAAATCCTCAACCAACCGACCAAGGTTAATTATGGTCAATGGTGTTTCCGCCAAGGAAGCAAAATATTGGGAGGATTACCAATTCTCCGATGAATCGGATTCCGACGAGAATTCCGATGATGTTATAGAAATTACCCCAACTGAATTTAAAAAGGCAAAAGAAAATAATAACGGAAAGGGCATAAAAATAGAGAAATCTAATTCCAACCCCGATGAACTTTATATGTATCGTCAACCCCCGAAGTCCTTAAGTTGTAACAATGTCCCGGGAACCTCTAAACCACCAGGTTTTTCTAAACCAATGTGGATAACGACGGCTCGTATTAGGGGAACATCATATATCCCTAGAAACTTGGCAAAACGAACCAAAACCGAAGAAGAAGAAACAAGCGAGTCGGAATAAGATAGTTGTATTCGTGTGGTGTAATATATGTAATATAGTGTGCTTATGCTTTATGATATATGTAAAAATTGCTTGTATTAATAAGTATTTTTTTTATGAATCTAACTCTTGTCTATTTTACAGTATAAAAACACAAAATAGATAGACAACCCAATATTTTAAGAGACCTACCCGGAGACATGATTGATGAAATCTTGTCTAGAGTCGGTCAGAATTCTTCGGCACAACTATTTAAGGCGAGATCAGTTTGTAAGACATTCGAAGAACGTTCCAAGAATGCCTTGGTTTATAAAAGGCTTTCATTCGAAAGATGGGGGATATCACATTGGGAAATCCATAAGTTACGATGTGTTTACTTTGACGCATATATTGCGGGGAACCCAAATGCTATTTTACGCAATGGGTTAAGAAATTATTTTGACTCAATATATCCGAATATTGGACTTCATGATTTAGAAAAAGCGGCTAACATGCAACATAAAGAAGCATGTTATGCTTACGGATTAGTAATGTTCGCTTCTCACCAAAGTGAGAACAAGAACATCGGTCTACAACTATTAAACAAAACGTTCCCACAAGTGACGGAGTCGGTAATTGGGGTAAGAAATGAGGTTTTTAGATTGTTACGGGACTGTTGGACATTACGTAACCCTCGTCCCTTTGACGACGTTACAACACGCTGTCTTATCAACGGCCATAACGGTTATGTTCCACAAGACCAAGGATGGGAAGTAGTCCTAGTAAAACCAGAATGCATGACTTGTTTCTGGATGTATGAATTACGTGTCTTTATTGCCTTTGCTGAACGACTTGTGTACTAGCTAGAATTATCTTCACAACTATCTTGTATCAAAGTTATTGTGTGCTATATTTCATGCTTTATGTAAAATAAGCGGTATTGTAAGTTTGTAAAATATTGTATAAAAGTTTGAACGCGAAATATTATTATAATCAGTTTTTCATATAGAATTGTAGTAGTTGAATTGTATATTAGCTACTAAGTATGAACTTAACGGGTAGGTACTACCCGAATTTAAACTTATAAAACGCTAATATGAAGAAAAAGCTTTTATAAATGAGTTCATATTATGCTACGAAATACTATTAACTACTCTTAATATTCTGTATGATTAACTTGTTCCATTTGACTATTTTGAAGGAAATGGCACCGACTACTCGACACACCGTGAATATGAATGAAGAGGAATTCCGTACTTTTCTAGCTTCAAACATAGCCGCAGTATAGGCTGCGCTACATACTAACAATAACCTTGGATCTAGCAGTACAGGAAATTGTGTAGGATGCACCTATAAAGAATTCACTGCCTGCAAACCTTTGGAATTTGATGGAACCGAAGGACCGATCGGATTGAAATGGTGGACCGAGAAGGTCGAATCGGTGTTTGCCATAAGTAAGTGTACTGAAGAGGACAAAGTAAAGTATGCTACGCATACCTTCACAGGTTCTGCGTTAACATGGTGGAATACCTATCTAGAGCAAGTGGGACAAGACGATGCATACGCACTACCGTGGTCAGCATTCAAGCACTTGATGAACGAGAAGTACCGTCCCAGAACCGAGGTCAATAAGCTCAAGACAGAACTTAGAGGGTTACGAACCCAAGGATTTGATATTACCACGTACGAAAGACGATTCACAGAATTGTGCCTATTGTGTCCGGGAGCATTCGAAGATGAGGAAGAGAAGATCGACGCGTTTGTGAAAGGATTACCGGAAAGAATCCAAGAAGATATAAGTTCACACGAGCCCGCCACCATACAACAGGCATGTAGAATGGCTCACAAACTAGTGAACCAGATTGAAGAAAGAATTAAAGAACAGACTGCTGAAGAGGCCAATGTGAAGCATGTCAAAAGAAAGTGGGAAGAAAACGGTGATAAGAATCACCAATACAACAACAACAGCAATTACAACAATAATCGCAACAATTATCCCAACAATCGCAACATCAATCGCAACTACAACAAACGGCCCAACAACAACAACAACAACGACAACAACAACAACAACAACAACAACAACAACAACAACAACAGCAACTACAACAATCATCCCAACAACAATAATAACCGCAACAACAACAACAATCAGAAGCAGCTATGCCAAAGGTGTGAAAAGTATCACTCGGGGTTCTGCACCAAATTTTGCAACAAGTGTAAAAGAAATGGTCATAGCGCGGCGAAGTGTGAGGTCTACGGACCAGGGGTTAATAGAACGAAAGGAACAAATGGTGTCGGAACGAGTAATGGCGGAGCAAGTAGTGTCGGAGCAAGTTATGCCAATGTAGTTTGTTATAAATGTAGAAAATCGGGCCACATTATTAGAAATTGCCCGAACCAGGAGAACACGAATGGACAAGGCCGCGGAAGAGTTTTCAATATTAATGTGGCAGAGGCACAAGAAGACCCGGAGCTTGTTACGGGTACGTTTCTTATTGACAATAAATCTGCTTACGTTTTATTTGATTCGGGTGTGGATAGAAGCTATATGAGTAGAGATTTTTGTGCTAAATTAAGTTGTCCATTGACGCCTTTGGATAGTAAATTTTTACTCGAATTAGCAAATGGTAAATTAATTTCAGCAGATAATATATGTCGGAATCGAGAAATTAAACTGGTTAGCGAAACATTTAAGATTGATTTGATACCTGTAGAGTTAGGGAGTTTTGATGTGATAATCGGTATGGACTGGTTGAAAGAAGTGAAAACAGAGATCGTTTATTACAAAAATGCAATTCGCATTATACGAGAAAAAGGAAAACCCTTAATGGTGTACGGAGAAAAGGGCAACACGAAGCTACATCTTATTAGTAATTTGAAGGCACAAAAACTAATAAGAAAAGGTTGCTATGCTGTTCTAGCACACGTCGAAAAAGTACAAACTGAAGAAAAGAGCATCAATGATGTTCCCATTGCAAAAGAATTTCCCGATGTATTTCCGAAAGAATTACCGGGATTACCCCCACATCGATCCGTTGAATTTCAAATAGATATTATACCAGGAGCTGCACCAATAGCTCGTGCTCCTTACAGACTCACACCTAGCGAGATGAAAGAACTGCAAAGCCAATTACAAGAACTTTTAGAGCGTGGTTTCATTCGACCAAGCACATCACCGTGGGGAGCTCCTGTTTTGTTTGTCAAGAAGAAAGATGGTACATTCAGGTTGTGTATCGACTACCGAGAGTTGAACAAACTTACCATCAAGAACCGCTACCCACTACCGAGAATCGACGACTTATTTGATCAACTACAAGGCTCGTCTGTTTATTCAAAGATTGACTTACGTTCCGGGTATCATCAAATGTGGGTGAAAGAATATGATATTCCAAAGACTGCTTTCAGAACACGTTACGGTCATTACGAGTTTATGGTCATGCCGTTTGGTTTAACTAATGCACCAGCTGTGTTCATGGACCTTATAAACCGAGTGTGTGGACCATACCTTGACAAGTTTGTCATTGTTTTCATTGATGACATACTTATTTACTCAAAGAATGACCAAGAACACGGTGAACATTTGAGAAAGGTGTTAGAAGTATTGAGGAAGGAAGAATTGTACGCTAAGTTTTCAAAATGTGCATTTTGGTTGGAAGAAGTTCAATTCCTCGGTCACATAGTGAACAAAGAAGGTATTAAGGTGGATCCGGGAAAGATAGAAACTGTTGAAAAGTGGGAAACCCCAAAAACTCCGAAACACATACACCAGTTTTTAGGACTAGCTGGTTACTACAGAAGGTTCATCCAAGACTTTTCCAGAATAGCAAAACCCTTGACTGCATTAACGCATAAAGGGAAGAAATTTGAATGGAATGATGAACAAGAGAAAGCGTTTCAGTTATTGAAGAAAAAGCTAACTACGGCACCTATATTGTCATTGCCTGAAGGGAATGATGATTTTGTGATTTATTGTGATGCATCAAAGAAAGGTCTCGATTGTGTATTAATGCAACGAACGAAGGTGATTGCTTATGCGTCTAGACAATTGAAGATTCAATAACAAAATTATACGACGCATGATTTGGAATTAGGCACGGTTGTTTTTGCATTAAAGACTTGGAGGCACTACTTATATGGGATCAAAAGTATTATATATACCGACCACAAAAGTCTTCAACACATATTTAATCAGAAACAACTGAATATGAGGCAGCGTAGGTGGATTGAATTATTGAATGATTACGACTTTGAGATTTGTTACCACCCGGGGAAGGCAAATGTGATAGCCGATGCCTTGAGCAGGAAGGACAGAGAACCCATTCGAGTAAAATCTATGAATATAATGATTCATAATAACATTACTACTCAAATAAAGGAGGCACAACAAGGAGTTTTAAAAGAGGGAAATTTAAAGGATGAAATACCCAAAGGATCGGAGAAGCATCTTAATATTCGGGAAGACGGAACCCGGTATAGGGCTGAAAGGATTTGGGTACCAAAATTTGGAGAGATGAGAGAAATGGTACTTAGAGAAGCTCATAAAACCAGATACTCAATACATCCTGGAACGGGGAAGATGTACAAAGATCTCAAGAAACATTTTTGGTGGCCGGGTATGAAAGCCGATGTTGCTAAATACGTAGGAGAATGTTTGACGTGTTCTAAGGTCAAAGCTGAGCATCAGAAACCATCAGGTCTACTTCAACAACCCGAAATCCCGGAATGAAAATGGGAAAACATTACCATGGATTTCATCACTAAATTGCCAAGGACTGCAAGTGGTTTTGATACTATTTGGGTAATAGTTGATCGTCTCACCAAATCAGCACACTTCCTGCCAATAAGAGAAGATGACAAGATGGAGAAGTTAGCACGACTGTATTTGAAGGAAGTCATCTCCAGACATGGAATACCAATCTCTATTATCTCTGATAGGGATGGTAGATTTATTTCAAGATTCTGGCAGACATTACAGCAAGCATTAGGAACTCGTCTAGACATGAGTACTGCCTATCATCCACAAACTGATGGGCAGAGCGAAAGGACGATACAAATGCTTGAAGACATGCTACGAGCATGTGTTATTGATTTCGGAAACAGTTGGGATCGACATCTACCGTTAGCAGAATTTTCCTACAACAACAGCTACCATTCAAGCATTGAGATGGCGCCGTTTGAAGCACTTTATGGTAGAAAGTGCAGGTCTCCGATTTGTTAGAGTGAAGTGGGGGATAGACAAATTACGGTTCCGGAGATTATACAAGAAACTACCGAGAAGATCATCCAAATTCAACAACGGTTGAAAACCGCCCAAAGTCGACAAAAGAGCTACGCTGACATTAAAAGAAAAGATATAGAATTTGAAATTGGAGAGATGGTCATGCTTAAAGTTGTACCTTGGAAAGGCGTTGTTCGATTTGGTAAACGAGGGAAATTAAATCCAAGGTATATTGGACCATTCAAGATTATTGATTGTGTCGGACCAGTAGCTTACTGACTTGAGTTACCTCAACAACTCGCGGCTGTACATAACACTTTTCACGTCTCGAATTTGAAGAAATGTTTTGCTAAAGAAGATCTCACTATTCCATTAGATGAAATCCAAATCAACGAAAAACTTCAATTCATCGAAGAACCCGTCGAAATAATGGATCGTGAGGTTAAAAGACTTAAGCAAAACAAGATACCAATTGTTAAGGTTCAATGGAATGCTCGTAGAGGACCCGAGTTCACCTGGGAGCGTGAAGATCAGATGAAGAAGAAATACCCGCATCTATTTCCAGAAGATTCGTCAACACCTTCAACAGCTTAAAATTTCGGGACGAAATTTATTTAACGGGTAGGTACTGTAGTGACCCGAACTTTTCCATGTTTATATATATTAATTGAGATTGATATTTACATGATTAAATGTTTCCAACATGTTAAGCAATCAAACTTGTTAAGACTTGATTAATTGAAATATGTTTCATATAGACAATTGACCACCCAAGTTGACCGGCGATTCACGAACGTTAAAACTTGTAAAAACGACATGACGATATATATATATGGATATACATATGGTTAACATGAGATTATGATAAGTAAGTATCTCCATAAGTATATTAACAATGAGTTATATACATATAAACAAGACTACTAACTTAGGGATTTCGAAACGAGACATATATGTAACGATTATCGTTGTAACGACATTTAAATGTATATATATCATATTAAGATATATTAATATATCATAATATCATGATAATATAATAATTTAACATCTCATTAGATATAATAAACAATGGGTTAACAACATTAATTGAGATCGTTAACTTAAAGGTTTCAAAACAACACTTACATGTAACGACTAACGATGACTTAACGACTCAGTTAAAATATATATACATGTAGTGTATTTAGATGTATTAAAATACTTTTGGAAGACTTCAAGACATATATCAAAACACTCATACTTAACGAAAATAGTTACAGTTACTTTCCCATTCTTTTCTTTCATCAAGAATTCTAGTCGTATTCTTACCCGTATTATACACAACTTTAAAACGTACTTACTATGGGTATATACCAATAGGAACTATCATGGGATTCCACTCTTGATTATGTCATATATGACTAATCAATTTTAGCTTCTACCATGAGCTAGTCAACTAACTAGAACTCCTTTTAACCCCACTCACCACTCACCAATTACCACTCATCATTCACTCCATTTCACTTCTAATTCTCTTTCTAATTCTCTCTCAACACACACACACACACACTATTATGAACGTATTTTTCCAGTAGTTAATCATCATCTTCATCAAAAATTACTTCAAGAATCAAGCTATAATCATCATAGAGAGAACACTTCAAGAACACTTCAAAAATCTCTTCAAGTTTACTAATTTACTTCCAAGCTTTCTAATCCATTCCAAGTAATCATCTAAGATCAAGAAACCTTTGTTATATACAGTAGGTTATCTTTCTTATTCAAGGTAATATTCATATTCAAACTTTGATTCAATTTCTATAACTATAAACTATCTTAATTCGAGTAAAAATCTTACTTGAACTTGTTTTTGTGTCATGATCCTACTTCAAGAACTTTCAAGCCATCCAAGATCCTTTGAAGCTAGATCATTTCTTGTCACTTCCAGTAGGTTTACCTACTAAACTTGAGGTAGTAATGATGTTCATAACATCATTCGATTCATATATATAAAACTATCTTATTCGAAGGTTTAAACTCGTAATCACTAGAACATAGTTAGTTAATTCTAAACTTGTTCGCAAACAAAAGTTAATCCTTCTAACTTAACTCTTAAAATTAACTAAACACATGTTCTATATCTATATGATATGCTAACTTAATGATTTAAAACCTGGAAACACGAAAAACACCGTAAAACCGGATTTACGCCGTCGTAGTAACACCGCGGGCTGTTTTGGGTTAGTTAATTAAAAACTATGATAAACTTTGATTTAAAAGTTTTTATTCTGAGAAAATGATTTTTATTATGAACATGAAACTATATCCAAAAATTATGGTTAAACTCAAAGTGGAAGTATGTTTTCTAAAATGGTCATCTAGACGTTGTTCTTTCGACTGAAATGACTACCTTTACAAAAACGACTTGTTACTTATTTTTCTGACCATAAACCTATACTTTTTCTATTTAGATTCATAAAATAGAGTTCAATAT
Source organism: Rutidosis leptorrhynchoides (assembly GCF_046630445.1). Lineage (NCBI taxonomy): Eukaryota > Viridiplantae > Streptophyta > Magnoliopsida > Asterales > Asteraceae > Rutidosis > Rutidosis leptorrhynchoides. Next base: position 401,351,656 of record NC_092333.1, read on the forward strand.
GAAACCATAGCAATTTGATTCACTCAAAACGGATTTAAAATGAAGAAGTTATGGGTAAAACAAGATTGGATAATTTTTCTCATTTTATCTACGTGAAAATTGGTAACAAATCTATTCCAACCATAACTTAATCAACTTGTATTGTATATTATGTAATCTTGAGATACCATAGACACGTATACAATGTTTCAACCTATCATGTCGACACATCTATATATATTTCGGAACAACCATAGACACTCTATATGTGAATGTTGGAGTTAGCTATACAGGGTTGAGGTTGATTCCAAAATATATATAGTTTGAGTTGTGATCAATACTGAGATACGTATACACTGGGTCGTGGATTGATTCAAGATAATATTTATCGATTTATTTCTGTACATCTAACTGTGGACAACTAGTTGTAGGTTACTAACGAGGACAGCTGACTTAATAAACTTAAAACATCAAAATACATTAAAAGTGTTGTAAATATATTTTGAACATACTTTAATATATATGTATATATTGTTATAGGTTCGTGAATCAACAGTGGCCAAGTCTTACTTCTCGACGAAGTAAAAATCTGTGAAAGTGAGTTATAGTCCCACTTTTAAAATCTAATATTTTTGGGATGAGAATACATGCAGGTTTTATAAATGATTTACAAAATAGACACAAGTACGTGAAACTACATTCTATGGTTGAATTATCGAAATCGAATATGCCCCTTTTTATTAAGTCTGGTAATCTAAGAATTAGGGAACAGACACCCTAATTGACGCGAATCCTAAAAATAGATCTATTGGGCCTAACAAACCCCATCCAAAGTACCGGATGCTTTAGTACTTCGAAATTTATATCATATCCGAAGGGTGTCCCGGAATGATGGGGATATTCTTATATATGCATCTTGTTAATGTCGGTTACCAGGTATTCACCATATGAATGATTTTTATCTCTATGTATGGGATGTGTATTGAAATATGAAATCTTGTGGTCTATTATTATGATTTGATATATATAGGTTAAACCTATAACTCACCAACATTTTTGTTGACGTTTTAAGCATGTTTATTCTCAGGTGATTATTAAGAGCTTCCGCTGTCGCATACTTAAATAAGGACGAGATTTGGAGTCCATGCTTGTATGATATTGTGTAAAAACTGCATTCAAGAAAATTATTTTGTTGTAACATATTTGTATTGTAAACCATTATGTAATGGTCGTGTGTAAACAGGATATTTTAGATTATCATTATTTGATAATCTACGTAAAGCTTTTTAAACCTTTATTGATGAAATAAAGGTTATGGTTTGTTTTAAAATGAATGCAGTCTTTGAAAAACGTCTCATATAGAGGTCAAAACCTCGCAACGAAATCAATTAATATGGAACGTTTTTAATCAATAAGAACGGGACATTTCATTTGGCATCCTCATCTGCCCAAAACAATTCAGCTAGTGTGCCATCTTCATTTGTAAAGTAGTCAGTCGAAAAATCATGTAAACACTCTTGGTTGCTTTTTAGCTTCTCGACAACCATTTGTGCATCACGATCACCAATAAATAAGCTCATGTCCCTCCGAAAATTCTTATAATCAACAACTGATGCACCAACTTGTTCAAAGCCGCCTTGAATCTCTTTCATCAACTTAAAACCTCGAACAGGACCCACATTTAAACTCAAAATAGTATGTAAAAAAAGTTGTTTACCGTATGTGAACTTACGAGAAGCAGTCAAAAACTTGATATCATCATTATTCACAAGGCTGTGATTATGCTTCTCATTGAAAAGTTTTACTTCATACATGGTATCACTAATCCTTGTTACACAGATTTGTGCTTTACAACCACATCGAATAGATAGTCCTCGCCTTCATTGCTTTATAACTTTATTACCTGACTGTTGTCCTACTGCACCATCAGTACCAACTTGAACGTTGGAATTGTCAACATTGACGTTTTCAGACTCCTTTGAAGCATCGGTACAAACTTGTTTCTTTCTCTTGAATCCTTCCCTAACACAGTTGTAATACTTATAATTAGGTAATACTTTTTTGCCAGAAGGATATTGACAACCTTTTTTAGCTTGAAATCCACTCTTTCTTGCATAAGCTTTATAGAAAGCCCACACTTGATTCAAAGAGGTAAATTTTTTACCAACTACAGGCTTAAGTGGTTCATCGACATTTGGTGTCCAATTTCGCGAGCCTTTAGGAGTCAACTCAAAAGAAACAACTGATGACTATGATGATTCGGATTGCTCGACGTTAACTACACAAATGAATCATAATAAAAATTATCCATACATATAACAATTACAATTTAAAAATAACATTCTGAATTCAAAATATTAACTAAACTACAACATATGTGATCAGATTAAAAAAAAAAAAAAACATATGTGATCAGAATTTACAATAATAATTCATGATAATTAGTGAATTTGTTAAATCTGTTGTTCATTTCATATATATATTAATCTGTCAATTTCTAGAATCTGTTGTTCATTTCATACATATAATAAATAAACTACAACATATGTGGAAATCTGAATTTCCAAATTGACAGATAAAGTAAGACAACTATGACAATTTGTTCATTAAAGTAAATTGTGATGACTATTTCAACAATTTTGTATCAGAATGAGAACTCGGGATATGTTGTCCAACAAACATATATGAATAATAATACATTAAATTACAAATTAGGTCAACTAATAAAACAGTAATAAAAAACTAATAATAAGATATATGCTATAAACCTGAACATCCATATGCAATGTTTTAAAAAAGAACATAATACTTTCACTCCAAATTATTAGCCAAATTTTTTTTCGACCAGTCACATATACAAACAACCAAATTCAGTCCGTAGTCGCTACTAATGATGTTCATAATTGAAACTAAAAGTATAATCTGAGTAATAAAAGTACGAAATTTAAATTACAAACGAGATTCGAAAATGAAACAAACAATAAATCAATCAAGAGACAAACTTACCATCTTCTCCAAATTGAATCTCATCTGACGACATATCTGACATCTTGATAAATCTTCTGTATAATTGTGAAATTTGAATGATACAATCGCCAAAAGTAATTTCCGTATATATGCTCCCATGATTCAACAAAATTCGCGATCAATTAGGAACTCCTAAAAACTAGGTCAGTTACCGCCACTCTGCACGATTTGATTTATTTGGAAAATGTGAAAATGAAATACCGCCACTCTGCACGTTTGATTAATCTGAGTATAATGTGAAAATAAAATTTATTTAATTATATGATAACTTTGCAATTGACCAAAATGCCCTTATAGTATGAAACGGAAGCTGCATTTTTAAAGGACAGGTGCCAAATAATGTATGGCAATTTACTTTAATGTATTTTAAGATTTCATGTACAAGAACCAATATATATATATATATATATATATATATATATATATATATATATATATATATATATATATATATATATATGCACGATCCGTGGCTAAGCTTAAAATGAGTATAAACCGGATAAGCAAATGTGAACCACAAATTATCATAAAACTTCATTTTAACTTAAAAAGCATGGAAGGGTAAAAAAGTAATTGTAATAATTATAATTAATAAAAATTAATTATACAAAAGTTAACATATCATGAACCACCTTCATCACCACCACCCACCGCCATCAACCACCACCACCACCACTACCCACCACCACCACCACCACCAACCACCACCACAACCACCTACCACCACCCACCACCCACTGCTACCTACCACAACCCATCACCACCAACCACCACCAACCACGCAACACCACCACCACTACCCACCAACCACCACCAACCACCACCCACCAACCACCACCACCAACAACCACCACCAACAACAACCACCACCACCAACCACCACCCCCCACCACCACCAACCACCCACCACCAACACCACCACCCACCACTATAAACCACCACTACCAACCACTACCAACCCCCACCATCACCCACCACAACCCCCTACCACCAACCTTCACCACCACTCACCACCACCCACCACTCACCACCACCCAACACTAACCACCACCACCACCACCCACGGCTAACCACCACGGACCACCACCGTACCTACCCGTTAAAGAAATTTCGTCCCCGAAATTTGATTGAGGTCATCATGACTAACAATAAGAATGTTATTATGACGAATGTAAGCTAATACATAGAGTTTTATCATGATTAAGAAATATGGATAAAATAATTCTATTTCTCAAAGCGTATGAGTGAAGCTATCGTAAAAGAGTGGAATGAGTAAGTGTAGATTCGTCATATCTTTTGATGTAGATGGGATTGATTTCCAGATTTCAAGGGATTTGGAGAAATCTTCGTAATAAGATTTGATTCTTCGGTAATTAAGGAAATTAGGATCTTCGGTTAAATGCGATAACCTATCACGATTGCTCTGTCAGATTTTTCGCTATAAATCCCCTCCCTTCGTTTATTTACCCCCACAGCTCATCTTCTATTTTTCCTTTCTCAATTCATATTTTAAAGTATTCATCAGTATGCTTCATCCAGTACTGATTCTGGATATACTCCTAACTTTCATATCTGTCATTCTTCTTTTTCATCTATCACCTGAGTATTTTATTAATTTCTACTATTACCTTGGAGTTATAGTAATTTTAATTCTCCCGTACCTTTACGTGGCAATACGTATTGATATGCACGGTTTGTAATTTATGTTTTGTTGTCGAGCTTTATATTTTCTTTTATATTCAAGAGTTCCATACTTTTGTCTCCTCTTCCCAACTTTAAGTCAAGCGATTAATGGTCTAGAATTTGTAGGTATGAATTTTGAAATGAACATAGTTAATGTTCTAAGAAGGAAATTGTAATGGAACGATATTGATTTGTCAAATTACCAGAATATCCTGGAAAAAACCGAATTATCAAGAAAAATATTTTCTTGATATGTCTAGAGGTTAAGTAGAATACAAGAGTCATGTAACATGGCACATGATGACGTTATGATCTGTGAATCATCACGTTCCATTTAGAAACTCATCACAACTTACTGTAATATAATCACATTGATCAAGTGTCATTATATTATACTAACTCATGCTTCAGTTCCCAATACTACTTCAAAACATTCATTTTTTTTTACTCGAAGATTTCAGAATTTAGAAACTAAAATAGTTTCTTTTATGATGTAACACGGATAGGGCGAAGAGATAAATAATCTCAGATGAGAATAGTTATGAATATATCTTCAGAAATATCGAGGATATTTATAACGAAAGATACGATGATATCTTAGAATTTTTAATATCAGATGATGATGATGAAGAATATTATCCGCAAAGGTTTAGAGTAAGGAGTAAATTATTCGCTAAAGACTTCAGCAGACACTGAATCATTTGGATTCTTTGAAGGCAGATTTAGTCCTTGTGATTTGTCCACAGCCACCTTCATGGTTTGCTCAATCCGTTTTCCAGTTCCAAACCTTCTCTTTTTCTGAGCTTTGCCAACACACTATTCTTTATCATCAACTTTTGACTGTTACGATTGTCTACAGTTTTTGCTGCTTCATTCAGCTTTTCCAAGAATTCGGAGATCTAATTCGTAGATTGGGATGTTTTTCAGAAACTTCACATTCGAAGTATGTAAGTCTTGGATATAGCCGTTATATGTATACATATAACTGTTGGCGTAGAATTTCTGTGAAATTCAAGAATAAGGATTCAAGCTTTTTGGTATGGCAATTATCGTTACAAGATGCAGATGAGTACATGATGGGGTTTCATGAATAATGTAAATATTTTTCAAAGAGACTAAAGCCGAAGTTGCTGGTACATCTGCTGATAATATAGTAGAATATAAAAGGTTCTCCGGTAACGATGGCGAAAGGGCAGCGTATATATTGAGGTTATAATAAGGCTAGTCCGACTGTAAAGCCGAAGTTGACTTGCTGGTGATGTGACAAAACTGGCTACCTTAAAAAGGAATTGCAAGGTTATTTTTGCTAATAAATGTCAAAGGATCTGACACAGGTATGTGTTAAACTATGGCTTTGGTTATGAGAGTTTTTCTGGTGCATGACTGTGGGTAACATGTGGTTGAATCATCATCTCGATTGTTCATTATTTAAAGTGTCTTCAGGAATTTTGAAGGGTTTGAACACAGATTGTAATCGTTAATACACCTATGATGTTCTAGAATTTTGAATGATATGAATATTTTTCTGGTTTTTATGAATAGAAGTGATGTGCTATCACAGTTTTGAAGTCAAAGTATAGCTTTGAAAGATGTAAGAATCTAAAAGTGATGACCTCTGTTAAATCTTGACTTGGATTTTGATTTGTCAAAATCAGAATATGTAATCAAATTTGAATGAGAATGGTTGTTTTGATTTCTATAAAAGAATGTATATTGTTGTAAAAGTAGTGAATATAGTTGGTGATTGCTGAATCAGATTCGAAGAATGTAACATATTAATTGTGAATTTATATATCTCTCGGGTATCACCTACCCGTTAAAAAAATTTCACAATTAATATTTTGTACAAAAGAATTTTTATTACAGTCTTTATGAGAATATATATGTGTATATTTTCTTCAGATGTAACATAGATTTAATGAGTTAATATTAAATTAAACTCATTTGATTTTTCGGCTGGAACTAGAAATGAATAATCTCTAAAACTTTAGAAATTTCGTAATCTTCGTGGATTATTACTTCAACGTAAATGAAATTATGAATCAATACTTCATTATTCATTTTTATTGATATTTACTTGGTGAATGATGTTGGTGTTCGTGGGATTCTTGTGAATTTCACAAGGTACGAATGATGTTTCTAGGAAGTTTTGAGTACATCGAAGATGAAAGTGTAAAATCAAACATGTAATTGATTAATACACTTGATTATTATAAATTGGAATTCATTGAATTTGGAACAGAGGTTGTAGTTAACAATGGTTAAATCGTTAACGAAGGACGTACATCATTGCATATTAGAAATATGAATTAACCGAGTAGTTAAGATCCATACATAATAGCTTAGTACGGAAAGATTTATTTTGATCTCAAAATTTATATATATATAAAATATACACATAATTTCTTCAGAGGGAATGAGTTAATACTTCATAACTCGTTGATATACTATACGCGTTATCGATTTGTAATGATGTCCAAGGTGATTCTTGAACTGACGGTTCTTGTTATGTTATAGGTGCTGCTAGTGCTGATGATGCTGACGGTACTGATGGTACTGGTGATGCTAACAGTACAGTTGATGCCTCTGGTAAAACAAGTCTAGCTTGTAAATCACACACCATTCTTGTCAGGGTTTCTATTCTTCCTTCTATCATTTTGGTTAATCCATTTAATTAATGGTTAAGGTTAGAGCATATAATCTCTAAGACTTTGGAGACTACATAATCGCTGCGGAATGTTTCTCCAAATGAAGTTATGAATCAATACTTCATCGATCATTGTTGTTGGTACTCCTTGTTATCTATGGTGCGTATGACGTTAATGTTCGAGGTACAGATTGTGATGTTGAAGTGTAAGATGTGGATGTTGTTGTTGTTGGTGGTGATAATGGTACTGTTGGTGTTGCAGATGGTGGTACTGTTGTTGCCGGTGCTGTTATTGGTACTTGTAACCTTTGCACCATATTCTCCAAAGCCACTACCCGAGCGAGAAGCTCGTTGACTTCTTCTATTACACCGGGGTGATTATCAGTTCGGACGAGCGGATAAATAAGATCTAGAATTTGGTATAGTATATAATCGTAACGAGATACTCTGGAAATGAGAGAGAAAATGATATTATGAACAGGTTCGCCGGTAAGTGCTTCAGGTTCTTCACCAAGAGGGCAATGTGGTTGATGGAAGGGATCGCCTTCTTCTTGTCTCCAATGATTGAGTAGACTACGAACCCATCCCCAATTCATCCAGAATATATGATGGCTAATTGGTTAATCCATTCCGGTCACACTACTTTCAGAGTTCGAGTGAAACTCCATATCGGAATCCGAGGGACTTGAACTAGTGGCGAATTCCATTTCGTACGATTGAATAAAGGATTTTTTGATATGAAATGATTTTTGGCTATCGGATGGTATTCTAATTACATGGAATACATATATATATATAAAGAGCAAAAGATTTCGTGGATTACGGAGAAATTTTCAGAATATGACAGACAAAGTTTACAGTAACAGATACGCTAAGATGTGAATTAGCAGATACGCTAAGATATGGATTTTGTCTATACACTATTCATACAATTAATGCAGTAATATGTGTCTAGACTAAGAATGATAAGCATTTAATTTCCTAATAATAATAAGCAGATGATTTTCGACTAGAAATGATAAGCAAAACTTTTTGATATGCAGACACGGTCGAAGTCCAGACTCATTAATGCATCTTAATATCTATCAGTTAGACACACTAATGCATGACCTGGTTCGCTAAGACCACCGCTCTGATACCACATGAGACGACCCGTCCTAATCCATAAGGACGAATACAATAACATATGGTTACATTGCGAGATTCTGATCTCTATATGATACATTTTACAAACATTGCATTCGTTTTTGAAAGACAAACTTTCATTACATTGAAATTTGATAGGTATGCATACCATTTCATAATATTCAACTATAAATGACCTAATCTGTCATTTACTTAATAATAATATTTATTGAACTCAACGACTTGAATGCAACGTCTTTTGAAATATGTCATGAATGACTCCAGGTAATATATTTAAAATGAGCAAATGCACAGTGGAAGATTTCTTTCATACCTGAGAATAAACATGCTTTAAAGTGTCAACCAAAAGGTTGGTGAGTTCATTAGTTTATCGTAATCAATCATTTCCATAATTTTAATAGACCACAAGATTTCTATTTTCATTTTTCATAAACATCATCTCATATCAGGCATTTCGCACAAACTGCATAGAGATAAAAATCATTCATATGGTGAAAACCTGGTAATCGACATTAACAAAACGCGTCTAGAATATCCCCATCATTCCGGGACTCTCATCGGACATGATAAAATTGAAGTACTAAAGCATCCGTAACCCGAATGGGGTTTGGTAGGCCCAATAGATCTATCTTTAGGATTCGCGTTAATTAGGGTGTCTGTTCCCTAATTCTTAGATTACCAGACTAAAAAGGGTGATATTTGATTTGATAATCCAACCATAGAATGTAGTTTCGATTACTTGTGTCTATTTCGTACAACATTTATAAAAGCAGCGCATGTATTCTCAGTCCCAAAAATATATATATTGCAAAAGCATTTAAAAAGGGAGCAAATGAAACTTACTATACGATATTTTGTAGTAAAAATATGCATACGACGGAACTGAACATTGCAGGTTGACCTCGAATTCACGAACCTATATTCAATTAGGTATATTAACACATGTAATGGTAATCGAACAAATTCATATATCACTATTAGTGTTATATTTGTTATATTTAGTAATTTATAGGTTTTATTAATTAATTAAGTATATTTATTTTTTATATACTTTAAATAAATAATTAATATCTATTATAAATATATTAATATAATTATGTTTTATGTATTAAATATTTTTATGTAACCAATATTTATTTGATAAAATAATATTGATAACAATAAATGAAAATTTGTAATATTTTTATAATAATAATAATAATATCAGTAATTATAATAATAATCATTTTTAAAATAATGATAATAATAATAATAATAATAATAATAATAATAATAATAATAATAATAATAATAATAATAATAATAATAATAATAATAATAATAATAATAATAATAATAATAATAATAATAATAATGGGTAATAAGTAAACTACCTCAAAGAACTAGCCCTTAAAAAAATGCCCAAGTCCGGGTTTGAACCCGCAACGTCCCGCTAACCCGATACATAACCAAACCACTCTTCCTCGACATCACTTCAAGTATTATCATCGCGTTAATATTTTATGTATCATTACCAATATACATCATCCCTTGTCATCTTAGCCCAATTCTAAGACCTAAGCTCGATTTTTAGCCCAACAACATAAGTTTATTTGAAGGCCAAAGATCAAGTTTAACAAGCCCAAGTATTCAAACCCATATAAAGTTTAAGTGGCCCAGTGTGACGACCCAGAAATTTCCGACCAAATTTAAACTTAATCTTTATATAATTCCGACTTGATAAGCAATGAATTTTAACAAATCTTGAACCTCCGAAAAGAGTTTTACACAAGCTTTTGGTCACCCTTTTATTCCGGCGATTCACGAACGTCATAACTTGATTTAATTGTTTAATTGTTTAATTGTTTAATTATTGTGTATATATATGGATTTATATATATTTAACTTGAAAATATGATAATTAAATATCTCATTAAGTATATTAACAAAGTATTATATATATATTTTCATACTACTAATTTAAAGAGTTTTCAAACAATATATATTACTATTTAAACGACGTAATTAACTTATGTTAAAATGTATTTACATATAATGTATTACGAGTGTAAATACATCCTTACAAGTATTGAATACACTTTATAATATACCAATATATATAAAGGATAGCTATACTCATATTTCCGTTCAATTTCCTCAAAGAATTCTACTCGCATTCATACGGTATTTTTACCCGTATTATACACAGCTTCTAGAAGTATTTACTATCGGTATATACCAATAGAAATCTGCAATTATTTGTGTAATATGTCATCCATGATCTAATCAATTTAATATGTCATGCATGACTTAATACAATTTAACTTATCTTAGATATTTTTACTAAAAGCCAAAATTATAAGCTTATAAATAAGGACCATTTTAACTCATTTTTACTCCACATTTTCTTAAACTAAAAACACACACTTGAATGCTCTCATATCATACTTTAATCTCAGCAACTTTCCTCTTCATAATCAAGGTAAAATACTTCTCAAAATCCTTGTTCAATTCCTTGTATAGTTGTTATCTTATTATATTTATAAAACTTGTAAAAACTAGAACTTGTTTTGGTGAACACCAAGCTTGTTTGAAAAACTAATCTAATATTTCTAACTTAACTCTAATAACACTTATTTATATGTATTATAATTCTATATTAAGTTAATATAAGAACTTATAACTTGTACATATGAAGAACACCTTGAAACTTAACATATATCCTTTAATCTCCATTCGGTAAAAAGCGGGCTGTTTTGGGTTGGGAATTAAAAACCTATCTTAGACTTTGAGTTCGAGGCTAAGACTTTGGAAATATGTTAATATATGTAAATAAGACTTCCAGTATTTTTTCATGATTTTAGACAAAGTGGAAGTATTTTATCAAAAATCATATATTGGGTGGATGCCAGGATTTTTCCAAATCTGTCCACCGACACAAAAAGAGGGTAAAGCTCTAAAAATTACTACTTGTGATGAAATTTTCGAATTTGTTTTGTAAAATCTACTTCTTAATGAATCCATAGCAATTTGATTCACTTTAAACGGAGTTGTAATGAATATTTGGCGAGCAAAACAAAATCTGCTAAAATTAACGTTGTATGGACGAAATTTATATTATAAAAACTATATTAACCATATCCTTGTTAATTTTTCCTATATCCTATATATATTTGGACATGTTATCAGTAGTGTAAATAAATATTATAATCTTGGTTAATTCTGTGATTGTATATATGTATAATAATATTCTTGGTACGTCCTAACACAATAAGTATACAATACGTTTTGATAAATCCTAAGACAATATGTACACAATACGTCTTAGTTAATTCTAAGACAATACGTATACAATACGTGTCTGGGTTGATGCAAAGACAATATATATACAATACGTCGTGGGGTAATTCTAAGATTATATATATATATACCGATTATTGGACTATTGGACTTTTCGGACTATTTTGGACTACTAACAAAAGATTATTACCAATGGACTACTAACATAAAATGTTAAAAATTATTATATAAGTATTTTATGAACTTGCTTTATTTTATTCATATGTCGTATTATTATTCTAGAATCGTTATTATTGTTATAGGTTCGTGAATCCAAGGACGACGGTCATATTTTTAATAAGTTGAAAACTTATTATTAATATACTTTTACTACTGTGAGTATATAGTCCCATTTTTAAACTCTACAAATATTTTGGGATGAGAATACATGCATTTTATGTTTTACGCCATAGACACAAGTACTTAAAATATATTCTATGTTGAGTTGTACCACTTTGCATATCTTCCCTAATAGCTTGGTAACTAATATTTACATGTTGTAAGAACATGTATACGCGAATCCTATTGATAGATCTATCGGGTTTGACAACCCCAACCGGGCTAGTCGCTCTAGTATCGTAAACGGTTGCATAGCACTTCGTTTTTACTACACTTGCTATAGTGTAGGGAGATTTCATAATAAAGGGAATATGCCACATTAATGGTTAAGTATGGTTACCGAAGCGCTCAACAACTTATAGAATACTTTTATACACTTGCGAGTGTACATATATTTATAACTATGAAATCTTGTGGTCTATATTTATATCGATGCTAAACCTATATATCTCACCAACCTTTGTGTTGACTGTTTAAGCATGTTTATTCTCAGGTCCTTAAGAAAGTCTTCCGCTGTTGCATTATCTGAGCAAGCTGTGCATGGAGTCTCATGTTTTTGTTTAAATGAAGTGTTGCATTCAATAAAACCTTCGTCATGTATTATATTCAACTTTTATGTCACGTGTGTAGTATTTGGAAACCGATGTATTATGGGGATTATTTCTTAAATAATCGCCCACTTGTTGAAAACTGCATTATGTAAAATAATGATGTGCTTTTTATGAAACGAATGCAATATTTTCTAAAACGTATCATATAGAGGTCAAATACCTCGCTATGGGACCAATGAGAACGTACTGCGTTTATAGTAATATGGACGGGTCGTTTCATTTGGTATCAGAGCGGTGGTCTTAGCGAACCATGTCTTGCATTAGTGTGTCTAACTGATAGTTATTAAGATGCATTAGTGAGTCTGGACTTCGACCTTAACTGCATGTCAAAAGTTTTGCTTACCATTTCTAGTCGGAAATGATCTGCTTATCACCCTTAGAAAATTACATGCTTATCATTCTTATTCTAGACACATCTTACTACATTGATTGCATAAATAGTGTATAGACAAAGTTTATATTTTAGCGTATATGCTAATTCATGTCTTAGCATTTCTGTTACTGTAAACTTTGCCTAACATATTTCGTAAATTCCTCCGTAATCTATGAAATCTTTTGCTCTATATATATAGATATTCTATGTAATTAGAATACCATCCGATAGCCGGAAATTATTTCATATCGAAAAATCCTTTATTCAATCGTACGAAATGGAACTATCCACTAGTTCAAGTCCCATCGAATTTCGATATGGAATTTCACTTGAGCTCCGAAAGTAGTGTGACCGGAATGGATCAACCAATTAGCCATCATCTATTTTGGATGAATTGGGGATGTGTTCGTAGTCTACTTAATCATTGGAGACAAGAAGAAGGTGATCCCTTCCATCCACCACATTTCCCTCTTGGTGAAGAACATGAGGCATTTACCGACGAACCCGTTCGTAACACCATTTTCTCTCTCCTTTCCAGGATATGCCGCAACGAGTATAATATTACTAATATTATTGAGGTTATCCGACCTTTACTCCGTATCTTGCATGGTGAAATATTTAGTAAACAAAAAAATTACTGTCATGAAAAGCAAAACTTCATTAGCAAGTGCATCCTACATCATTTCATTCCTTTTATAAAGCTCTTGACCTCTCTTTTTATTCAAGAAACTTTAAACATCTTCTTTCACAATACAAAACAAAACAAATTCTCATCATCTATACTCACATCAAACCACTACCAGCACCAGCACCAGCAGTACCAACAACATCACAAGCCTCAACATCTCAAGCCGCATTACGAGCATCAATATCATATTCACCGCAGGCACTGAGGGATACCAACAATAATGAGTGATGAAGTATTAATTCATTGTCTCATTTACGTTGAAGAAATATTCCGCGGCGATTATGTAATCTCTAAAGTTTTAGGGATTATTCATTTCTAGTTCCAACCGTAAACCAAATGAGATTAATATAATATTAACTCATTAAATCCATATTACATCTGAAGAAAATATACATACATATATTTTCATAAAGACTGTAATAAAAATTCTTTTGTACAAAATATTACTGTGATGACCCGGAAATTTCTGACCAAATTTAAACTTAATCTTTGTATGATTAACATTTCCGACACGATAAGCAAAGTCTGTAAACTGAATCTCAAAATTTTTGAACTACTTTCATATATTCAAATACCTTTCGGTTGTTCTTGACAATTCGCGAACAATTATATGTATATATATACATATATATATATATACTATAACTTGAAAACGTAACAATGTATTAATTGTTTAATACCGTACATTAAACTTATTGGTTTAAATATTTATTTAAATATATATGATAAGTTAGAATATTAATTGTATGAATAACTTGCGACGTATATTTAAAAACGTGTTTTAAAATATTGAGAATAGATATTAACTTGGTTATGAAACGTTTGATAAATACTATTATATTAATAAATAACGAGACAATGATTTATAGAAGTAAATGACCAAAACACTCGAAAGATTAAGATATACTTTGAGTGATATTGTTTATGGATAATTTAAGGCTATATTTTGACAAAGGTACGTGTCACGAAACGTAAAATGCAAGTTTTCTAAGTGTACGAAAATGCATTTGAGAAACCGAAACCGGGACATAAGTTGAGTAACAACGTACGAGTCATCGGAACGAAAATTACAGGTCAACTATGCACATGAATTTAATATAATATATAATTAATTATATAAATTAAATATATTATATATATTTAAATAATATGTCAACAAACAAGAAAATAAAAGTTTGTGAGCTGGATCAGAGGGCCATGCGATCGCATGGCCTTGAAGCACAAATCCCATGCGATCGCATGGGGTGCTTTTTCAGAAAAAGTTCTATAAATTGCACGATTCTGGTTCAGTTTTCTCACACTTTATATTACTCCGTATTACTTATGTTATTTATTTAATTTATTATTTATAATTATTATAATTATAATAATAATAATAATTATTATTATTAATAATAATATTAAGATTATTATTATTAATCTTATTATTAATAGTATTAGTATTATTATTTTTACGATACAAAAATAATAATATATATATATAATATCACGACAGAGGGATGTCCAAATGATTTCGAAACGGGTTTTCGAGCAAGCTAGAGCTAAGGAAATTATGGGTTATTGTCAAAGAGGTTATGGGTAATATTCGGGGGTATATTTGTGAATCAAACCTAGTATTTATCATCTCTGTTGCGTCTACGTAATTTCCTACAATATTAAATCTCAATATTGGTACGTAAGCACTCATATTTTATCTTTTATATATTAATTGTGTATCCATATCTAGTGCTCGAGTATATATATTTATACATGCTTGTATGCTAAATTTCGTCGCTAAATAGTTTATAATGATTCACGAATTAAATACATATATTACTGGTAAAAGGTATATGATATACATGTTTTTGGAAAGCTGGCGAAAAATCAATAACTTTTCATTTAGATATCGAATAGTTTCGATGAACGGATTAAAAGATACGATCAACTGAATTATGATTGACGTTAATTGGAATTGCTTTTGAATCTGCAATTAATATTTAAAACAACTTGTTTGCAAGATTGATAAATTGGATTTTTGAATATTACCAACCGAGTAAATGAATCCTTATATAAGGTATGTCTCGTTTTGTTAAACTATTGTCAAAATTGAATTTTTGAAACGACTTTGGATAACTTTTGTATGTCGATCTCGAGCATTAGGATTGTGATACACTATGACCTGACCTAGCTTGATAGACATTTATTGACCAATATATATTCTCTAGGTTGAGATCTACGGTTATCTGGTAATCCGAGTTTCGATCACATTTTGGTGAACAACTTTATATGCTGCTAAGGTGAGTTTCATATGATCCCTTTTACCCATTACATTTTTGGGCTGAGAATACATGCAAATGCTTTATTAACTGATTTACAATATTTATATGCGTGAGTTTCATTTGCTCCCTTTTTAATTGCTTTTGCAATATATATTTTTGGGCTGGGAATACATGCACTTTATTTTAAACGCAATGGATACAAGTACATACTAAATTCTACACCGAGTTTGAACCAAAAATCCGTTAGCTTTGGTAACTAGTAACTGCCGGTTATAAGAACTGGTGGGCGCGAGTAGTTATATATGGATCCATAGGGCTTGACATCCCCGTCTGTTCCAGGTATAGAAACCCTAGCCTGAACTATAAAACAGACGTATGCTATTTGAGTTTAGTACACATTGGTTTGCGTGTATTGTACATGTTGGTTGCATGTATGTTAAAATAGGGGTACTTATTATAACGTTAAAGTTTAGTTACCAGGGTGCTCAATCTTATAGAATATTTTGATAAACGTTTCTGGATGAAACAACTGAAATCTTGTGATCCATCTTTATGTACAGATTATGCAAAACATTAAAACTATGAACTCACCAACCTTTGTGTTGACACTTGTTAGCATGTTTATTCTCAAGTTCCCTAGGAGTCTTCCGCTGTTTGATTATATGTTAGAAAAGCTATGTGCATGGAGTCTTACATGGCATATTTTTCAAGGAAACGTTGCATTCACCAAATCATCACCATGTATCTTATTTTGACTGCATTGTCAACGGAAGTACTATTGTAAACTATTATTTATGGTGATTGTCTATATGTAGAAATCATCAGATGTCGAAAACCTTTGATTTAAATATTCATTTATGGTGTGCCTTTTCAAAAGAATGCAATGTTTACAAAACGTATCATATAGAGGTCAAATACCTCGCAATGAAATCGATGAATGACGTGTTCGTCCATATGGATTTGGAGCGATCGTCACAGTTGGTATCAGAGCGTTGGTCCTAGCGAACCAGGTCTTGTATGAGTGTGTCTAACTGATAGTTGTTAGGATGCATAAGTAAGTCTGGACTTCGACCGTGTCTGCATATTAAAAGTTTTGCTTATCAGTTCTTGTCGGAAATTACATGCTTATCATTCTTAAGTCTAGACACGTTTTCCTGCATTTATTGCATAAATAGTGTATAGACAAAAATACATATCTTAGCGTATCTGTTACTGTAAACTTTTCCTGACATCTTTCGAAAATTTCTCCGTGATTTATGGAATTTGGTATTATATATACATATGTAAATTATGTATTGAAGAATACCAAACTAAATTCTATAATCTAATTCATATATAAAAAAAATCATCTCCATAATTATACAAGATGGATCCCGTATCTAGTTCAAAATCCTTAAACTCCGACAGCTATTCCGATATGGATATTCACCTGAATTCCAAAGACAGTGTAACAGGAATGGATCAACCAATCAGCCATCACCTATTCTGGATGAATTGGAGATGGGTTCGTAGCCTACTTAATTATTGGAGACAAGAAGAAGGCGATCCCTTCCATCTACCACATTGCCCTCTGGGCGAAGAACCTGAAGCACTTACCGGCGAACCTGTTCGTAATACCATTTTCTCTCTCATCTCCAGAATATCTCGTCATGATCATATACTCTCTCAAATTCTGGATCTTATTCATCCGCTCGTCCGAACCGCCAATCATCCCGGTGTAGTAGAAGAAGTCAACGAGCTTCGTGCTCGGGTAGTGGCTTTGGAGAATATAGTGCAAGGGTTACAGGCACCAGCAACATCACCGGCATCAACAGTACCACCGACAACAACGCCAATAGTACCATTACCACCACCAACAACATCCGCATCGCAAACCTCAACTTCACAATCTGTCCCACGAGCATCAACGTCATACGCACCGTAGTTACCAAGAAATACCAGCAACAATAACCGATGAAGTATTAACTCATTTCCCCTGAAGAAATTTTATGTATATTTAATATATATGAATTTTGAAATCAAAATAAATCTTTTTGTACCAAGTTATTACGTGTGAATCTTAACTGGTAGGTACTACTCGGTTAATTCATATTACTAATATGCTATGATGTACATCCTTCGTTAATGACTTAACCATCGTTAACTATAATCTCTGTTTCCAACTCAATGAATTCCATTTAATAATAAACTAAGTATATTATTCAATTATATGGTTGATTTTATACTTTCATCTTCGATGTATTCGAAACTTTCTAGAAAACATCATTCGTACCTTGTGAAGTTAGCAAGAGTTCCATGAGCACCAACATGATTCACTGAGAAAATATCAATAAAACTGAGTATTGATTACATTAGTGAAATACTCCGTAAAGATTATTAAATCTTTAATGTTTTAGAGATTATTCATTTCTAATTCAAGTCAAAAATCAAATGAGCTTAATATGATATTAACTCATCAAATCTGTATTACATCTGAAGAAAATATACATACATATATTTTCGTAAAAACGGTAATAAAAATTCTTTTGTACAAAATATTACTTGTGAAATCTTTAACGGGTAGGTAATTCCCGAGAAATATATAAGTTCACAATTAATATGTTATACTGTACATTCTTCAACTTTGATTCAAAAATTATTAACTATGCTCACAGCGATATACAATCGTTTCCATACAAATTCAATTACATATTCTGATATTGACGGATCAGAATCCAAGTCAAGATTTAACGGGTAACATCATTCTTAGATCTCTACATCTTTCAAAGCTATACTTTGACTTCAAAAATGTGAAAGATCCTTTAGCATTGTTATTACTGAAAATAACCTTGCAATTTCTTTTCAAAGTATCCAGTATTATCAACCGTTCAACCAGGCAACAACGACCTTTCAGACTTGTAACTTTGGCATATACGTTTTTGTTATCGGGGAATCTTTCATGTTCCACCACATTAGCAGTAAATTTACCAACAACTTCATTGATCTTTGACCTTCCGAAAAATCCCTATACTCATTGAAACCGTATCATGTACTCATCCACATCTTGTAATGGCAATTGCCATACCAACTATCGGGAATTAGCAATCAGTATTTTGAAATCTTGTAGCACGTCTACGCCAATAGTTATATGTGTACATATAACGTCTACCTCCTGGACTTACATACTTCGAATGTGAAGTTTCCGAAAAACACCCCAAACTACGAAACTAGTTCTCCGAATTTTGGAAAAATGTTGATGAAGCAGCAAAAACTATAAACGACCTTAACAGTCAAAAGTTTGATGATAAAGAATAGTATGGTGGTAAATCTGAGAAAAAGAGAAGGTTTGGAATTGAAAAACGGATTAAGCAGACCATGAAGGAGGCTGTGGACAAATCACAAAGACTAAATCTACCTTCAAAGAATGCAAATGATTCAGAGTCTGCTGAAATCATTAGCGAATACCTTGCTCCTTACTCTAAAACCTTTGCGGACAATATTCTTCATCATCATCTTATCTTAAATATTCTAAGATATCATCGTATCTCCCATTATAAATATCCTCCATATTTCTGAAGATATTTTTCGAAACCATTCTTATCTGAAATCATTACCTCTTCGCGCTATCTGTGTTACATCATAAAAGAAACTATTTTAGTTTCTAAAATCTGAAAAATTCGAAAAAATGGATGTTTTGAAGTAATGTTGGGAACTGAAGCATGAGTTAGTATAATATAATGACACTTGATCAACGTGATTATATTACAGTAAGTCATGTTGAGTTTCTAATGGAACGTGACAAAGGTTCACATATCATACCCTCATCATGAACCATGTTACATAACTCTTTTATTCTATTTAACCTCTAAACATATAAAGAAAATATTTTTCTTGATGATTCGGTCTTTTTCGAGGTATTCTGGTAATTTGACAAGTCAGATTGTGCCATTACCGTTTCTTTCTTAGAAATTAATTATGTTCATTCCGAAATTCATACCTACGAATTCTGGACCATTATTCGCTTGACTTAAAGTCGGGAAGAGAGAACGGAAGCATGAAGCTCCGAAATATAACGGAGAATATAAAGCCCTATAACAACCCCGAAATTACAAACCGTGTATATCAATGCGTATAGCAATATAAAGACACGGGAGAATGAAAAACACTATAACCCCAAGGTAATGGTAGAAGAAAATAACTTCCTTTGGTGGTAGATGAAAAAGAAGAATGACAGATATGAAAGTTAAAAGTATATCAAGAATCAGAACTCGATGAAGCATTTCACAATCTTTTGAAGTATGAAATGAGGAAGAAGATGTAGGAGTGGTGAAAATAATGAAACGGAAGTAGTTAATTTATAGCGAAATATCAGACATAACAATCGAGGCAGATTACGCATTTAATCAAAGGAAATCATAATTTCCTTAAATTTCGAAGAATCAAATCTTATTATGAAGATTTTCTATTCCTTAAATTTTGGAAACCAATCGTTACTACGTTAAAAGATAAGACGAATCTCTATTTCACTCTATTATGATAACTTCTCTCATACGCTTCGAGTAATTGGATTGTTTTATCCATATTATCCAAACAGTGATAAAACTCTATTTATCGACTCATATACGGCATGAAAACATTTTTATTGTTAGTCATGACGACCTCACTCAAATTTCGGGACGAAATTTCTTTAACGGGTAGGTACTGTGATGACCCGGTTTAACAACCCGTCCTAATCCTCCTGGACGAAGTCATCAACATTTGGTCTCATCGCGATGATTGACTCCAAGTAAGGTCCTTAATATGAGCACATGCACAGCGGAAGACTTAATTCGTACCTGAGAATAACATGCTTTAAAACGTCAACATAAAGTTGGTGAGATATATAGGTTTGATGCTAGCAGCGTTATAACTATGGACCACAAGATTTCATATATTTAAACATAATACACTCGCAAGTGTATGTAAAAGTAGTTGAGCACTTGGTAACCATACTTAACATTTAAATTATCGCAGCATATTCTTAAATAATCGCTACACTGTACCAAGTGTAGTATACAGAAACGAAGTACTGTGCAACCGTTGAAAACTGGACGTCCAGCCCGGTTGGGGTTATCAGGCCCGATAGATCTATCAACAGGATTCGCGTTTACCTTCCTCATGTAAATATTAGCTACCAAGTATAAAGAAATATGCCATGGTACAACTCAACATAGAATTTATTTTTGATCACTTGTGTCCATAACGTAAATCATAAAATTCATGTATTCTCATCCCAAAATATTTAGAGTTTAAAAGGGACTATATACTCACCATACTGTATTTTGTAGTAAAAATACATATAACATCATTGAACATGTGTAGGGTTGGCCTCGGATTCACGAACCTATATCATTTACATATATTAATACCTATAGTAGTAATCGAACAAGTTTATATATTATTAGTGACTTAACCGTTATGTTAATTATGTTTTTCATTAGTAATTTAATTATTTACATTTATTAATATTTATTATAAAAGTGTTACTATAGTTATGTTATATGTTGTAGATATGATCTCATATAATTAATAGTTACATGATAAAATAATTTTGATAAATAATGAAGAGTTGTTTTATTTTATAACAATATTGATACTAGTATTAATAATAACAATGATAATATAAAATAATAATAATATTGTTGTCAAAATAATATTGATGATAATAATAATAATAATAATAATAATAATAACTTTGATAAAAGTGATAGTTTTTATAATAATGATAATAATAATACTTTTAATAAAACTGATATTTTCAATAATAATAATAATAATAATAATAATAATAATAATAATAATAATAGTAATTTTTGATACTAACAATACTAATAATGAAAATTCTTATATTAATACACATGTTAATAATAATAATAATAACTCTAGTATATATATATATATATATATATATATATATATATATATATATATATATATATATATATATATATATGATACTTAAGTTAATAATAATAATCCTAATAACTAATAAATGTACCAATAATAATAACAATTAGAAATCTACCTCATTAAATTTGTCTTTAAAAAAAAAACGACCCGGACAAGAGTCGAACCCGGACCTCCCGGTTAACCCGAACACACCTTACCATACAGGCCTTGGCCTCTTTTCTGCTTTATAACCCCAATTTATTTAATATAACTCGTAACTAATTATTAGCATGTTCTTCTCCTTCCTCTTTTTAATTCGACCAGAGAACACCATAACCAAAATAATGAATCTACGATTTTTGTTTAAAACTTAGTAAATAATTAGAAATCAATAACATAGGTTCTGGACAAAAGAAAAACGAAAAAAAATAAAACAAACAGCAAACCTGCTGTTCGTCGTGTTTAAAAAAAATAAATGATGAATTTTGAGTTGTGGAACGTTATGCACAAATGTTATAACATGAAACTCTTTACAAATCAATAGTAGAAGCTATTAGAAACCTCAATTTAACTCATCTCAAAACAGAATAATCGAATTTGCCTCAAGAACAAATGTTGACTTTTTATAAAATTAACTTTGACTCACGAATTTAACTTTGTTAGGAAGAATTGGACTTTGATCGTTTACAGGAAGTTTACGTAGATGATTCCTAACAACATAGAATTAACACTTTTTGAAATTGATTTCGAAATCGGGGTTTGAGCAAAATGGGTTTAAGAACAGGGACTATCGTGTTCTTCAGTTTTTTTTTTAATTCGATGGGAGTGATGTGTATTTGATAAAGATGATGGAAAAATAATCATATATCTTTCTTCCCAAAACAGGTATTCGATGTGATATATAACAAGTGGGTATTGTGGCTGTAGGTTCACGAGCTAAATAAGAAAAAGTAGAAAGATATTATAAAACTGTTAAGGATATTGATTTCACACGGTTTTTATCTGATTTCACCCGTTTATATTTATCAATTTATATAAATTATATTATCTGTTATTTATATACATTATAGGTAACTGGAATTTTATTTATATTTATATTTATTTGCTGTATCGTATCTATGTAATTTTATTTACTATAAATTTACCTGCTATGTATTTATATTTATCTATATCCATTTTTCTGTTATAATTTTATCTATTATATATTTATATGTATTTGTTATTCATATTTGTTATAATTGTAGTTATAAATATACATATATCTATATATGAGTCTATATATATTTAATTGTATCATGTATATATGTTCATTTTTATTTATATAAATACATATGTATATGTTATTTTAACTTTTATAATATTACTTAATAATATAAATCCACTAATAAATTTAAGAATGTTTTTAATTTTATTAAGAATACTAATTCTAATAATAATAATATTAATAATAATCTTAGTAAAATTTATACAAGAAAATAATAATAAAGGAAATCATGAAATGATCATAGTAATATTACTAATGATACTGTTTATAATACTAATCACAATAATATTAGTAATAACACAGCAATTCATTTATATCTATATATTTTCTTTTTAGTCTAACTAATATAGAATTTAATAAGGAAAGTAACAAATATATTGTTATAACAAATATATTTTATAACTATACTTATTATGTTAAATTTTATTATTACATATTGTTATTTATGTAATATATATATATATATATATATATATATATATATATATATATATATATATATATATATATATATATATATATATATATATTACACACAATCGTTCATGAGTCGTCGGGCATAGTCAAAGGATAACAGATTTCATAAATATAAATTTCAAGGTTTTCGAGACTCAATATTGCAGATTTTGCTTATCGTGTCGGAATCGTATACAGATTACAGTTTAAATTTGGTCAGAAATTTCCGGGTCATTACAGTACCTACCTGTTAAAGAAATTTCGTCCCCGAAATTTGGTAGAGGTTATAGGAATGTTTTCATGACGAGTATGAGGTAATAATGGAGTTTTATCATTATTGAGAGATATAGATAAAACGATTCGATCATGTGAAGCGTACGAGGGAAACTATCACAAAAGAGCGAAATGAGTAGATAAATATATTTGTTTCAACCGATGACGTAGTTACTATTAACTTCCGGAATTTAAGGGTTTTAAAGAAAATCTTACGTAATAAGATTTGGTTCTTCGGCGATCAGGATCTTCTTTGATTTAATGCGGCAATCTGTTTCGATTTCTCTGTCGGCTATTTCATTATAAATCCACCCCCTTCATTTCCTTATTTTTCACAACTCACACCTTCTATTTTTTCTCCCTTGATTTATACTTTAAAGCATTCTTTAAAATGCTCCATCCCGTTCTGATTCTTGTTATACTTCTAACTTTCATACCTTTCATTCTTCTCTTTCATCTGCGGCCAGAAGGATCTATTCACTTCTATGATTTCCTTGGAATTATAATGTTTCTAATTCTCCCGTGTCTTTACGTTGCAATACGTATTGATTTACACGGTTTGAAATTTCTGGGTGGTTGTTGGGTTTTATATCTTTCATTATTTTTCGGAGCTTCATGCTTTCGTTTTCTCTTCCCGACTTCGAGTCAAACGAGTAATGGTCCGAAATTCGTAGGTATGAAATTCGGAATGAATATAGTTAATGCTCTAAGAAAGAAATGGTAATGGTACGATTTTGATTTGTCAAATTACCAGAATATTCTGGAAAAGACCGAATCATCAAGAATTGTTTTCTTGATATTTTTAGAATTTAGATAGAATGTAAGAGCCATGTAACATGGCACATGATGATGGTACTGTGAATCATCACATTCCATTTGAAACTCAACATAACTTACTGTAATATAATGAAGTTTATCAAGTTTCATTATATTATACTAATTCATGCATCAGTTCCCAACACTGCTTCAGAACATTCCTATTTTAAACTCGAAGGTTTTAGAGCATAGAAACTAACATAGTTTCTTTTATGTTGTAACGCAGATGTTACGAAGAGATAAATGATCCCAGATAAGAATAGTTGTGAAAATATCTCCAGAAATATGGAGAATATGCATAACGGAAGATATGAAGATATCTTATAATATCTTGGATAAGATGATGATAATGAATATCATCTGGAAAGGTTTAGAATAAGGAGTAGGGTTCTTACTAACGGTTTTAGCAGGCACTGAATCATTTGGATTCTTTGAAGGCAGGTTCAGTCCTTGTATTTGTTCTTTGTTTCCTTCACGGTTAGCTCAATCCGTTTTTCAGTACTAAATTTTCTATCGAGCGTCCCCAACACTCTATTCTTTTATCATCACTTTTGGCCATTAAGACCATTTACTACATGCTGCTTTGTCAGCATTTTCAAAGTTAACGGATCTGGATCATCAAATCGAGGTGTTTTCAGAAGAATTGTGTTTTGAGATGATTAAACGCTGATGATAACATAATGGAATATGAAAGGTTCACCGGTAACGATGAGGAAAGCCAATCATATATATCAGAATTATAATAAGACTTTATTCGAATGAAAGGTCGAAGTTGTTCTGCTGGAGCTGTGACAAAATTGGCTACTTTGAAAAGGAATCGTAAGGTTGTTTTTGCTAATAAATGATAAAGAATTCGACGCGGTTACGGATTAAACTATGACTTTGAGTTCAAGAGTTTTTCATGTGTATAGATCTTTTCTTCTGTAGATGAAGTGCGGTTGGTTCAACTTCTTGATTGAGGTGTTTTCAAGAATCATGAAAAGATTGGAACGCAGATTGTAACTGTCGAGGTACAAATGGGGTTTAAGATGGTTTCAAGTGGCAAACTTGAAGAATTGTTTAGTTTCATATGTTATAATCAATATTTTAATTCATTTTAATTGTCCAAAGTTAGCAGTCCAATATGTTCATATATATAATTTAATATATAATATTCGAATTAATTAATACGTATCGTGACCCTGTACCGGTCTCAGTATTGATCACAACTCAAACCATATATATATTTTGGAATCAACTCCAACCCTGTATAGCCAACTCCAACATTCACATATAGAGTGTCTACGGTTATTCATAAATATATATATAGATGGGTCGATATGATAGATCGAAACCTTGTATACGTGTCCCGTTATTTATAGTGCGTAAAAGTAAGTAACAGAAGTTAAATGACGATAAATAAAATTGTGATAAATAAAATGTAATACGAAATTAACAGTTAGCTGGGAACAGTTAGCTAGGAACAGTTAGCGTGGATTCCTAACAAAATTTCTCATAATTAATTTGTTTGTTTCTAACACTTTTTATTTTGTCCAATGTTTTCTTCGTTATGCCACTTGTTGGATTCTGATAGGTCAAAATCCAAATATGTAATTTGAATGGAAATGGTTGTTCTGTGGTGAACGGGTACATATATCGGTAGTTGTAAGTAGGATAGTAGATAACCGTTGAATTAGATTCGATGAATGTACAATGTAACTTATTAATGTGAAATCTAAATATTCCTCGGATACTACCTACCCGTTAAAATATTTTCATCATTAATAGTTTGTACGAAAGAATTTTTAATTACAATCTTTATGAAAATATACTTGCATATATATTTTCTCCGGATGTAATTATGAATTTAATGAGTCAATAGGATATTAAACTCATTTGATTTATCGTTATTACTAGATTACATGATCTCTAAAACATTAGAGATTACATAATCGCCATGTCAAACGAAGATAAATGAGGTAGAATGATATGTAGAGCGAAAATAATCAATGTAGAACGATATGTAGAACGAAGATCATACTCGAAGTATAGATGGTGATATTGAGGCGTGTGATATTGATATCCAAGATACAGATTGTGATGTTGAGGTTTACGATGCGGTTGTGATTGGGGGTGATAAGCGTACTGTCGGCGTTGTTGATGGTAGTCCTAATTATGCTGCCGGTGCTGCTGCTGGTGTTTGTAACCTTCGCACCATATTCTCTAAAGCCACAACCCGAGCGCGAAGCTTGTTGACTTCTTCTAGTATACCGGGATGATTGGCGGTTGGAGTGAGCGGATAAATAAGATTCGAAGTATGGGATAGTATATAATCGTGACGAGATACTCTAGAAATGAGAGAGAAAATGGTTTCTCGAACAGGTTCGCCGGTAAGTGCATCAGGTTCATCGCCAAGTGAGTAATTTGATGGATGGAAGGGATCTTCGATGTGAAATGATTTTCGGATATCGGTTGATATTCTAGCTATATAGAATATCTATATATAATACTAAGGATTTCGTAGACTACAGAGGAATTTACGGCATATGTCAGGCAAGTCTATAGATGCGCTAAGATATGAATTATCAGATACGCTAAGATATGAATTATGTCCATACACTATTCATGCAATCCAGGCAGTAAGATATGTCTAGATTAAGTATGATAAGCAAGTGATTCCCTAAAAATGATAAACAGGAAATTTTCGACACGGAATGATAAGCAAAACTTTTGACATGCAGACACGGTCGAAGTTCAGACTCACTAATGCAAGACCTGGTTCGCTAAGACCACCGCTCTGATACCAACTTTAACAACCCATCCTAATCCTCCTGGACGAAGTCATCAACATTTGGTCCCATCGCGATGATTGACTCCAAGTAAGGTCCTTAATATGAGCACATGCACAGCGGAAGACTTAATTCGTACCTGAGAATAACATGCTTTAAAACGTCAACATAAAGTTGGTGAGATATATAGGTTTGATGCTAGCAGCGTTATAACTATGGACCACAAGATTTCATATATTTAAACATAATACACTCGCAAGTGTATGTAAAAGTAGTTGAGCACTTGGTAACCATACTTAACATTTAAATTATCGCAGCATATTCTTAAATAATCGCTACACCGTACCAAGTGTAGTATACATAAACGAAGTACTGTGCAACCGTTGAAAACTGGACGTCCAGCCCGGTTGGGGTTGTCAGGCCCGATAGATCTATCAACAGGATTCGCGTTTACCTTCCTCATGTAAATATTAGCTACCAATTATAAAGAAATATGCCATGGTACAACTCAACATAGAATTTATTTTTGATCACTTGTGTCCATAACGTAAATCATAAAATGCATGTATTCTCATCCCAAAATATTTAGAGTTTAAAAGGGACTATATACTCACCATACTGTATTTTGTAGTAAAAATACATATAACATCATTGAACATGTGTAGGGTTGGCCTCGGATTCACGAACCTATATCATTTACATATATTAATACCTATAGTAGTAATCGAACAAGTTTATATATTATTAGTGACTTAACCGTTATGTTAATTATGTTTTTCATTAGTAATTTAATTATTTACATTTATTAATATTTATTATAAAAGTGTTACTATAGTTATGTTATATGTTGTAGATATGATCTCATATAATTAATAGTTACATGATAAAATAATTTTGATAAATAATGAAGAGTTGTTTTATTTTATAACAATATTGATACTAGTATTAATAATAACAATGATAATATAAAATAATAATAATATTGTTGTCAAAATAATATTGATGATAATAATAATAATAATAACTTTGATAAAAGTGATAGTTTTTATAATAATGATAATAATAATACTTTTAATAAAACTGATATTTTCAATAATAATAATAATAATAATAATAATAATAATAATAATAATAATAATAATAATAATAATAATAATAATAATAATAATAATAATAATAATAATAATAATAATAGTAATTTTTGATACTAACAATACTAATAATGAAAATTCTTATATTAATACACATGTTAATAATAATAATAATAACTCTAGTATTTATATATATATATATATATATATATATATATATATATATATATATATATATATATATATATATATATGATACTTAAGTTAATAATAATAATCCTAATAACTAATAAATGTACCAATAATAATAACAATTAGAAATCTACCTCATTAAATTTGTCTTTAAAAAAAAACGTCCCGGACAAGAGTCGAACCCGGACCTCCCGGTTAACCCGAACACACCTTTACCATACAGGCTGTGGCCTCTTTTCTGCTTTATAACCCCAATTTATTTAATATAACTATTAACTAATTATTAGCATGTTCTTCTCCTTCCTCTTTTTAATTCGACCAGAGAACACCATAACCAAAATAATGAATCTACGATTTTTGTTTAAAACTTAGTAAATAATTAGAAATCTATAACATAGGTTCTGGACAAAAGCAAAACGAAAAAAAATAAAACAAACAGCAAACCTGCTGTTCGTCGTGTTTAAAAAAAATAAATGATGAATTTTGAGTTGTGGAACGTTATGCACAAATGTTATAACATGAAACTCTTTACAAATCAATAGTAGAAGCTATTAGAAACCTCAATTTAACTCATCTCAAAACAGAATAATCGAATTTGCCTCAAGAACAAATGTTGACTTTTTATAAAATTAACTTTGACTCACGAATTTAACTTTGTTAGGAAGAATTGGACTTTGATCGTTTACAGGAAGTTTACGTAGATGATTCCTAACAACATAGAATTAACACTTTTTGAAATTGATTTTGAAATCGGGGTTTGAGCAAAATGGGTTTAAGAACAGGGACTATGGTGTTCTTTAGTTTTTTTTTTTATTCGATGGGAGTGATGTGTATTTGATAAAGATGATGGAAAAATAATCATATATCTTTCTTCCCAAAATAGGTATTCGATGTGATATATAACAAGTGGGTATTGTGGCTGTAGGTTCACGAGCTAAATAAGAAAAAGTAGAAAGATATTATAAAACTGTTAAGGATATTGATTTCACACGGTTTTTATCTGATTTCACCCGTTTATATTTATCAATTTATATAAATTATATTATCTGTTATTTATATACATTATAGGTAACTGGAATTTTATTTATATTTATATTTATTTGCTGTATCGTATCTATGTAATTTTATTTACTATAAATTTACCTGCTATGTATTTATATTTATCTATATCCATTTTTCTGTTATAATTTTATCTATTATATATTTATATGTATTTGTTATTCATATTTGTTATAATTGTAGTTATAAATATACATATATCTATATATGAGTCTATATATATTTAATTGTATCATGTATATATGTTCATTTTTATTTATATAAATACATATGTATATGTTATTTTAACTTTTATAATATTACTTAATAATATAAATCCACTAATAAATTTAAGAATGTTTTTAATTTTATTAAGAATACTAATTCTAATAATAATAATATTAATAATAATCTTAGTAAAATTTATACAAGAAAATAATAATAAAGGAAATCATGAAATGATCATAGTAATATTACCAATGATACTGTTTATAATACTAATCACAATAATATTAGTAATAACACAGCAATTCATTTATATCTATATATTTTCTTTTTAGTCTAACTAATATAGAATTTAATAAGGAAAGTAACAAATATATTGTTATAACAAATATATTTTATAACTATACTTATTATGTTAAATTTTATTATTACATATTGTTATTTATGTAATATATATATATATATATATATATATATATATATATATATATATATATTGTGACGACTCCGTCAAAACACTTAACGGCTCCGTCACTTGGTCCCACAGCTTGATCGAAACTCTATATGAATTTAATAAAACAACCTTGCATTCTTTATTTAAAAATGATTTCCTATAAAGGAAATCTACTAAAATGTATAAGTTTAGAAAAACTATACAATAATACTTTAACCAAAAGTTGACCAAAATAAAGTCAACAAACAACCACTTTTTAATGTAACAAAATAGAATGCAAGTTAATGTTTAACAAAAGCTGCCATCATAAATATGCAGACTCTCTAAGCACAGCGGAAGCAATCAATCATGAACCTGAGAATAAAACATGCGAGTAACTGTCAACAAAAATGTTGAGTGAATTATAGGTTTAATATTGCAAACAATATTTAATTTAAACAATAAAAATTTATGTTTGAAAACATAAAACTCCTTTTAAACCACCAAATTATATGCTAGAAAACATATAATAAAACATTATTCCATTTTCCGTGAGCCACCTGGTAACCACTTAACCATTTATTTACCCTTGCCAAACACAATAAATAATATACACCGAACAAGTGTATCTACAACAAAATACGAAGTACTAAACATTCCGATTATAAATTGCTAGCGCGACTAGCTCGAAATGGGGTTGTCAAACCCGATAGATCTATCCGTAGGATTCGCGTTCACCAGTAGAAACCAGTGATTACAGTTACCAGACTAGGGAATATTTTTGTTCAACTCACAATGAATAATTTAAACCAACTTCCACTTGTGTCCAAAATATAAAATAAATTGCATGTATTCTCATCCCAAAAGATTTAAAATAGAAAATGGGACTATAACTCACCTTAAATAGCAACTGAAGAAATCTCACAAACAAGCGAACAGCACGTAAAGTAAAGTGATCAAGAAAGATCACAACGCCGACCTATAAATAAAGCAGGTCGAAATAAATAACTAACTTAGGCCAATTCTTAGTATGATAGCTATTGTACATGTTGCAAGTAGGCATAGAACATTACTCAGCAAGCATCGGTTTGATTGGAACAGCATAAGGACACACACTTTCTATTTTTAGAAAGTTTCTATTTTTAGCAGGTTTCCATTTTTGGAAAGTTTTCTATTTTAGGAAAGTTTCTATTTTCGGAAAGTTTCTATTTTTGGAAAGTTTCTATTTTTGGAAAGTTTCCAAATTTAGAAAGTTCTATTTTTAGAAAGTTTTGAAGTTAGGAAAGTTTCCTTATTTAGAAAGTCAACAGAAGTCAACCGAAAGTCAAAGTCAACCGAAAGTCAACTCAAAAGTCAACCTTGGCCAAACATAGTCAACATTAATTTTAAAAGTGTAAGTTATAATAATAACATAGGTTATAATGTTATTTAAAGTCAAAAGTGTATAATACTGTCTTAACATAAGTTTAATTAAATAAAATGAATTATTAAAGTTAATATAAGTTGAAATGTTATAATTAGTATAACATAAGTATTTAATTAATTAATTAAATATCAATCATAATATAAATATTATTAATTTATAATAAATTTTAAATCATATCATAAGTATTATTAATTAATAATGAATTATTAATCATATCATAAGTTTCTAATTAAAATTATTAAATCATAAGTATTTAATAATTAAATCATAATTAAATAATAATTAAGTCTTATAATAATTAAATAATTATTTAATCTTTATTATAAGTCTTAAAATAATATCCTCATAAAATAAATTTAATACTTATCATAAGTATTTTTCATTAATAATAAAAGTATTATTAATCATAAGTTTAATTAAAATGTTAATTAAATCATAAGTAATAATTAAATGATATAATAAATATATATCATAAGTCTTAAATGATAATAATTACTTCTTATATCATAAGTAATTAATCAATAATGAAAATCATTATTTTTATCATAAGTTTCAATATTTAACCATAAGTTTTAAGTTTAAAAGCTTATCGGGTCGTATCTTGAGCCCCGGGTGTCGGTTTCGGGCAAGCCACATATGCAACTCCACCTACTCAAACCACCCGACACAATTATGAACTCAAGAACACTCCAAGAACAGTCACCAAGTCGTGACTTACAGCCCTTAAACAATTTGTACCTTTAATCCGCTCAAAAACGTATTTTAGTCATAACGGGTGATCCGTGGCTCGGATTTCGATGACCCGAACATGAAAGTTCATCCCATCATCAATCCTAACACACTAGTACACCCTAAGGACTCCAAAAATGGTCACAAAGTCGGACCATAACTGAACCAATTCGTTTTCACCATTTAATCTTTACAAAACACCATTTTAATCATATCTTAAGCTCCGGGAATCGAAACGACATGAATCCGGAGTCTAAAATTAATGTCTTGATGAGAGGAACTCATCTAAACAATTTAATTTCACTTTTATATCAGTCAGAATATCAGAAATGAACGAAAAGCCTGCTGTCCCAATTCAATCAAACCGAAAACATATGTATTTGAGCAATTCTACGCATACAATCATCAATACAATAACATGTAACTATCATACTATCAATATAACATCAAAATACAGAAAATATATGAAAAATTAAAAATCTAGGGTTAGGGTTTATACCCAAATCAAGAAATGATTAGCATGACCGCGTAGAGATGAACGAGAGCAATCCAAATATGTTAAAAGCCCTTTGAAACACACACTTGAAGATGATCAATTGAAGGTGATTATGTGCCAAAAGTGGCGGCCAAGAAATGGGAGAAAGAGGAAGGAGAAATGAAGAAAAAAAGATGCTAGGTTTAAATGAGGAGATAAAAATGATTTTGGAGATAAAAATGCAACTTATGAAAAATTGCACCAACACCCCCCCCCCCACTAAGGTGTCCGGTTTTCCAAGGGTAGGGTGGGCCCCATTTTGGCCCAAAATTGATAAATGATTAATTGCTTGTGGCCCGAATGCCTGATCGAAGCCCGAAACGCGAAAACACTACTACGCGATTGATTTTTCGGAGAGATAACAAGTACGCGACGAATAAAATATATAAACACTATATATAATCATATGACATCAAAATATCATATTTAAAATAATTAGGACTTAAAAATTCCAAAATTTCGACCGTTGGTTTGAAAACCGAAAAGATTCGCCGGATAGAAATCCGCGACTCGTAGGAACGTATAATTTAAAATATGAATACAAATATTCATATAACACATAATAATTAATATATTATTACAAAAATAATAATATAGGTCATAGAAATGACGTGACACGAATAACAATTAACGGTCGTTAAATAGTTAACGGTAAAAGATAACGGAAAAAGTAGGGTCGTTACAGTACCTTCCCGTTACGGAAATTTCGTCCCGAAATTTAAGCAGGTGCAGGGGTTGACTCAGCATTTGGGAACAAATGCGGGTACTTCTTCTTCATCTGATCTTCACGCTCCCAAGTGAACTCGGGTCCGCGTCCGGTGTTCCATCTAACTCGAACAATAGGAATTTTACTCTGCTTAAGAGTCTTTACCTCTCGGTCCATAATTTCAACAGGTTCTTCAATAAAATAAAGTTGCTTATCAACATGAAGTTCATCAAAAAGAATAGTTTCATTGGCCTCGGCCAAACACTTCTTTAAATTCGATACATGAAAAACGTCACGAATAGCACTGAGTTCTTGTGGCAATTTCAAACGATAAGCCACTGGTCCAACTCTCTCAATAATCCCAAAAGGTCCAACAAATCGAGGATTCAACTTTCCCCTTTTACCAAAACGTACCACACCCTTCCAAGGTGAAACTTTCAACATAACACGATCACCGACCTGAAAGTCGATATCGTTCCTTCTCTTATCAGCATAACTCTTTTGCTAACTTCTGACGATTCTCAATCTTTCCTTAATCTGTGCAATCTTCTAGGTAGTCTCGTGAATGATCTCTGGTCATGTGAGTTGAGCATCCCCAACCTCATTCCAACAGACAGGAGACCTACACTTTCTACCATACAGAGCTTCAAATGGTGCGGCTTTAATACTTGCATGATAACTGCTGTTATAAGAAAACTCATCCAGCGACAAATATTTATCCCACCCATTTCCAAAATCAATAACACACGCTCTTAACATGTTTTCTATGTTTGAATGGTCCTTTCACTCTGACCATCCGTCTGTGGATGATAAGCGGTGCTCATATCCAATTTAGTTCCTAGAGCACCTTGTTAGGACTGCCTCAGTCCAACATAATCGATACGGGAACACCATGTCTCGAAATAATCTCCTTCAAATACAAACGAGTAAACTTCTTCATTGAATATGTTTCCTTAATTGGCAAGAAAAGAGTTGACTTAGCGAGTCGGTAACAATCACCCAAATGGTATCATAACCACCCACAACTCCCGGTAACTTCGTAATAAAGTCCATCTTAATACCTTCCCACTTCCACTCGGGAATTTCAGGTTGCACCAAAAGTCCAGACGGTTTCTGATGTTCAGCTTTAACCTTAGCGCAGGTCAAACACTTAGCCACATACGTAGCCACATCAGCTTTCAAATTAGGCCACCAATACAGCTCCTTAAGATCATGATACATCTTTCCTGAACCAGGATGAATAGAGTACCTAGACTTATGAGCCTCATCTAAAACAAGTTTTCGTAGATCACCAAACTTCGGAACCCAAAGGCATCCCGCAAAATACCGAGTACCATCGGGTTGTACCTCTAACTGTTTACTCAAGCCTCGGACCTTCCCGTTACAAAATTTTCCTCCTTCAAGGCTTCTTATTGTGCCTCAAGGATCTGCCTAGCGAGGTTTGTTTGAATTGTCATATTCAAGGCCCTAAACCTGCGAGGTTCAGCCCTTTCTTTATGACTTAATGCATCAGCCACATCATTGGCCTTTCCCGGATGATATAAAAGTTCGCAATCATAATCATTTAACGTCTCAACCCATCTTCGTTGCCTCATATTTAACTGTTTCTGATCAAGAATATGTTGAAGACTTTTGTGATCAGTGTACAATGTACCTTTGACCCCATATAGATAATGTCTGCAAATCTTAAGCGCAAACACAATAGCTCTCAACTCTAAATCATGGGTTACGTAATTCTGATCGTGAATCTTCAACTGACGTGACGCGTACGCAATAACTTTCTTTCGTTGCATCAAAACACAACCAAAGTCTTGACACGAAGCATCACGATAGATAACAAAATCATCATTACCCTCAGGTAGTGATAATATCGGTGCAGAAGTTAACTTCTTCTTCAGAGTTTGGAAAGCAGACTCTTGTTCACTCTTCCACTCGTACTTCTTCCCCTTATGCGTTAAAGCAGTCAGAGGTTTCGCTACTCGTGAAAAATCTTGAATGAACCTTCTATAATAGCCTGCTAATCCTAGAAACTGGCGAATCTGAGTAGGAGTTTTCGGAATTTTCCACTTTTCAATTGCCTCAATCTTGGCGGGATCAACTAGTATTACTTGTTTACTAACAATATATCCAAGGAATTGAACTTCTCTTAATCAGAAATTACACTTAGAGAACTTAGCGTACAACTCTTCTTTTCTCAATAAATCGAGCACCAACTTCAAATATTCTTCGTGTTCTTCATCACTCTTAGAATAAATAAGGATGTCGTCGATAAAAACAATAACGAATATGTCCAGATAGGGTCTGCACACACGGTTCATGAGGTCCATAAACACAGCAGGTGCATTTGTCAATCCGAACGGCATAACAAGAAATTCAAAGTGACCATAACGGGTACAGAAAGCGGTTTTCGGAATATCAGTTTCTTTAGCGCGTAATTGGTGATAACCGGAACGAAGATGAATCTTAGAATAAACGGACGAACCTTGAAGTTGATCGAACAGATCATCAATTCTCGGAAGAGGGTAACGGTTTTTAACAGTAAGCTCGTTCAATTCACGATAATCAATACACAAACGAAATGAACCATCTTTCTTCTCAACGAACAAAACGGGAGCTCCCCAAGGGGACGAACTGGGCCGGATGAAATAAAGTTGCAATAATGAAGGAAGAAATAAATATGGAGTAGTCACATCGGTGGCATAGATATTTAAGGCAATTCTCTCAAAGGAGTTAACGAGGATCATGGACTCCAAAGTAAATTTTCATTATATTTCCGAAAGGAAGACGTATGAAAGGTGTGATAATTCAACAAGAGTGAACTTCCTTGTACAATGAGCGAGGAAGTCTAGGATTAATCCATATTCTTAAATTTATGTGCGGATGAAAAGAACGCGAATCATGGGTTATAAAGAATGGCCGACTCCAGGTGAGATGAATCTCCAAAAATAATTTCGTGCACCCTAAAGTATCGAATCCTAGGATTGATGTTTACGAGGGTGTTGCGGTTGACAGCGAAAATTGAGAGTAGAAACTCCTCAAACGGTCTAGAGTAATATATATCCATGATACCCATTATAACAACAGTTGGGGTAGAAACCCACCTAGCGCCTTTTCTACAATAAGGTGACCATCGAGTGTACCCCAGAAACTTGATTTATCGGTCTGCGTTTCGGCCATGTCCAACCATAAGAGGGAAAATTCTATGAGCGCAAAGACTTTTCAACAAATTTTATAAAACCGGCATCCAAACTGGTGTAAGAATTTCTATCAATGGACTTAATGGTAAATTTTCATCCTTAAACGGAGGATGAGAAGAAATGTGATCCAAACACTCTGTAGAGTAATGCGAAAATTCTAATATAATCAATCAAAGAAGTTTTGAAAAAGCTTTAAACGTCTAATGTAACCCCATAAATGGAACGAAGCTCTTAGTAAATTTAGAAGTATGTACAACGTGTACCATTTTACGTAAATCAATTTGAGTTAACTAGACAACTCAATAAGAGTGGTTTTAAAATAATTTTGAAGGTATAAATTAGTGTATACTAGCCAAAATATGTAAGGGTAAATTTGTCCATTTGAATTCATACGTACATATATGATTTTATAAATAGTATACATGACAAAGTATTTCATTACTTCTATTCGCCCATAAATCTCGTGAGAACCGCCCAATTACACAAATGTGTAAAATTTTTAATGAAAAGCAGGGTATCCGCATCACAGAGGTTATGAGTTGAAGTAAGATCGTTAAAGCTCGGTTGATGGACTTGAATCGTCTCGCGACATCTCTTCAATAAATGCTACGAGGTCATGAAAACCAATGAGTTAAATAATGTCTTGACTTTTATCAGAACACAAGTCCTTGGGTCAAAACTATTCACGTGCGAAGCTGTCACTAACAAGCGAGTTATAAATGATAAAACATGGGGTAGGTAGTTCGGTTAAGATGAGTCTCTCGCATATCAACAAATAAGATAATGAGTATCTTCCTTACTCATGTAATAACGTTAGAATTTCCGAATGAGTGGTGTACAAATTTTCTTTGACTCGCTTTCTATTCCTCATGTCACAATATTGGGACTTCTTTATGAATTAACGTAATATAATCACGTTGGCCTGACGCCATTATATTTCACTAAGTCATAGTTCCATTCCAATAGCACTACATAAGGTCAGGACACGTGGTCAACCTCGAATTTCAACACAATTTCCCTAAAACAATTTCTTAACAATGTGCTAAGGATAGCACAAGAGACAAAGACATCGAAGGTAATGAATAGGAGTAACGATGACATAAAAATGTCTTTGAAGTACCAAGAATCTC
Source organism: Rutidosis leptorrhynchoides (assembly GCF_046630445.1). Lineage (NCBI taxonomy): Eukaryota > Viridiplantae > Streptophyta > Magnoliopsida > Asterales > Asteraceae > Rutidosis > Rutidosis leptorrhynchoides. The sequence goes on from NC_092333.1 coordinate 401,389,911, forward strand.
TAAAAGTAAGAATGACGTTTTCCGTTTCAACAACCAAAGCACATAGGCACAACGGCACAAATGCACGTAATATAACAAAAATGTTATATACCTAAACATAATAGCTGACATTGAAATGCCGAGCATTTAGAAGTCAAGAATGACATCTCGCGTAATATAACTCAAACGTTATATACATAACCATAATAGATGACATAGAAATGCCGAGAATTCTAGAACACGTAATGTAACTTAAACGTTATATCAATAAACACTAATTATGACATAGAAATGTCGAGAATTCCAGAAGTCAAGAATGACACCCCCTCGGTTTCACTAACCGAGGTGTTCCTTTAAAAGATGAACTCACATGAGTCGGAGAATACGTTTAAATCGAAATGGGAGTTCCTCCCGGATTCAGAACATAATAGAAATGTATGTATGATAACAATATACATACCAAAACGACACAAATAATCACATATAATAATATATAATAGGCCGGGCTGTAGACTAGACTCACTAATGCACCCTATTGACCCGGGTAACGACATCAATGCAGCCTAATTCCCTACAACCAGAGCTCTGATACCAACTGTGACGACTCCGTCAAAACACTTAACGGCTCCGTCACTTGGTCCCACAGCTTGATCGAAACTCTATATGAATTTAATAAAACAACCTTGCATTCTTTATTTAAAAATGATTTCCTATAAAGGAAATCTACTAAAATGTATAAGTTTAGAAAAACTATACAATAATACTTTAACCAAAAGTTGACCAAAATAAAGTCAACAAACAACCACTTTTTAATGTAACAAAATAGAATGCAAGTTAATGTTTAACAAAAGCTGCCATCATAAATATGCAGACTCTCTAAGCACAGCGGAAGCAATCAATCATGAACCTGAGAATAAAACATGCGAGTAACTGTCAACAAAAATGTTGAGTGAATTATAGGTTTAATATTGCAAACAATATTTAATTTAAACAATAAAAATTTATGTTTGAAAACATAAAACTCCTTTTAAACCACCAAATTATATGCTAGAAAACATATAATAAAACATTATTCCATTTTCCGTGAGCCACCTGGTAACCACTTAACCATTTATTTACCCTTGCCAAACACAATAAATAATATACACCGAACAAGTGTATCTACAACAAAATACGAAGTACTAAACATTCCGATTATAAATTGCTAGCGCGACTAGCTCGAAATGGGGTTGTCAAACCCGATAGATCTATCCGTAGGATTCGCGTTCACCAGTAGAAACCAGTGATTACAGTTACCAGACTAGGGAATATTTTTGTTCAACTCACAATGAATAATTTAAACCAACTTCCACTTGTGTCCAAAATATAAAATAAATTGCATGTATTCTCATCCCAAAAGATTTAAAATAGAAAATGGGACTATAACTCACCTTAAATAGCAACTGAAGAAATCTCACAAACAAGCGAACAGCACGTAAAGTAAAGTGATCAAGAAAGATCACAACGCCGACCTATAAATAAAGCAGGTCGAAATAAATAACTAACTTAGGCCAAGTCTTAGTATGATAGCTATTGTACATGTTGCAAGTAGGCATAGAACATTACTCAGCAAGCATCGGTTTGATTGGAACAGCATAAGGACACACACTTTCTATTTTTAGAAAGTTTCTATTTTTAGCAGGTTTCCATTTTTGGAAAGTTTTCTATTTTAGGAAAGTTTCTATTTTCGGAAAGTTTCTATTTTTGGAAAGTTTCTATTTTTGGAAAGTTTCCAAATTTAGAAAGTTCTATTTTTAGAAAGTTTTGAAGTTAGGAAAGTTTCCTTATTTAGAAAGTCAACAGAAGTCAACCGAAAGTCAAAGTCAACCGAAAGTCAACTCAAAAGTCAACCTTGGCCAAACATAGTCAACATTAATTTTAAAAGTGTAAGTTATAATAATAACATAGGTTATAATGTTATTTAAAGTCAAAAGTGTATAATACTGTCTTAACATAAGTTTAATTAAATAAAATGAATTATTAAAGTTAATATAAGTTGAAATGTTATAATTAGTATAACATAAGTATTTAATTAATTAATTAAATATCAATCATAATATAAATATTATTAATTTATAATAAATTTTAAATCATATCATAAGTATTATTAATTAATAATGAATTATTAATCATATCATAAGTTTCTAATTAAAATTATTAAATCATAAGTATTTAATAATTAAATCATAATTAAATCATAATTAAGTCTTATAATAATTAAATAATTATTTAATCTTTATTATAAGTCTTAAAATAATATCCTCATAAAATAAATTTAATACTTATCATAAGTATTTTTCATTAATAATAAAAGTATTATTAATCATAAGTTTAATTAAAATGTTAATTAAATCATAAGTAATAATTAAATGATATAATAAATATATATCATAAGTCTTAAATGATAATAATTACTTCTTATATCATAAGTAATTAATCAATAATGAAAATCATTATTTTTATCATAAGTTTCAATATTTAACCATAAGTTTTAAGTTTAAAAGCTTATCGGGTCGTATCTTGAGCCCCGGGTGTCGGTTTCGGGCAAGCCACATATGCAACTCCACCTACTCAAACCACCCGACACAATTATGAACTCAAGAACACTCTAAGAACAGTCACCAAGTCGTGACTTACAGCCCTTAAACAATTTGTACCTTTAATCCGCTCAAAAACGTATTTTAGTCATAACGGGTGATCCGTGGCTCGGATTTCGATGACCCGAACATGAAAGTTCATCCCATCATCAATCCTAACACACTAGTACACCCTAAGGACTCCAAAAATGGTCACAAAGTCGGACCATAACTGAACCAATTCGTTTTCACCATTTAATCTTTACAAAACACCATTTTAATCATATCTTAAGCTCCGGGAATCGAAACGACATGAATCCGGAGTCTAAAATTAATGTCTTGATGAGAGGAACTCATCTAAACAATTTAATTTCACTTTTATATCAGTCAGAATATCAGAAATGAACGAAAAGCCTGCTGTCCCAATTCAATCAAACCGAAAACATATGTATTTGAGCAATTCTACGCATACAATCATCAATACAATAACATGTAACTATCATACTATCAATATAACATCAAAATACAGAAAATATATGAAAAATTAAAAATCTAGGGTTAGGGTTTATACCCAAATCAAGAAATGATTAGCATGACCGCGTAGAGATGAACGAGAGCAATCCAAATATGTTAAAAGCCCTTTGAAACACACACTTGAAGATGATCAATTGAAGGTGATTATGTGCCAAAAGTGGCGGCCAAGAAATGGGAGAAAGAGGAAGGAGAAATGAAGAAAAAAAGATGCTAGGTTTAAATGAGGAGATAAAAATGATTTTGGAGATAAAAATGCAACTTATGAAAAATTGCACCAACACCCCCCCCCCCCCACTAAGGTGTCCGGTTTTCCAAGGGTAGGGTGGGCCCCATTTTGGCCCAAAATTGATAAATGATTAATTGCTTGTGGCCCGAATGCCTGATCGAAGCCCGAAACGCGAAAACACTACTACGCGATTGATTTTTCGGAGAGATAACAAGTACGCGACGAATAAAATATATAAACACTATATATAATCATATGACATCAAAATATCATATTTAAAATAATTAGGACTTAAAAATTCCAAAAGTTCGACCGTTGGTTTGAAAACCGAAAAGATTCGCCGGATAGAAATCCGCGACTCGTAGGAACGTATAATTTAAAATATGAATACAAATATTCATATAACACATAATAATTAATATATTATTACAAAAATAATAATATAGGTCATAGAAATGACGTGACACGAATAACAATTAACGGTCGTTAAATAGTTAACGGTAAAAGATAACGGAAAAAGTAGGGTCGTTACATATATATATATATATATATATATATATATATATATATATATATATATATATATATTTACACACAATCGTTCGTGAGTCGTCGGGCATAGTCAAAGGATAACAGATTTCATAAATATAAATTTCAAGGTTTTCGAGACTCAATATTGCAGATTTTGCTTATCGTGTCGGAATCATATACAGATTACAGTTTAAATTTGGTCAGAAATTTCCGGGTCATTACATCCGGAAATTTCTGACCAAATTTAAACTTAATTTTTGTATGATTAACATTTCCGACACGATAAGAAAAGTCTGTAAACTGAATCTCAAAATTTTGAACTACTTTCATATATTCAAATACCTTTCGGTTGTTCCTGACAATTAGCGAACAATTATATGTATATAGATACATATATATATACTATAACTTGAAAACGTAATAATGTATTAATTGTTTAATACCGTACATTAAACTTATTGGTTTAAATATTTATTTAAATATATATGATAAGTTAGAATATTAATTGTATGAATAACTTGCGACGTATATTTTAAAACGTGTTTAAAAATATTGAGAATAGATATTAACTTGGTTATGAAACGTTTGATAAATACTATTATATTAATAAATAACGAGACAATAATTTATAGAAGTAAATGACCAAAACACTCGAAAGATTAAGATATACTTTGAGTGATATAGTTTATGGATAATTTAAGGCTATATTTTGACAAAGGTACGTGTCACGAAACGTAAAATGCAAGTTTTCTAAGTGTACGAAAATGCATTTGAGAAACCGAAACCGGGACATAAGTTGAGTAACAACGTACGAGTCACCGGAACGAAAATTACAGGTCAACTATGCACATGAATTTAATATAATATATAATTAATTATATAAATTAAATATATTATATATATTTAAATAATATGTCGACAAACAAGAAAACAAAAGTTTGTGAGCTGGATCAGAGGGCCATGCGATCGCATGGCCTTGAAGCACAAGTCCCATGCGATCGCATGGGGTGCTTTTTCAGAAAAAGTTCTATAAATTGCACGATTCTGGTTCAGTTTTCTCACACTTTATATTACTCCGTATTACTTATGTTATTTATTTAATTTATTATTTATAATTATTATAATTATAATCATAATAATAATAATAATAATAATTATTATTATTAATATTAAGATTATTATTATTAATCTTATTATTAATAGTATTAGTATTATTATTTTTACGATACAAAAATAATAATATATATATAATATCACGACGGAGGGATGTCCAAATGATTTCGAAACGGGTTTTCGAGCAAGCTAGAGCTAAGGAAATTATGGGTTATTGTCAAAGAGGTTATGGGTAATATTCGGGGGTATATTTGTGAATCAAACCTAGTGTTTATCATCTCTGTTGCATCTACGTAATTTCCTACAATATTAAATCTCAATATTGGTACGTAAGCACTCATATTTTATCTTTTATATATTAATTGTGTATCCATATCTAGTGCTCGAGTATATATATTTATACATGCTTGTATGCTAAATTTCGTCGCTAAACAGTTTATAATGATTCACGAATTAAATACATATATTACTGGTAAAAGGTATATGATATACATGTTTTTGGAAAGCTGGCGAAAAATCAATAACTTTTCATTTAGATATCGAATAGTTTCGATGAACGGATTAAAAGATACGATCAACTGAATTATGATTGACGTTAATTGGAATTGCTTTTGAATCTGCAATTAATATTTAAAACAACTTGTTTGCAAGATTGATAAATTGGATTTTTGAATATTACCAACCGAGTAAATGAATCCTTATATAAGGTATGTCTCGTTTTGTTAAACTATTATCAAAATTGAATTTTTGAAACGACTTTGGATAACTTTTGTATGTCGATCTCGAGCATTAGGATTGTGATACACTATGACCTGACCTAGCTTGATAGACATTTATTGACCAACATATATTCTCTAGGTTGAGATCTACGGTTATCTGGTAATCCGAGTTTCGATCACATTTTGGTGAACAACTTTATATGCTGCTAAGGTGAGTTTCATATGATCCCTTTTACCCATTACATTTTTGGGCTGAGAATACATGCAAATGCTTTATTAACTGATTTACAATATTTATATGCGTGAGTTTCATTTGCTCCCTTTTTAATTGCTTTTGCAATATATATTTTTGGGCTGGGAATACATGCACTTTATTTTAAACGCAATGGATACAAGTACATACTAAATTCTACACCGAGTTTGAACCGAAAATCCCTTAGCTTTGGTAACTAGTAACTGCCGGTTATAAGAACTGGTAGGCGCGAGTAGTTATATATGGATCCATAGGGCTTGACATCCCCGTCTGTTCCAGGTATAGAAACCCTAGCCTGAACTATAAAACAGACGTATGCTATTTGAGTTTAGTACACGTTGGTTTGCGTGTATTGTACATGTTGGTTGCATGTATGTTAAAACAGGGGTACTTATTATAACGTTAAAGTTTAGTTACCAGGGTGCTCAATCTTGTAGAATATTTTGATAAACGTTTCTGGATGAAACAACTGAAATCTTGTGATCCATCTTTATGTACAGATTACGCAAAACATTAAAACTATGAACTCACCAACCTTTGTGTTGACACTTGTTAGCATGTTTATTCTCAGGTTCACTAGGAGTCTTCCCCTGTTTGATTATATGTTAGACAAGCTATGTGCATGGAGTCTTACATGGCATATTTTTCAAGGAAACGTTGCATTCACCAAATCATCACCATGTATCTTATTTTGACTGCATTGTCAACGGAAGTACTATTATAAACTATTATTTATGGTGATTGTCTATATGTAGAAATCATCAGATGTCGAAAACCTTTGATTTAAATATTCATTTATGGTGTGCCTTTTCAAAAGAATGCAATGTTTATAAAACGTATCATATAGAGGTCAAATACCTCGCAATGAAATCGATGAATGACGTGTTCATCCATATGGATTTGGAGTGATCGTCACAGTTACTTGTGAAATTTCATTTTAACGGGTAGGTAATACCCGAGAAATACTTAAGTTCACAATAATATGTTACACTGTACATTTTCAATGATGTTTCGACAATCGTTAATTATACTCTCTCCTTTCATAGCAATATACATCATTTCAAAAAATTCAAGACAATCATTTTCCATACCAATTCAATTACATATTCTGATTTTGACAGATTAAAATCCAAGTCAAGATTTAAGAAGTGTCATCAATCTTAAATTCCTACATCCTTCAAAATCATACTTTAAATTCAAACTATACTAGAACATCACTTTCATTCACAGAACTCATAAAGATATTCGTATCATTCAAGATTCACGACGAATTCATTATACGGATATTGACGATGACAACATGCGTCTAAACCCTTCAAAATTCTTGAAAACATCTCAACTAAGGAACAATCGAGAGAATGAACCAATCACACGATACATATGAAGAATATATGCATATAGATATGCATTCGGAGGACACTTGAACCTAAGCAAAGGTTCAACACGTATCCGTGTCAGATCCTTTACCATTATTATTACCCAAAATAACTTTACAATCCCTTTTCAAAATAGCGAATTTTATCACAGCTCCAAAAAGACAACTTCGACTTTTCATCCGGAGTAGCCTTATTATAACCTTGATATATACGTTGTCTTTTCGCCATCGTTACTGGGGAACCTTTTATATTCCACCACATTAGTAGTAAGCTTACCAGCAACTTTATTACTCTTTGACTTAAATCTCTCTGAAAGATCACTATAAAACCTTGTCATGTACCCATCTACATCTTGTAACAATAATTGTCATACCAAACCCCAGGAAGCATCAATAATTATTCTTGAATCTCACATCATTTCTGCATATACATATAACGTTATTTCCCGGAATTATAATTCTGAAATCCGGAATAGCACTTCAGCCTATGAATCAGTACTATGAAGTTTTGAAAAAGCTAAATGAAGCAGCAAAAACTGTAGACAACCGTAACAGTTAAAAGTTGATGATAAAGAATATTGTGTTAGTAAAGCACAGAAAAAGAGAAGGTTTGGAACTGAAAAATAGATTGAGCAAACCCTGAAGGAGGCTGTGGATAAATCACAAGGACGAAATCTACCTTCAAAGAATCCAAATGATTTAGTGTCTGCTAAAATCCTTAGCAAATACCTTGCTCCTTACTCTAAAACCCTTGCGGACAATATTCTTCATCATCCTCTTATCTTAAATATTCTAAGATATCATCGTATCTTCCATTATAAATATCCTTCATATTTCTGAAGATATTTTCATAACCATTCTTATCTGAAATAATTTATTCCTTCGCGTTATCTGTATCACATCATAAAGAAAACTGTTTTAGTTTCTAAATATCTGAAACCTCTGAGTGTAAAGTATAAATGTTTTTGAAGTAATGTTGGGAACTGAAGCATGAGTTAGTATAATATAATGACACTTGATCAACGTGATTATATTACAGTAAGTTATGCTGAGTTTCTAAATAGAACGTAATGATTCACAGACCATAACGTCATCATGTGCCATGTTACATGAATCTTACATTAAATCTAATCTCCAAACATATCAAGAACATATTCTATTGATAGTTCTATCTTTTCCTTTGGATTCTAGTAATTTCATAAGTCAAATTGTGTTATTACAATTTCTCTCTTAGAGCATTAGCAATGTTCATTCCGAATTTCATATCTATGAATTCTAGACCATTATTCACTTGACTTGAAGTCGGGAAAAGAAGACGGAAGTATGAAACTCCAAAATATAAGGAAAAATATAAGCACGAAGACAACGCAGAAATTACAAACCTTGTAAATCGATACGTATAGCAATATAAAGACACGGGAAAACTAAGAACACTATAAACCCAAGAGCATAGTAGAAATTAACAGATTCCTCCGGTGGAAGATGAAAAATAAGAATGACAGATGTGATAGTCAAGAATATATCAAGAATTAAAACTGGATGGAGCATATTGACGAATGTTTTGGAAGTATGAAGAAAGGAAGAAAGTATAAAAGATGGGAGATGTAGAAATAAGGAAACGTAGGAGGTTGATTTATAGTAAAATATCCGACAGAGAAATCGAGACAGATCATTGCATTAAATCGAAGAGGATCATAATTTCCTTAATCGCCAAAGAATCAAATCTTATATAGATTACAAAGATTTTCTTTAATCCGGAGATCAACTGTGATGACGTCAAAAGATAAGACGAATCCCTATTTTCTCATTTCACTCTTTTACGATAGCTTCACTCATACGTTTTGAGTAATCGAATTATTTTATCCATATTTCTCAATCATGATAAAACCCTATGAATCAACTTATAGTCGTCATAATAACATTCTTATTGTTAGCCATGACGATCTCGATCAAATTTCGGGAATAAATTTCTTTAACGGGTAGGTACTGTGACGACCCGGAAATTTCTGACCAAATTTAAACTTAATCTTTATATAATTCTGACTTGAGCAATGAATTTTAACAAATCTTGAACCTCCGAAAAGAGTTTTACACAAGCTTTTGGTCACCCTTTTATTCCGACGATTCACGAACGTCATAACTTGATTTAATTGTTTAATTATTGTGTATATATATGGATTTATATATATTTAACTTGAAAATATGTTAATTAAATATCTCATTAAGTATATTAACAAAGTATTATATATATATTTTCATACTACTAATTTAAAGAGTTTTCAAACAATATATATTACTATTTAAACGACGTAATTAACTTATGTTAAAATGTATTTACATATAATGTATTACGAGTGTAAATACATCCTTACAAGTATTGAATACACTTTATAATATACATATAAAGGATAGCTATACTCGTATTTTTGTTCAATTTCCTCAAAGAATTCTACTCGCATTCATACGGTATTTTTACCCGTATTATACACAGCTTCTAGAAGTATTTACTATTGGTATATACCAATAGAAATCTGCAATTATTTGTGTAATATGTCATCCATGACCTAATCAATTTAATATGTCATGCATGACTTAATACAATTTAACTTATCTTAGATATTTTTACTAAAAGCCAAAATTATAAGCTTATAAATAAGGACCATTTTAACTCATTTTTACTCCATATTTTCTTAAACTAAAAACACACACTTAAATGCTCTCATATCATACTTTAATCTCAGCAACTTTCCTCTTCATAATCAAGGTAAAATACTTCTCAAAATCCTTGTTCAATTCCTTGTATAGTTGCTATCTTATTATATTTATAAAACTTGTAAAAACTAGAACTTGTTTTGGTGAACACCAAGCTTGTTTGAAAAACTAATCTAATCTTTCTAACTTAACTCTAATAACACTTATTTATATGTATTATGATATTATATTAAGTTAATATAAGAACTTATAACTTGTACATATGAAGAACACCTTGAAACTTAACATATATCCTTTAATCTCCATTCGGTAAAAAGCGGGCCGTTTTGGGTTGGGAATTAAAAACCTATCTTAGACTTTGAGTTCGAGGCTAAGACTTTGGAAATATGTTAATATATGTAAATAAGACTTCCAGTATTTTTTTCATGATTTTAAACAAAGTGGAAGTATTTTATAAAAAATCATATATTGGGTGGATGCCGGGATTTTTCCAAATCTGTCCACCGACACAAAAAGAGGGTAAAGCTCTAAAAATTACTAATTGGGATGAACTTTTCGAATTTGTTTTGTAAAATTTACTTCTTAATGAATCCATAGCAATTTGATTCACTTTAAACGGAGTTGTAATGAATATTTGGCGAGCAAAACAAAATCTGCTAAAATTAACGTTGTATGGACGAAATTTATATTATAAAAACTATATTAACCATATCCTTGTTAATTTTTCTTATATCCTATATATATTTGGACATGTTATCAGTAGTGTAACAAAATATTATAATCTTGGTTAATTCTGTGATTGTATATATGTATAATAATATTCTTGGTACGTCCTAACACAATAAGTATACAATACGTTTTGATAAATCCTAAGACAATACGTACACAATACGTCTTAGTTAATTCTAAGACAATACGTATACAATACGTCTCTGGGTTGATGCAAAGACAATACATATACAATACGTCGTGGGGTAATTCTAAGATTATATATATATACCGATTATTGGACTGTTGGACTTTTCGGACTATTTTGGACTACTAACAAAGGACTACTAACAATGGACTACTAACATAAAATGTTAAAAATTATTATATAAGTATTTTATGAACTTGCTTTATTTTATTCATATGTCGTATTATTATTCTAGAATCGTTATTATTGTTATAGGTTCGTGAATCCAAGGACGACGGTCATATTTTTAATAAGTTGAAAACTTATTATTAATATACTTTTACTACTGTGAGTATATAGTCCCATTTTTAAACTCTACAAATATTTTGGAATGAGAATACATGCATTTTATGTTTTACGCCATAGACACAAGTACTTAAAATATATTCTACGTTGAGTTGTACCACTTTGCATATCTTCCCTAATAGCTTGGTAACTAATATTTACATGTTGTAAGAACATGTATACGTGAATCCTATTGATAGATCTATCAGGTTTGACAACCCCAACCGGGCTAGTCGCTCTAGTATCGTAAACAGTTGCATAGTACTTCGTTTTTACTGCACTTGGTACAGTGTAGGGAGATTTCATAATAAAGGGAATATGCCACATTAATGGTTAAGTATGGTTACCGAAGCGCTCAACAACTTATAGAATACTTTTATACACTTGCGAGTGTACATATATTTATAACTATGAAATCTTGTGGTCTATATTTATATCGATGCTAAACCTATATATCTCACCAACCTTTGTGTTGACTGTTTAAGCATGTTTATTCTCAGGTCCTTAAGAAAGTCTTCCGCTGTTGCATTATCTGAGCAAGCTGTGCATGGAGTCTCATGTTTTTGTTTAAATGACGTGTTGCATTCAATAAAACCTTCGTCATGTATTATATTCAACTTTTATGTCACGTGTGTAGTATTTGGAAACCGATGTATTATGGGGATTATTTCTTAAATAATCGCCCACTTGTTTAAAACATGCATTATGTATAATAATGATGTGCTTTTTATGAAACGAATGCAATATTTTCTAAAACGTATCATATAGAGGTCAAATACCTCGCTATGGGACCAATGAGAACGTACTGCGTTTATAGTAATATGGACGGGTCGTTTCACCCAGCTTGTGTTGTTACTTGTTGAATAAAAAAAATTAAACCGTAGCTACCTAGATTCGATCTCAGGACCCCTCGGTTAACAAATACCCATCAGACCAATGAGCCGTTTATTTATTTCTGATATAGCTCGAACGTTTAACTATTTCAGCATGATAAGAGCTGTTTGCTTTTCTTCTTAAAATCAAATATTCACATGATTATCCCATGGTCAGAAACAGAAACAACAGCATATCGAAGGATCGTTTTATTATTTATCCATCTATCTATCTTGCTTATTGTAACACCCGTTTAGATGACAAAGTGGGTTTATTGTGACTAGCTATTTTGATATTTTGCGAGTTTTGGGTTGGTTAATGATTTAAGCATGTTTAAGGTTTGTAAGTGGGGTATAATCACTAGTATTAGTGATTTTAGGAGTGTTGGAACTTGTAAGACCCGTTTGGGGGTAAAATGGGTGAATTTGGGTTATGTTGAGTTAAAGAAAACCCTAATAGCTATGATCTAGGGTTTGGCCATGTGAATTGAAGTTGTAAGTGTTAAATGATGTTTTGGAAAGTTAATCATTATGAGTTAGTGATTAAAGATGTTTTTGGGACTTTTGTCAAAATGGGTTGACTTAGATGGGTCAAAATTGGTAATGACACTATTTTGGATCAAATGGATGTTTAAACAATTGTGTCAAGCGTTAAATGACATTGTTAATGAAAGTAATCGTGAGAAACGTTTTTAGGTTAAATTGTACTTGTTTGAATGGGTCGGAATTACCACCCGTAGTGGTAATTGGTGAGTCCACTTAGGTGTCTAAATGGGCGGATTGTGGTAGTAAGCATAAACCCTCGGTTAAGGGTATTGGCGTCGAATTCTCTTGTAGAGAATGTGTGTTGATTGTGTATATGTCTATATGCGTATTATACGTAAAAGCTTGCTCGGCTGCGTTTGGAGACGGTTTACATATATGATTTGTGCGGGCATCTCGAGGTGAGTGGAATGATTATATATGTGTGTATATAATATATCTATTTGTAGGGCGAGAGAGGGGCCGGGTATGCGTTGTCTATACCACCAAGAGTTAGTGATATATTTCGTTGTACACTAACGATGGATATTTCGTTGTCCAATTTGCCTGAGAGTTAGTGATATATTTCGTTGTACACTAACGATGGACATTTCGTTGTCCAAATCGACCAAGAGTTAGTGATATATTTCGTTGTACACTAATGATTGCTTCGAGCGGATATTTCGTTGTCCGAATAGCCTAGGGGTTAGTGATATATTTCATTGTACACTAACGGTTGTTATGAACACCGGTGGGAAATTTGAAGTACCATTCCCTCGTGTTATTGTTTGACCATGGTTATTGTGTTGTAGTGTAAGCATCTTATATTGTTCTAGTTATATATATGCTATTGTTGTGCTAGCTTGTGGTATTGGAGGTTTATAGCTTTGTGTTTGAGATGATAAGCTAATCGTGTTGCTAGCATGTATGCGGTATGTGTGTAAGTGTTTGCAAGTAGGTATATTATATATGTATATGTATAATTATTGCATTCACTAAGCCTCGGCTTACCCCTCTCGTTGTTTACCTTTTTACAGGTATTGTGTTAATGATGCTAGCTAGTTGTTAGACTAGACGTGTAGGAGCGGTTGGGCTTGATGGGGTAGCTTTTGGATAATTGTACGCGGATGGGGGTTTTGGTAGTCCCCGGGATTATGCTCTTGGTATCGGGTTGGGTTGTGGAGTCCTAATCCGTCTAAAGAGATAAATGGGTCGAAATCGCTACATTTTTTGTAAAACGGGTCATTGTGGGCCTGGTGTTGTAAAACTTGTTTTTATGGTGGAAATATCTTAGTTTTACTTAATATGACATATTGTGAAATTGGTTACGTTTAAAAGTGTCGGGAAGCGGGTTTTCCACTCGCGTGTAAATAAAAACTGATCAGTCCACTTTAGTTCATTTGGACGCCATCCAGAATCATGGGACGCCGTCCTGGTCTTCATCTCTGGACGCCGTCCAGATTATGGGACGCCGTCCAGATACGCTGTCTGACAAAAAAAAATTTTAGGCGTGTTTTTGGTAAAACGATGTCGGGTTGTTACAAGTGGTATCAGAGCATAGTCTAAGAGAATTAGGTGACCTTGGAGTAGGTGCCTAGTCTTAGACTTATTAGCCGTTGTGCGTTATTTGCAGGACTTGTAAGAATACGGGTCAGATTGAGATTTGTTAGTGCCTTAGAGTAGGTGACTAACTAGGACTTGTGTTTGTCCAAAGTACGATTATGTGGGGCCTTACTTCGCGTGTGAATTAGTGCCTTAGATAGCTAGTGCCTAATGTAAGTAGGCGAATTTGGACGTTGCTTTAGTGATAGTCACCTAGGTTGTAGGTTGACTTGTGGTTGCGGTGTACTTGTGTACATTTATTATTATATGGTATATAGGTGTATATATACAGGTGTCTTTTGTGCGGTGTCATAGGGACGAATCTATTGGAGAGATTCGAATACATGGCGGTTTGAGTGATCAAGTTCGCGGTAAGGACTTTGGTCAATCGGGTACTAGGAAATATCGCATGTTATTTTGTGTGAATGTTGCGTCAGTCCGGATAAAGTACTTTGCGTGACCATGTGAAAATGGTAAGATACGCATTTGTAATAGTGACCGATCACCATTATTACGAAAGTGTATCTTGACACCAAGCATGACATGACGAGAACCGAACGGAGGAAACGTGGCATGGTTGGGGTAGATTCGGGATAAATGAGGAATCTTTATTGGTTCCCAGGTGATAGTTGTCTCGGGTGATGTGCTTGTAGTCACATCGGGTTCGTTGCGAGTCGGGAAGTGTTACGGTGGGTTTGGGTAGTTAAGTGAGTGAGCCAACTCACAAGTTTGGTGCGTGCTTAGTCACCCTAAGTAGTGGGTGCACTGTTGGGATTGTTATTGGTTTTAGTTACCCATCGTAACTAGGAAGATCGATTTACGTTTGCGTGTGTGCGACGAGGACTTGAATTCCGTAATGGAATGCGACAAGTCTAATGATTTTAATTTTGAGTTACACTCGGTAGAGTGTGTGGTTAGAGAATCGTGTTAGGATTCTAGTTGTGAGTCACCTTGGAAATTGGCGAATCGAGGACTCTTCGGGTCGTTAAACTCATGGGAGTGAGACCCGTATAACGATGACTGTGTTAGTGTGTTGTGGCTTATAAGGTAACATTCCTAATGGAATATCCCTTGTAGTAGCGGTTTTATCGAGATGTAGAAGAGTGTAAGACTTGGTGTTCTCAAGCATCTCCTTAGTGTTAGATGAAGGGTTTCGTTAGGCTATATCGTTTTGGCCTTGTAGCGTGTGATCGCTTGGGACTTTCGATAAGACTTCGGGTCATTATTGTGGAGTGGGTGACATCGGGTGTATGGAACCTAAAGATCGAGTTCTAAACTTCAATAGGTTGTGGCGGGAGTCTGCATGACACTGCGTCAGGTGCCTTCTTATACCTGCTAGTGTGATGTTCAACTCCGATGATGGTGTGATCACTTTGTGCTTAGGGTGCCGGTGAGATACCCTTGGAAGCAGCGGAGATTATAATAGTGATCGACGGGTGATAGTAAATCGACGGTTGCGAAAGTCGAAGTTTAAGAGCATTGCGGTAAATACTTCTTATGAAGTGACGGATGAGCGCATCTTATTACTCTTAAGTGATAGACGGGTGAAGATTACCGGTGGACCGGTGATGGACTTAATGGTCGGATAGGCCAAAGGTTATGATGAAGTGTCGATATTGCGGTCGATGCGATTATTGTGTCGGAATGGTCCCTCTTCTCCATGAGAGTGGGCAATTATTGATAAAGGTTCGTTGAGTGGAAGGTCGGGTGATCTCGACGGAGATGCACGACTGATGAAGCGGAGTGGCATATGCCTAGACTTAGAGGCATATGTAAGACCTTGGTGGAGTTCGCTTCTCGAACGATGAAGGGCTATGAGTTGTGAATTGTGTTATGAAGGTGCGAGGTTGTCTCGTGTACGACATCTCAAGTGATCGTGTATGAAGGCTCTGAGCCTAATGTGAGTTTGCAGTGATTTGGTGAGTATGACCAATAATGAGAATGGTCATGTATTTCGTGGAATGTAATTCCGCGGGATGTTATCATCTCGGCGGTTAGAATGTGGAGCTGAATCCTAAGTGGGGGAGTTTTTACTGCCGCCCGAGGAAGCTCCGGTGGTATTATATATAGCAAAGTGTCGGAGTGTACCGTGCTAAGCCTTAATAGGTATTCGGAGTTCCTAACGATGAAGAGTGACGGGTTGTTGATGTCGACTCGAGGTCGTTCATTACGGTTGTGGGATACAATTCCGGAGTGTTATGCTTGAAGATTGTGATGATGGGATCGAAGGAAGTGAAATTCTTCTTATGAAAGGTGGTCGTGTAGTACCATTGTGCGGTGTGAGACCAAATGTGAAGTATGAGATCTCGGGGTGAGGAAAGGCAACTGTCGTTGCAAGTGCTTTCGTGATGCAAATTTGGGCTGGTGTGAAACTCGGATAGTACTGTTAAGGGAGTATGAGTATGATATAGTGGTGAATACTGTATTTTTCCTTATCGGAAAACGTGGTCGTGGGAATTGTCAGTGGATTATTCCACTTTATGGACGATTATGAGGTGGAGAGTGTCGATTCTGACTGTCTCCCGTAGAGACACGCAGATGTTGTTTGTTTGCGAGAGTGTGTACCCTAGTGATGTGACCCGTAGGCTGCATTAAAATGTCGAGACCATCCTTAGCGGACGGTCTAGGCAGGAAAGTTCACCCGGCGTGGTGAATATTTTTGTGAGTCGTGTGGCGAATCGCGGAAATTTTGTGATGATGATTCGCCGTTGACGGGATTTTTGTATACAAGTAGCTTCTATGCTAGTACTAGGAAGCCATATGGTATGGTTCAGAGGAGAAACCCTATGACGATATGTTGATGTTTTGTCTAACTCGTGGTGTATTATTGTTGTCCTGGATTAATCCAGTGACGGATAGTCATGTGCGGATCGATCGATGGGAAAGTGTTACTTCTAAAGTGTTTATTTTGGGGTTACCAAAATTTCTTCGTTGAAGGATGACCCGGATATGGAGCCGGAGGAAGTTTGGGGTCTTGGTCTAGAGACATGTGGTGTTTTTCGTATTTTCCTAAGCGGGAATTCTGGACTTCGGGTGTATGAGATATCGCTTGTCGCGGTAGTGCACGCTAGTGATTATTAGCGTGTGGTGAGATCTTCGGATTGCAGAAGATGTTACGGATGACTGGCTTAGTTGTGTTTCGTAGAATCGTGAGGCGTGACGACGAAGGTTGTCGGTGAATTGTTCTTCTTTTAGGACGATTGTAAAGTACGGTTGTTGTATTATGATGCGTTAGTGTACGAAGAGAGAAATTCGAATGCGTGATTACTACTTATGTGACTCCGCGCAGGAAGCGGAAATGTTCGAGGGGGAAGTGCCTGACTTCTAGCGTAGGTGCGGATCACGAGGACGTGATCCAATTTAAGTGGGGGAGAGTTTAACACCCGTTTTTCAGTTACACGTTATTTTGGACGTCATTCGAATTACGAGGCTTGTAAGCGTATATTTGAGTTCCAAATAAAGTTGGAGTTAAGGTTATAAAACCTTACCATTGGATAGTAAATCTCATTACGTTTCCAACTATATTTGATTCGTCGAAAACGGAGTTACGGTTTGAAAGTTACGACCAAAACAAGTTCAGTTTCAGACTCAGTTCAGTGGGACTCCGTCCAGATTTTGGGACGCCGTCCACCAGTGAAAGGTTGGACGCCGTCCAGCCATTTTGGACGCCGTCCAAATGGCCTGACAGGCCAACTGTTGGAATTTTAATGAATTTAAAAGGGGTATTTGTGTCTTATCACTTGGGGGTCGGTTTTGAGCCTCTAAAACTGACCCAATGCTTATCTATATCCTCATTTCACCTCTTCCACCCATTTCCATCTAGAGAGAGAGTGAGGAGCTTAGAGAGAGAGAGCTCCATTTGAGGAAGAAGAAGGGTGAATCGGGTCAAGTCGCGGGAGTTAATGTTGTTCGCCTCGTTCACGGCTACATTTTGGTAGTATTGGTAAGTCTCAAATCCGAATTTCATTGTGTTAATTTGATAATCAAGTTAGGGTTTGAGTTTGTTTAAGTTGTGAAACCCGTTTAGATGACAAAGTGGGTTTATTGTGACTAGCTATTTTGAAATTTTGCGAGTTTTGGGTTGGTTAATGATTTAAGCATGTTTAAGGTTTGTAAGTGGGGTATAATCACTAGTATTAGTGATTTTAGGAGTGTTGGAACTTGTAAGACCCGTTTGGGGGTAAAATGGGTGAATTTGGGTTATGTTGAGTTAAGGAAAACCCTAATAGCTATGATCTAGGGTTTGGCCATGTGAATTGAAGTTGTAAGTGTTAAATGATGTTTTGGAAAGTTAATCACTAGGAGTTAGTGATTAAAGATGTTTTTTAGACTTTTGTCAAAATGGGTTGACTTAGATGGGTCAAAATTGGTAATGACACTATTTTGGATCAAATGGATGTTTAAACAATTGTGTCAAGCGTTAAATGACATTGTTAATGAAAGTAATCGTGAGAAACGTTTTTAGGTTAAATTGTACTTGTTTGAATGGGTCGGAATTACCACCCGTAGTGGTAATTGGTGAGTCCACTTAGGTGTCTAAATGGGCGGATTGTGGTAGTAAGCATAAACCCTCGGTTAAGGGTATTGGCGTCGAATTCTCTTGTAGAGAATGTGTGTTGATTGTGTATATGTCTATATGCGTATTATAGGTAAAAGCTTGCTCGGCTGCGTTTGGAGACGGTTTACATATATGATTTGTGCGGGCATCTCGAGGTGAGTGGAATGATTATATATGTGTGTATATAATATATCTATTTGTAGGGCGGGAGAGGGGCCGGGTATGCGTTGTCTATACCACCAAGAGTTAGTGATATATTTCGTTGTACACTAACGATGGATATTTCGTTGTCCAATTTGCCTGAGAGTTAGTGATATATTTCGTTGTACACTAACGATGGACATTTCGTTGTCCAAACCGACCAAGAGTTAGTGATATATTTCGTTGTACACTAATGATTGCTTCGAGCGGATATTTCGTTGTCCGAATAGTCTAGGGGTTAGTGATATATTTCATTGTACACTAACGGTTGTTATGAACACCGGTGGAAAATTCGAAGTACCATTCCCTCGTGTTATTGTTTGACCATGGTTATTGTGTTGTAGCGTAAGCATCTTATATTGTTCGAGTTATATATATGCTATTGTTGTGCTAGCTTGTGGTATTGGAGGTTTATAGCTTTGTGTTTGAGATGATAAGCTAATCGTGTTGCTAGCATGTATGCGGTATGTGTGTAAGTGTTTGCAAGTAGGTATATTATATATGTATATGTATAATTATTGCATTCACTAAGCCTCGGCTTACCCCTCTCGTTGTTTACCTTTTTACAGGTATTGTGTTAATGATGCTAGCTAGTTGTTAGACTAGACGTGTAGGAGCGGTTGGGCTTGATGGGGTAGCTTTCGGATAATTGGACGCGGATGGGGGTTTTGGTAGTCCCCGGGATTATGCTCTTGGTATCGGGTTGGGTTGTGGAGTCCTAATCCGTCTAAAGAGATAAATGGGTCGAAATCGCTACATTTTTTGTAAAACGGGTCATTGTGGGCCCGGTGTTGTAAAACTTGTTTTTATGGTGGAAATAATTTAGTTTTACTTAATATAACATATTGTGAAATTGGTTACGTTTAAAAGTGTCGGGAAGCGGGTTTTCCACTCGCGTGTAAATAAAAACTGATCAGTCCACTTTAGTTCATTTGGACGCCGTCCAGAATCATGGGACGCCGTCCTGGTCTTCATCTCTGGACGCCGTACAGATTATGGGATTCCGTCCAGATACGCTGTCTGACAAAAAATTTTTTAGGCGTGTTTTTGGTAAAACGATGTCGGGTTGTTACACTTATATTCTATATCATCACCAACACTAAACCTCATCAAATCTCCACCATCAATATATCGTATACATTCATCATCTTCATTAATATGTATTACGTATCAGTTATCATTTATGTTTTATCAATAATACCGTTACCTACAATATCACCTATTTTATATCCTCATCGTTTACTGCTACTGTACTTGTATCCCACTGTTATTTTCTCGACCCAACTGTAAATACACTTAGAATCTTAGCCCAAAAACACGGTCCAACAAATATAGCTAACCCTCTTACGGCCCAATAGTTAACTCCCATTATCAACCCAGTTAACTAATAACGACCCATTACTAATTCAATTAGGTATCGTGCATATGCATACAGCTGTAAAGTTGAACTTTTATATGGGGTTCGATCAGGTATTAAGAATTTGGAACGCATAACATCTCAATTATTATATCCACCATCATTATCTGCTTTATTACATAACAACTTTCATCATTATCAATTATCATGGTGGTTTAACAAAAAGTGTTGGTTGAATCGAATAACAAGGATCAGTGTGTCAATGAACATTGGAATAAATCAAGTAGGGGTATCCAAGAAACAAGGTGTTTGAATAAATAGAAAGTAAAAGCCGTAGCAGGTGGCGATGATGATTTGTTATGGCGGTCTTTGCGGTGGTTTTAAGTCAGCATAGAAATAGAAATTCGTGAGTAAAGAAGATGGTTTGTAACGTGAAACATACCATACAAAAGGAAGATAAAGAAAGAAAAAGAAAGATATAATAACGATGGTGTGATTGGTGGGTTAAGATGGCGACTGGTTGTAGCAATTCGAGTAGTCTTTAATGGTTTTGTTGTGATTTCTCACGTCAGAAAAAAAGAAAGAAGGTAGTAATTGTTATGGTGTTTTGGTTTTGTGATGGAGGTGTGTGTCGACTTGCCACAGAAACAATATAACAATTCAGATTGTTCGTTTAGCAGTTTTTTTGTGACTGTTTTAGTGGAGTTTTTGTAGAGTTCGAATAAACAGAAGAAGAGAAAGAAAAGGAAATAATAATAATAACCTTGTAGCAGTAGCAAATAGCAGGTGCAGTCATAGGTTCTGTTTGGTGATTTGAGTTTCGCGGTGTTGTGTGAAAATAGAGACAGATAGTAATGGCAACAAAATAATAGCAGACGATGATGATGTTCTTGATGGTTCAGTTGTGTTGGTGGTTTTGAATGTAAACAAAAACAGAAACTAGCAAGTAGCAGTGTGTGCTGTGGTGGTGGTTTGGTGCTTTTGATGGCGAGTGAAAGTGGTGGCATGATGGTATTGATGAAGCTAGATGATGATTTGTGGTAGAGTATGGTTGTTCTCAGGTGTTGATGATTTATAAGGGTAATTGAATGATTGATGTAGTAATAAGATTTGATTGAAGTTCTTTTCTAGCGATGATTGAAGATCGATTGAATCTCACGAGTTGAATAGAAAAGAAGAAAATAAATAAAGGAGATAATGATATCTGATCCGTTTATATATAATTATTATCTATTATATATAATATATAATTATAATATATTAATAATAATATTAATTATAATTACATTAATAATAATAATATTGATAATGTAAAAAAATTAATAGTAATATTAATATTAATAATAATAATAATAATAATAATGATAATAATAATAATAATAATAATAATAATAATAATAATAATAATAATAATAAAGATAAAAGTAAAAATAATGATAATAATAATAAAAATGATAAATTTAATAAGCCTATATAACACATTTTCGGATCACCGTTTATATATATATATATATATATATATATTAATAATTAATAATTTATATAATTGTTTATATATTATATAATATTTACGTGCATTGTTAAAATGTACTTTTTTTCCAATGACTCGTACGTTGTTACTCAACTATTGTCTCAGCTTCGGTTTCTCGAACGGCTTTTCGTACGCTTAGAAAACTAACACTTTACGTTTCGTGACTCGTACCCTTGTCCAAATATAGACTAAAATCGTTGATGAATCATATTACACGAAGTGTAATTTATACATTTGAGTGTTTTGGTCATTAGCTTCTATAAATCAACATCTCTTTATTTATCAAAGTATTTAATTCAAAACGTTTTATATCTAAGTTAATATTATATATATATATATATATATATATATATATATATATATATATATATATATATATATATATATATATATATATATATATATATATATATATATCATTTAAAATATAAACTTGTATAAATTATAATTGAAATATTTATGTAATAGCATGACATTTAGTTTTTTTTTTTCTTCCTAAAAACTAGTTATATTTATAATTTAAACTCGTTTAAATAATAGAAGTTATTATATCAAATAATGTTTTGAGTAATACGAAAACTAAATAATTAATTTACCAAGGGTCACGAGGCAATAAACGTAAAGTATGCTTTTGAAATTTAAACGGGAATCTTTACTAACTCTTGACTAATTTTCATAAATGACACTTTTTGTAAATCACATTTCCAAATATTCCGAATACTGATAAAAAGGACAGATTTCTTAAATCGTAGTGGACCTCTCAACAGAGACTCGAAATCAAAGAATCTTGATAACTCAATCATTTGATATAATCGTTCAATTTCGTTAATAAATATATCAAACATATACGGAAACAAATACGTTTATGTGAAGTTTTATATGTCTAATACTTGTTAACATTTTCAAGTTATAATATATATACATATACATATATGTATAATTATATCCATTTATCTAATGGTTCGTGAATAGTCGGTATTTGGTCGAAGTTAAATGAATGTATAAACACAGTTTAAAATTATTGAGATTTAACTTAACAACTTTGCTTATCGTGTCGAAATAATGTAAAGATAAAGTTCAAATTCAGTCGGAAATTTCCGGGTTATCACAAACCACCACCCACCGGCCACCACCCACCCACCCACCACTATCCACCATCTCCACCCACCCACCACTATCCACCATCTCCACCAACCACCACCACCACCGACCACCACAACCACCCACCACCAACAACCACCACAACAAGCACCCACCACTACCACCCACCACCACCAACCACCACCAGCACCAACCACCACTACCACCACCATCCACCTACCCACCACCACCACTACCACCTAGTACCAACACCAACCACCACCACCACCAACCACCACCACAACCAACCACTACCAACCACTACCAACCACCCACCACCACCTCCATCCACCTACCCACCATCCACCTACCCACTACCACCCAGTACCAACCATCACCACCACCAACCACAACCCATCACCAACCCCCACTACCGCCTTCCTCCACCACGAACCACCATCAACCGCCACCACCAACCATCACCACCTCCAACACCAACCACCAACACCACACCACCACCCACCACCACCACCCATCATCCATCTACCCACCACCACCGCAACCACCACCAACCACCACCACTACCCGCCACCAACAACCACCACCACCAACCACCCACCACCACCATCCACACCACCATCCACCACCACCACCAACCACCACCAACCACCACCCACCACCACCATCCACCACCACCACAAACCACCACAAAACACCACCACCAACCACTACCAACCCCCACCACCAACCACTACAAACCCCCACCACCACTAACCACCACCAACCACCACCACCCACCACCACCAACCACCCACCACCACTATCCACCATCTCCACCATCTCCACCAACCACCAACCACCACCCACCAACACCACCACAACCAACCACCACCCACCAACACCACCACAACCAACCACCACCACCACCCACCACCACCACCACCAACCACCCACCACCACTCACCCACTACCACCATCCACCACCAAACACCACCACCAACCACCACACACCTCCACCCACCTCCAACACCAACCACCACCCACCACCACCACCTACCATCCACCTACCCACCACCACCACCGCACACTACCACTAACCACCACCACCGCCGACCACCACCACCATCGCCGACCACCACCACCAACCACCACCACAACCACCCACCACCACCACTACTCCTCACCACTAACCACCACCACTAACCACCACTACCTACCATCCACCTACCCACCACCACTACTCACCACCACTACTCACCACCACTCACCACCACCACCACCCACCACTAACCACCACCACCACCCGCCACTAACCACCACCACCACCTACCACCACCCACAACTCATCACCAGCCACCACAACCACCCACCACCACCACCCACCAGCATTCATCAGAAAAAAATGATCATTCATCATAAAAAATGATCATTCATCTAAGTTATCTTTCATCAAGTAGGTATCATTTTTTTAAAAATAGTTAATATTCGTAAGAAAACAATAATCATTCATCACAAAATGATTATCATTCATTAAAACAATTATCATTCATCAGACAAGAATTATCATTCATCATAAAAGAAAACAATTATCATTCATCACAATATTACAAATGATAAAAATGCCTGATGAAAGATAAAAAAAAAGTATCTTACAAATGATAAAAATACCCGATGAATGATAAAAATATCTGATGAATAATAAAAATACAGAATGAATAATATAAATAGGTGATGAATGATAAACAAAGAATGATAAATAAATAAATAAAAAAAAAACTATGATGAATAAGAAAAAAAATATGATCAATGATAAAACAACTGATGATTGATAAAAAAAAATATGATGAATGAGAAATATTATCATTCATCAAAATATTATCAATCATCAAAACATTATCATTCATCAAACCATTATATAATTAATTTTATAAAAAAAGAATAGGGCATTCCGAGAATCGAACTCGGGACCTCCCGCACCGAAAGCGAGAATCATACCGCTAGACCAAATGCCCAGTTATCAAACAATTATCATTCATCTAATTGTTGTCATTCATATAAAAAAACACATATCTTTTATCATAAAAGAGTTATCATTCATCATAATGCTATCATTCATTAAACACTTCCCATTTATCAAAAAACAGTATCATTCATTTATCATTCATCAAAACACCCGATAATTGATAAAAATACCAAATGAATGATAAAAGTTGCTGATGAATAATAAACGATAATTGATAAAAGAACATGATGAATGATAAAAAAAAATATTCGATGAATGATAAAAATACGCAGTGAATGATAAAGATAGTTGATTAATGATAAGCGAAGAATGATAAAAGAACATGATGAATGATAAATATCCGATGAATGATAAAAATACCGATGAATGATAAAAATACCAAATGAATGATAAAAGTAGCTGATGAATGATAAAAAAAAATTACCTGATAAATGATAAAAATAACCGATGAATGGTAAAAATACCAAATGAATGATAAAAGTAGCTAATGAATGATAAAAAAAAAAAAAAAAAATACCCGATGAATGATATATCGCTTACTTTAAACTCGGTTAGTACACAAAACTTCATCAACAACGTGTGGGACAACATGTTCTAAAACAGAAGACTCAACAGGCAAAACATCAGATTATGCCATATCTATTTAACTAATGAAGTAGATATTAGCGTTATTTCCTATGGTCACGTGCTATGTCATCGATTGCATTAAGTATTACTCCGTATTAAGTATTGAAAAGTAATAAGATATACCTCAGCAAAGTTTCTTTGGTCTGAAGCAAGACGTTTGGTAGACAATTCATTTAATGTTCGGAAGAGAATCATAAAGATCCTATGTGAGGTAAGAACGTCTGCTGACTGAAATTGTTTAGCTAAAACGGAAAAGAGCTCAGGCCTGATTAGGTAACCAACTCAGTGAGTCCGCAAATATATAAAACAAAAGTCAATACACAACAATTTTAACATCAAAATACAACATCCGTGAAACATACTAACCAAAAGATGTTGAGTATATAGAACAAATATACAGGCTCACAAATATAGTCAATATAACTAAGGAGTCCATGGAATTATGGGAAGCATACCATTCTTTAAAATAGTCTATACGAGCAATTTTAGAGATTATAATAGCCAATGTCAAAGCAATCTGCAACGAAGAAGTATTCAATACATAATGTTTAAAAGTTAGACAATATCCATACGATAACAAAACAACTAGCAAACATCTGGGGTCCCATAATTGAATTTAGTGGTGTCCTATACGATTTTTAAGGGTACATAATACATAAAAATTCAAAGATAGTGGGGTCATGGGACCCCATTGGCTTTTGTGTAGATACGACTCTGTACCCACCTGATAGTTATCTTCTCTCAAGTGAGACTACTTCTTTCGCCTCAAATGTGACTTCTCTTCATTTGAAATACCCCTGCAGTTACTTCTTTTACATTAAGAGTTACATGGCAAGTAATTCTCAAAGAGAAAATGAAAAACGGGCATATGGCAGTAATATCAATGTATACAGATGCACAATATCAATAGGTCAAAGTCAAACTTATTCAACTGAGCATTGTGATCTGCAACTCTTGGTAAGCATTACTGGTTGTAAATTAGATATCTTAATAGACATAAAAAAAGATTCATGTTTGCAATTTGGTCCAAACAAATATTTGATTATTTAAAGTACATTTTCATACTTCAATCATGTAGTTCTATCTATTTAAATCACAACCATGAATATAACTTCAAATTTATTGTTTATGGTATAAGTAAATTCGTATATTCTTTAAAAGAATGTAGTCAACAGGTAAAACATCAGATTATGCCGTATCTATTTAACTAATGAAGTAGATATTAGCGTTATTTCCTATGGTCACGTGCTATGTCATCGATGCTCGACTGCAATTTTCCGTTCTGTCAGCTCTAAGTATCCAAAACGATAAAATATATATCAGCTGGGATAAGTGCAACTATAGATGGTTTATGTCAGATAGAGTTTGTATTACTTTATTGGTGAAAAGGCTTCAAAAACAATTTGAACAATAAGCATATGTTGAATATAGTCACAATTACATGATTCATTTTTATTTATGAACCTAAAACGAATAATAGTCTACAACAAAATCAAACTGTGAATTCCTATCTATGAATGGATAATCTGTAGCAACCTAAGCTCCTATAATCTTAAATATATATAATCAAAGCTCCTATAATCAAACAACATATTTTATTATCTACGCTCTCACATTTGTGAAATCTATATATAATTAAAATCCAATTCAACTCTTACAAATCGCACCTTGTTTCGTACATTCAATCGTCGTAACTACTGGAAGCATCACTCGATAACCTCCATAAACTCGTTGCTTAGCAACCGGAAGAATTAGTCGATAACCTCCGTAAAACAAGACGAATCATCAACAATTTGTTGTGTAATTAGATGATGAAATTTAAGGCCACGTCAATCATTTTCGAAAAAAAAAAAAAAAAAAAAAACGTCGTCCTTAACTGGCACCAGTAATAAATTTGGGGATCATCGTTGTTATTGTTGTTTAACCTCACCTGAATAATAACCGTCGTCAAAAATTGCGAACTGAATATGATATGAAAATTCGTATCTTTTGGATCGATAATGATAACATGATGGTGAGAAAAGGAACAATTAGTGTTAGACGCATATTATGGTTATGTTAATTAGTTATGTTAATTATGGGCTATAGGTTATGTTGTCTATTGGGATTCCATATCATTTATGTCCATGGTCTCTTGATGTACAGCATTCGTTGTATATATATGCCTAATGTATCTTTGTTGAGCAAGACAATAATATATCAATTATCCTTTATCTATTATACCTTTTAACATGGTATCAGATTATTTGTAGCCGCCTCCACCATCGCAACCTTCCATCTATTTCCAATTATCCTAGCATATTATTCTTTCCTTTTGTCTTCTGTATCTTCAATCATAAATCATAGCCGCCATTCTCTGAAAGTCAAGCAAGTTGATAAATTTTGTATCTTGTTCCTACCTCTCGATACCACTTTAAAAAAAAAAAAAAAAAAAAAAAAAAAAAAACAACAAAAACAAAGTTAAACAATTGTTGCTAATATCTTTATTTGCATCTCGATTACCGTGAAGCCATTTATATCTCAAAATAGTTTGTTGGCAGCATTCAAGAATTATATTTTTGCATACATCAAGTCGCTCTTATACGGAACCCAAGTGCCCTCAGTGATGGTAAACCCGGTTCAATCATCATTCAACAATTGTGGTGCTAGATCTCCTTCCCATGGTACTACTTATTCTCAAGCCCAATTAATACAGATGATTATGCACCAACAACCTTTGATTAATCAGGGTCCATCCCAACCTCTATCGCGGACTTCGGGATTCATGCCGTACGTGTATCACAACAATTTACAGCAATTAGACCCAACCAATAGTGGGTCATTTCAAAAGGTCAACGAGTGGGCTTCTCGGGTTCCTGCACAATATACTCCAAACGCGTTTAACACATGTTCGTTAGAGAATTCTGACAACGCTGACTAGCACATGGACACTGGCGCGTCCACACATCTTACCTCTTCCGTTAATAATCTTAGTACTATTTTTAATAATCGCGGGTATCCGTCAGTCGCCGTTGGTAACGGGAACACTATCCCCGTAACCAATACCGGCCATAGCTTGTTACCTACTGTCCACCGTCCATTACACTTACATAATGTGCTTGTTACCCCTAACATCGTTAAAAACCTCATTTCTGTTCGTCAATTTACGCGTGATAATGTTGTTTCTGTTGAATTTGATCCTTTTGGATTTTCTGTGAAAGATTACCTGACGCGTCGTCTCCTTCTCCGATGTGATAGCAGCGGGGATCTCTACCCCGTCACCTCCACCTTCTCGCAATCTTCACCACAAGCCCTCCTCACCAGTTCTGCTACCTGGCATCAACGTCTTGGACACCCAGGGTATGATGTTTTTCGTAGACTCGTATCCAATAAAGATATTATTTGTACTAAAACTATGTCTCCCGTTCTTTGTCATGCGTGTCAACTTGGAAAACACGTGCGTCTTCCTTTTTCCGTTTCTAGTTCTAATGTTAATGCAACCTTCGATATTATTCATTCTGATTTATGGACTTCGCCTGTTTCTAGTATTAGTGGCTTAAAATACTATATTATATTTCTTGACCATTATTCACATTATGTGTGGGTATTTCCGTTACGAAATAAATCTGATGCACTTGCTACATTTATACAATTTCGCGCATTTGTAAAAACTCAATTTAATCAAGAAATCAAAGCATTCCAATGTGATAACGGCGGCGAATTTGATAATACCGCCTTTCATCAACTTCTTCTCTCTAATGGCATTCAATTTCGATTCTCATGTCCCCACACATCTCAGCAGAACGGGAAGTCCGAACGCATGCTCCGCACCATCAATAATCTCATACGCACCCTCCTGTTTCAAGCTCACCTTCCACCGATTTTTTGGGTGGAAGCTCTCCATATGGCAGCTCATCTTCTCAATATTCTCCCCTCTTCGGCTATTAATCACGATATTCCACATACCCGCCTCTACAAACAAAAGCCTACCTACACTAACCTCCGCGTCTTCGGATGTCTCTGCTATCCTCATCTCAACACCACAAACAAACTTGCTCCTCGATCTACTCCATGGTCTCTTGATGTACAGCATTCGTTGTATATATATGCCTAATGTATCTTTGTTGAGCAAGACAATAATATATCAATTATCCTTTATCTATTATACCTTTTAACAATTAGGAATTGAATATGATATATATTGATTGATATTGATTGATTGTGAACAGGTTTGAAGATTCGTATTTGGAAGGATGAAGATCGGAAAAGAAATTGGGGAAATCATGGAAGAGTCAAAATTATTAAATTACTGAATTGCCCATCCGTGTTTTTTAGGCTTTTTATTAAAATTTATGAAACATGTGGTGTATATTTACTTATTCAGTTTGTACTCCATTTATTGCTTAGCTATCAATTGGTCAGATATATATATATATATATATATATATATATATATATATATATATATATATATATATATATATATATATATATATATATATATATATATATATATTAGCAAAGTTTTACTATTTCATTGTCCTTGCATGTCATTTGACATTTTTTTAGTTATATTCTATACCAGTGTTGTAAAAAACGGAAAAAACGGGGGTATAGACGAATTTTGGAGTGCCCCGTCCCGTTTATACATAAAACGTTTGAAAAAACGGAAATCGGCTAAAAAAACGGTCAAAAGACGGTCAAACACGGTCCGAGACGGGAAAAAACGGGTTTTTCTGATTTTTTCAAGTTTTTTTTTTTTTTTAATATTAAACGTTGTGCTATTACTTAGTGTTTCTTTTTTTATGTTTGAAATGTTGAAGTATTTAAACATGTGTGAAATGCTTATGTTTGGAATAATGTAATGTACAATATATATATAATATATAACATTTTTATTTAAAAGTCAACGTTAGTCAACATCCGTCTCGACCTCCGTCTCGACCCTTTTAGGACCCGACCGTCTCGACCCCGTCTCGCGTCTTTTGCAACCTTGTTCTATACTACTAGTACTTCTTATAATTTTAATTTATATTATATTATACGAGGAATATTCATTTGAGTCCATAAATTAAGTTGAGATTCAAGAGGCTGATGAGAGCGCGACACGTGTCGCGAAAATCACATGTGATTGGAAAAAAATTTAAAAAAAAATTTTGAAAAAAAAATTTTAAATTTTTTTTCGAAATTTAAAAAAAAAAATTTAAATTTTTTATTTTTTTACAATCACATGTGATTTACCTGCACAATCACGTGTAATTGAATTGTACAATCACATGTGATTGGATTTGCCATGCATAATCACATGTGATTGGTTTACAATCACATGTGATTGACATGCATAATCACATATGATTTTTTTTTTAAAAATTTCGAAAAAAAAATTTCGGGAAAAAAATTTTTAAAAAAAAATTTTCGAAAAAAAAATTAAAAAAAAAAAAATTTCAAATTTTTTTTCCAATCACATGTGATTTTCGCGCCACATGTCGCCATCTCATTGGTCCCTTTATTTTCAAGCAAATTTATGGATGCAAGTGATTACAAATCTATATTATACTGGTACTACATATTTTACCAAGTATATTGGTAGTGGGACTACATATTTTACCAAATATATGGGTAGACAGAGAGATAGATACTATACATGGGAACTACTACTATAAACACCTATGAAATGAGGGGAGGGTATTTACGTATTCGGACCCATTAAAATAGTTACAGTACATTAAAACTGTCTAGCTAGTTAATTAATTAATTTATAATTTAGTATTCCGTATTCAAATTTGAAAAGTCAAGTTATGTCAAATTTGAAATTGCTTATTTGCAAGTTATTTTCTACTTAAAATGAATCGCAGTACTTGAAACTGTTTCTCGTAGCTAAAAGTATAACACGAATTAACGGTTGGTTAATTGAACGTTAAAAAATAGTTAACGTTCAGGTAATTAAATGGTAAAAATACGGAAGGAAGAAAGGAAGTAAAAGAAAATTATAAAAACAATAACTTCCTTCAATTAATTCAACATTTAAAAAAATATTTAACGCCGGTTAACTAAACATTCTAAAAAAAGAATGAAAAAGGAAAGAGATAAAATGAAGTAAAAAAGTTGTAAAAAATTAATATAAAAAATGTTTTTCAAAAAGAAAAAAAACTACTTCACAAAATACCCTCAAAGTTGAGGGTAATTACATGAATGTTATGTGAGTGTCAATGTGAATAGTATAATATCTCGACACAAATAGTATAGTATTATTTGTTATAATTGTTATAATAATAATAATAATAATAATAATAATAATAATAATAATAATAATAATAATAATAATAATTATAATTATAATATAATTTTAGGAGGCAACTAACCCTTGTATATTTATCAATATTACACTAATATCTTTAGATGTTTGAGGGGATGATAATTCCCTTCGTCTCCACTATGTACCACTCATGCTTACAATATAATTAATGTTAACATCAATAAATTGTTTTTTATGATCTTTGTGAGCTGATAAAGTTGTGGAAAGTTTTTGGGTGGTATGGTCATGACATGACAATGTTATGTGAAAAAAGAGTAGTGTCAAAGGTTTTGAGAGATGGTTGTATAAGTTGTGAGTTACGTGTTAAAATATAGTTGAAAGTTAATTGAAAAGTAGGAAAAAGAAAAAAATTGATTAAACGCTTCTCTTTCTCCCGTTGAAATACCAAGAAAACTCTACATATTTACCCGAAAACGCCCGCAACAGGCGTTGTGAGCATTTTCAAATAATCAAATGTCACGTGAGCCAAAAACATGTGTTGTTGAGCGTGTAACAAGTGGTGTTATATAGAAATAAAATTTAAAAACGTTCAGCTGACTAAATTTACATTATTTGAATAAAAAATCACGAGCTATCTAGATGTAATTTTTTGATCTAATGCTAATGAAGAGTACTCTGATTTAGGATAACCGTTTTCCTTAAAATGAAATGTCAAGGTTTCTTGTGAAAATTGACAATCTTCAAGCCATCACCTATTGTCGTTGATGAAGCATCCGTGGTAACTTATTCGCTTAACGAACGCGAATTGGAAAAGAATAACTATTATTCCTTACTATATTTTTTTAACGACAATTTTTGACATCAAAGACTCTCATTTGTCAACCACGCACACATTCAGGCAGAAACCCGAACCGCTAACCAGGGGACATCGAACCACAATCCATACAGGCATGTGATCAAGCCTTTATCTCATTGAGCGGACCGGTAAAACTCACTGTAAGGTCAATATATATCACCATTATTAGTCTTCAACTGATTTAAAAAAATCAGGGGCATCCCTAATGATCGAACACATGACATCTCCCTATTCTATATGGTCAATATATATCACCATTATTCCGTACTATATAGTTTTCTAAGTCTTGTTGGAAAAAGGTTTTGTTATGTTACTTATATATGTTGTCAAATTCGTTTCGTAATGATAACATACACTTGATTAAACATGTTGTTTTGATAACTAATTATGAGTTTTAAACAAATTTCTAAGCGCTTTTAAGTTTTTCCTATACGGGTCAAGAAAAGTGTACCCAAGGTAAACCTTTTTTTTATTAGGTGAAATGCAGATACAAACTAGGTGATAGTTGGAAGGTGTAACCATGTAGGTAAGATATAATATCTGCAATTATACCAAATATAATTGAGGAAAATATGATGCATCTAATTCTTGATTGGTGAGGCCTTATGAGTTCTTGACGAAATTATGTTACTTAAGTTGAATGTCACCACATGTACTGACTGTAGTACAATCTTTTAATAAAGGCAAGGCGATCGTTGGCTCGGGTTCAAGTATCGGATTTGTTTTTTGAATAGTCGAAATGCATTAAAAAAAACCCGCTAGCAAAGAACTAGAAACAAGTAAAAAACAACAAACCATTACAAAGGGTACATTAAGCCACATATTGTCTCAAGTTAAGTTTACCCCTATACTAACCCACCGAAGAAAAGAAAACAAAAGAAAACAAAAGAAAACAAAGAAAAAAAAAATTATAAGTATTATCAATTAAGTATCTTTCTTGAGATGAGTGCCACTAAACAAATAATCGTTTTTAAATCTCCAAATACTCTATAAAAAAGCCGCCACAATCGCCAACAACTCAATCTTCTTGTCTCTAGAAGCGACCAACATTACTCGTTCCATGATGTGAAAATCAGTGGCCGATGTGTAAAATCGCGTGTATAATTTATAGAAGGAAATTTACCGGTTATTAGATTTAAACTCACTTACGGGCAGTGTACCCGATCGTGTAGCAGTATAGTAAATGGTAAAATCAAAAATCGATCGTTCAACTCAAATCGAGATTATAAACTACGTGTAATTAACTAATAGAAATAGAATTAAGTGAAATAACGAGATATTTGATTTTGGCTATTAAACGATTAGCCGAATCAATGGTGATGTAAACTAAAAGACAATATTTTTGTTGTATTATATTAATAAAACGTTTTCAAGATAGAAATGTAATCAGATGATGAGAATATGTTCATCTAGACTTTCTTAACAACTGTTTAGATGTTTACGGATTAAGCCCTAATCAATTACATAACATTTGCAATTCAAATAACCGGTTCACCGGGAATTCCCTTGAGCAAACACTTTGTCACAGCCCCAAATAGGGCCTGGGGTATTTGTGACTAATTATATCAAATCACAGTTGTATAAACGAGAATGACTCTATATGAGACGTTTTGAATAAAACATTTATTAATAAAACAGCGGAAGCATTAAAAGTTTTTACATCAAATCCAAACCGAAATAGTATTAGTTTTAACATGCAAAGTAAATGTAATGAAATAAAGACTCCATGCAACAGCATTCAATTCATCATGTAGCATTCATAGCAATCACCTTATTCGTCACCTGAGACAAAACATGCTTAAAGTGTCAACCAAAAATGTTGAGTGAAATTCATAGGTTTATATAATATGCATTAGATCACAAGATTTAGTTTAAAGCTGATTTATACCAATTATATCAATCTAAAAAGAGTTGTTGCAGTTTGTAATATCGCTACTAGACAAAAGTTTACCCCGCGACACCTTGAACAGTCAGTGTCAGTTGAATCATTATTATGTAACCAAAGACCATCAGTCAAATAGTTAGAGACGTCACTCTCAGTAGCGCTACTCACAATAACTAAGTTTGCATCTTATACCTCAGCAATTAATGATATTACAGTGGGGATTTGCATGACAAAGCACGACAGTACAATAACATTTTAGTACTTGTATCTAAACGTAAAACAGTTATAAAGCAAGCATGTGTCTCACCCCAAAAGTTATAAACAGTTTAGTAAACAGTAAAAGTGGGGCTATGAAAATCACCTTAAATAGCAGTTGAAGTATTCCACGCAAGAAGGAAAGTAAAGCAAGTAAGTGATCTGGATATCAACCTAGAGGTATAACGTTTGATTAGTTAATGTCTAACTTGACATAAAGTGTGTTTATTAATATAGCAACTATATTGACAGTGACGGTTTTCGAGAAAAGTTCATATTTCTCAAAAGTTTCTATTTTTGGAAACCTACTATTTATGGAAAGCTTCCACTTATAGTAAACTTATAGTTTAAGAATATTCGGGTTATAATTCTTAACAAAGATGTTGTACAATCTCGCCCAAACTTCGTCGCTAACATGCAAGTCACTCGAATGATCTATTGTTACCGAGCGGCCCAGGATCTCTTGACCAGAATCTAAGTCTTGGCATTCGAGATCCACAAGCGTCCCATAATAGTAACAAGGATCACCCTAGGCCACAAGTAGCGGTGATGTTTGTAGTCTTTGTACGCTATCTTTAATTATAACCTTCACGTTAGGTGCGTATATACATATATATTCATTAATTTGATTTTAATTATAATTCCTATATATTAATTCATAAAAATACTTTTATAATTTTTAGTAACATATATTACTAACTATAACATGTTATTTATTTTAATTTTAATTGCATATAATTTATAACATTATTTACATGTTTCGGTAAAAAAAATAATAAACCGAAGTAAATAGTAAAAAGTAAAAAGTAAAAAGTAAGAAAATAATACTTACTAGTAGTAATTCTTCAAAGAGAGAATGAGAGAAATTTTGGTGTGAGTTTGAATGAGAAATGAGGGGTATTTATACTTGAAAAAATTAGGTAAAAAGAATAAAATAATTAAAAGAAAAAGAAATATTTTAATTTTTGATGTGTCAAGACGTAACCTTTAAAATGTAGACAATATGCTTAATAATTAACACATAATACAGGCAACTAAAATCCGATCATGTATTAACTAGCAAGTAAATTGACCAGTTCGATCCACAGGGAGAAGTTTGTTTAAATGATTTTACCACGATTAATTATTCTAAAAAGGGGGTTTTTATTTGAAGTTGTGTTTTTGTTTAACGAAACAGTAAATAAAAATAATAATTAACAAGAATGAGAATGCGGCGTTTACTTCTTTGCTTGATAAATGACAGGGATTGTTCTTTTATAATTAAAACCGTTATGTGATAGTTACAATAGAGTAGTTTATATCAATTTCACAATATTTATAAACTTAAGAACTATGTTTAATCAACAAGATTCTTTCTTGGTTAAATTCACATAAAACCTAGTTTACTAAGATCACTCTAAGTAAACTACATGATTGTAAAACCTAAATATCATCCAATTACCATCCTATATTCACATATAGGTGTCTAGATCACTAGGTGTTGAAGTACAAATTATAGCCATTGATAAATTAACATAAATCAAGTCATAACTCGTATAATTGAACTAGAATATAAAGATAGTTACAACAATGGATTTCTTGAAAGAACATGGTGATTTAGATTGGTTAACTAACTAGATTCAACCCAGTTAAACTCACGTGAAACCTTAATTACAACAATCACTTGAGGTAATTTCATAACTACGTTGCTTTGGAACTTATTCAATTACCGAGTTAAACACATAACAAAATCACTTAAGTGTATGTATCTAATCGTCTAGATTACTAGATGTATTGAAGTATAGATTGTTTTCCTAGTTAACTCACATTAATAGGTTGCAATCTATATAATTGAAGTAATGATCTAAACATGCATAACAATGGTTCTTACGGTTGAACTAGATAATTAAATCAATCAAACATATGTATAACTAGCATAACATCAAAGTATAGAACAATCTCAAGCCATAAATCTTACATTGAAGCAAACACACAAGGCTTTTAGCCTAACATAATCATAGTAGAACTAATGAAACAGTAAATACAAGTTGAATTCATGTTAAAAAGATATAGAACAATAGTACCAATTGCGATAAATGATCCTAGCTTAATATTGATGTTGAAAGAGTGGAGATTAACTTGCAGCCTTCCTTAGACCTTGAAAATCATCTTAAAACTGGGGGAGAACGTAGTAGTGAAGGTGTCTCAAGTAAGTAACCAAAGGCTCCATTAAATAGCCTCAAAAGTTAGGTATTTTGGCCAGAAAGTGACCAGATGCGTCGCATCTCTTTGGGATGCGCCGCATCTCTTTTCGTTCAGTAGATTCCAGCTCGATTCTGCACTCAGAACTGTCGGCAGGGGGTCAGATGCGCCGCATCTGGGACAGATGCGCGCATCTGGCTTGGATGCGCCGCATCCATCTCAGATGCGCCGCATCTGAGGCTGTTTTGGTCCAGAAGTCTGCATGCTCCGCATCTGAAACTGTCGGGAATTTTTTGGTGCATAGATGCGCCGCATCTAAGAGAGATGCGCCGCATTTAGACCTATTTCAGTGGTTTCAGGCTGTTTTGCGCGTTTAATCTTCGTTTTAACTCTGTTTTTGCTGTTGGTCTTCATTTATTCATTCACAATGGACTTTTACAAATATACATGAATTACAATACATACGTACAACAATTATATACAAATGGAACAACTTTGGATCGAAATAACGGTAATAAACATGTATAATTTTGGCATTATCAAAATCCTCATACTTAAACCTTGCTTGTCCTCAAGCAAGACTTACAAGAATTTGAAATTTACTATAGTACACACACTTATTTAAGTGAGAACACAAAAAATGGGACTCACACTCACTCGATATAATACACAAGACACACAAGTTATTTATTAACACAATAACTCACGCTATATGGAAATCACACTCGGGTCACAATATATACACACTCACACTTTTATTTCACACACGAATCAAACTCACGCGTTTTGAGTATACACACACCTTTGGAGTACACACGCGAAATGAAATCATGCCAAAGTCGAAAGGTGGGTTTTAAAGTCCACATTTCTTGAAAATTTGGATCCTTAGGGAAATTAGGACCTTTGCGAAAAACCTTTTATGTTTTGAAAATTATTCATGTTAGTTTTTACACTAATCAAGTTTTCCGGTTTTAACCTCAAAGTCCGGTTGAGGGTAACTGAAAACCGAAGCCTCAGTCGGCGCTTAGCAAGCTACTCGCCCCCATGATTGAAGTATCATGGAACTTGAAACCGGATGTCCTAAAAATGGTTTTACACAATATAGTTCATAAAATAGCATAAGTTTTAGAAGAAACTATATCATGTCCAAATATCATCGGAGAACCATGAGTTTGCACACCTCAATTTGTTATGGCATATGTATGTTGACCGCGGTCAACATAGATGCAGTTGATCTTTACGGAGATCATCCATCTGGGGATTAGATTCATTAGTCTTAAAAGCTAATTTTCACTGTGCCCCCCCATTGTACGAGACAGATCCATCTCATGGTTAGGATAAGTCTGACCACCAAAAACCATGTTTGATGCTGAGGTGAGGTGGATTTCCAGCCGATGAAAGAGATGACTTTTCAAGATTTTTCGTCAACCTACAGCTGTTCTGGACTACGACTTCTAACATAAGTTAGCAAGTGTGTCATATTGGAAGACTTGACTTCCATCACAATCATTATATGGATGAGCATTGGATTAGATTGTTAGAACAACAAATTACTTGATGATTTTCATTTCATCCAGAATGTGGTATAGCATGATGATTATATCTTTTATATGACTACTAGTTTTATGATTTTTAACAAAATAAACTCAATCATTTGGTTGTTTCTTAATTTATTTTGTAATAATAATTTCGGTGTATGCACCTAGTTTTAAAATCTACAAATTTTAAACAAAATTTGAATTTATGAAGATAAAAGTTTAAAAATTTTCACCATTTTAAGCCTTTTTAACCAAAATCAAAAACCCGAAAGAATTTATAACTTTCTCCCCACACTTGAGTTCATGTATCGCCCTCGTTACATGAAATCAGAAAAATTTAAATTCAAGAGGGTTAAAGAGTGTAAGAGAGTTTATTACTTTCAAGGTTTAAAACCGAAGTTCACGGGATGATTGCGCTGAACTGAATACCAGCATAAGAACATCATCCGCTTCTTGCAACCACAAAACAATCACCAATCAAGTATATGCTGAACTTACTGCCAGTCTTTGTAAAAATGCAGCATATAGCACAATGCTCACCTGTAGCAATTCAAACAAAGGTACCATACGATTCACACAAATAAATAGGGGTGTACTCCATGTACTAAAAACCCCACTTACAATTATCTAAATTATTCAAATTACAATTATCCAAAATATTATCTAGTTATTACACACCAAACTTGAAAAGAAATTGTTTTTGAAACAAACCAACATCAACCAAACCTGTCACACATCAGGAAAAATTACGTCATCTTCAGAAAAATCCCCAAAATGAGTTACTTGGGCCAGCTCCACCTTTGCTTTGATTTCCCGCGTCGTCGTCCTGAAATATTGAGGGGTTGTACCCCTGATAAGTTCCTTGAGCAGGGACGACCGCAGTGTCTTCAGTAGGCGGGTTAGGAGGAGGAGGATAAGGCGCAGGATATGGATCACCCATTCGAACCCAAGGATCGTATGCAGGCCAAGGAGAGGGGGTATAGTTAGCGGGATCTGCAGCGTATGACACTGTCTGTTCATGTATCCAATTAAGCTGATTTTGCTGCCCCGCTTGAGTGTACCATGTTCGATCATTCCCAACATCAATGTAATGTTACATCTCCCTGTTACCTACATCGTAGTGATCAATTACCTTTTGGGTGTTTCGATCACTATGGAGTCGCATATCTGAAAATTGGCGCGCCATGTAAGCCTCCAATCATTTCCCGGACCCGAACTACTTCCAACATTCGGCTGTGGATCTGGTTGCTTTTGGGGTTGTTCTGGTTGCCTGTTCACGGGATCCTCATACCTAGTTAGAAGGCCGTTCGACTCCCTCATCAAAATGTTTGCCCTTGTATAACTCACTCTATCAAAGGCAATCATATGTTTCTCCTCTAACCCACTTATGTTGATTCGAAAATGTTCGGCAATCCTGGTTACAAAATGGCCACCCATGATTGGTGTAATCTTTTTCCTTTCTTCGAGGAGGAAAGTGAGAATCATTCGTGGGATATGAACATGGGAGTGATCCATTATCGCGTGAATGTACCATATATCCAAGTTGGTGACTTTTTCACTACTGTATTTTCGACAGTTTATGGTACTTGAAATGAATCGTTGGACGCATCGGTGCTCGTAGGTACGTAGCTTGCTACAAGTCTGCTTGCTTGCACTATATGCGGTATTGCTCATGTCCACCCATGCTGCTGAATGATTAAAAGAAGAAACATAGTATATACATTGATTAAAGTAATTTTACATCAGTTGATGTGGCAACCCTTCATAAATATCCAACGCCTTCACAAATTGCAGCAGCGTTAATGTCCTGTCTTGCCCTCCAAGATGAAATCTCATAAATGTACCCGATGTTGGTGACGTGTAATCAACCCTAAGTGAACCAACGAATTCTTTGACTAAAAGTGGATACACTCTTTCTTGCATTCTGAACAGGTTTTCCCAAGCATATATTCGATGGCCGTGATACGTTACTCGAAAAAGGTTGCGAAAATTTTGATATTCGCCGGCTTCTTCTAATGGTGTCCAATCGATATATTTCCCCGAATATACGTCTTTGTGTAGAAGTGCCTTCATCCGTTCATGGTATTCCGGATGCCTCAAAACTGCATTGATCCATGGATCCAGAGTGGTTAATCCACGGACATTTAACTGTCGGTTGTCAATATCCATTTCTTCCTCTTCAGCAGCATGTTCTTCTTCACTTGTATCCTCATCTACAATTGCTGGGGCTTTTTGCTTCTTTGATTTTGGGTTTGATGATGATGCTCTAGTCTACAAAAACACAACAAAACCAAACAAATAAAATAACAAACCAAGTTGATTAGCGTTAAAGAATTTCAAAACATCTTTCATATTGTACTTAGTGAAAACCATGTGGATATGTTAAGTTCCAATTAAATCTCAATGTTTATGTTAACCAATATCTTAACATGGTATGAACTATTTTAACTCTTAACAAACATGAACTAGTATGCCAATTGATTCAAATCACTTTACAAGTATAATCATACATAGCATGCTTCATTTCACCAAACACTTGCAATGTCATAACATATGGAACCATATGCATTCATCAAAAAGCATGTTAAACACTATGCAATCAATGGTTTTCATACATTTAGAACATTAAATTCATCTCAAGTCAACAACTTCATCAAAATGCTTAAGCATATAATCCTTAACTTATATAATAATTACTTTCAAATCGAAATAACACCAAGTTAAGGTTCACATGTGTTTAGCATAAGTAATGATTTGCATAACTTCAACTTAGAACACTTACTAGTTAACAAAAGTCAAAATCCCTAATTCAAGAACCCTAAAATTCAATAATTTGTGTAATCGTGTAATTCAACAAAGGTTCATACAATTTTGTTAATGTATACTAGTAATCAAACTTCAAAATATCTCAATTGAATAAATTAATGGCCAAAATTCCGAAACCCCTAAATTCATGAAGAACCCTAATTTCCAAAGTAAAGATTAAAGCAAATAATCATGAAATTAGAGCATGAATAAGGATTAGTAGCAACAATTTAAGCATATAATGACCAAACCATGAACATTCAAACATCCTCACACTAAGAACAAGCTAAATCCGATTTTTAGATTGAAGAACACAAGAATCATGAAGTGTTTAGGATTAATCTTACCTTTCTCATGTTGATATTCGGATTTGATGCTCAAAGATGGGATTAATCGGTTCAATTAGTGAGTAGAGATTGAAATTTTGAGAGAGAATGAGATGGGATTCGGAGTAGTAGGTGAAAAAATGAGAAAAAATGATAAACTCCCGTATTTGTGCCAAAAAAATGGGCAGAATCCAACATACAGACACAGATGCGGCGCATCTGCAGCAGATGCGGCGCATCTGAAGCAGATGCGGCGCATCAGATGGTCCAAACGCGGCGCATGACCCTTTCTTGGCGCATTAAAAACTCACGGGATTTTTCTTGTCTGCAGATGCGGCGCATCCATCATAGATGCGGCGCATCTGCCCCTGTTGCACCAGATTTTGACGTTTTTTCACGTTTTAAACATTTCGGAAGGTCCCTAAACAACTTGGTTCGTATAATAACTTAGAAATCACTCAAAAACACTCAAATTTATTAAAATACGTACACGAGTGGGACTATATACATGTTGTGAAGTTTAACGAGTCGTTCACGCGACTCCGTCCCAAGCTAATTAGCGTTGGGGAATAGGGTGATGTCATCTCGAACCGTGGTGTCCACTCCATCGAAATAGAGTTTCAAGCAATGACCATTCACCTTGAAGGTATTTCCGTTTCCAAACAACTCAACATATCCCAATGGGAATGCTTGTTTCACCAAATAAGGTCCCGTCCATCGGGACTTCAACTTTCCGGGAGAAAATTTAAACCGTGAGTTAAAAACCAAAACCTTATCACCGGTTTTAAACTCTTTCACTTCTTTCAATCGGGCATCATGCTACCTTTTCATTTTCTCCTTATACGAGCTCGAATTCTCGTACGCTTCTAGCCTCAACTCTTCCAATTCATGCATTTGCATGAATCGGTTTTCACCAGCCTTTTCCATGTCTAAATTACAAAGTTTTAATGCCCAGTACGCTCTATGTTCCACTTCAATCGGAAGATGGCATGCTTTACCATATACAAGTCTAAATGGTGTGGTACCGATTGGTGTTTTAAAAGCAGTCCTAAAGGCCCACAACGCATCATCTAACTTGCGTTGCCAAATCTTAGGGTTGTTATCAACCGTCTTCTCAAGTATGCGTTTCAAGGCACGATTTGTATTCTCCACTTGACTACTCGTTTGCGGGTGGTATGGAGTAGAGAAACGATGAGTTACGCCATACTTCTTCAACACCTGTTCAAGAAGGTTGTTGGCAAAATGAGTTCCTCGATCGGATATGAGCGCTTTTGGGATTCCAAAGCGCGAGAAGAGATTTTTCAAGAAGTTCACCACCACCCTAGCATCATTCGTAGGTAAAGCTTTTGCTTTAGCCCACTTAGATACATAGTCAACGGCTACTAGGATGTATTTGCACTTATGGGAACTTGAAAAAGGTCCCATGAAATCGATTCCCCAAATATCAAAGATTTCACAAACTTGGATGCCGGTTTGAGGCATGTCATCCTTTTTCGTGATGTTACCCGTTCGTTGGCATGCATTGCAAGTCTGAATAAAATTATGGGCATCTTTAAAGATCGTGGGCCAATAAATGCCCGAGTCAAGGATTTTTCTTGCGGTGTGGTTTGGTCCGAAATGACCGCCGGTGGGCCCTTGATGGCAATGCTCGAGAATTTATTGAGCCTCTTTTCCGTACACACAACGGCGAATCATTTGATCCGCACCAACACGAAATAGGTCGGGATGTTCCCAGAAATAGGACTTCAAATCCGCAAAGAATTTCTTCTTTTGTTGATAAGAAAGTCCTTTTTGAAGAATGCTTGAAGCAAGATAGTTTGCAAAATGGGCAAACCATGGGATTTCAGATTTCTTGTCAACCCTCATTAGAGATTCATCAGGAAATGTGTCCTTGATGATTGTATCATCAAGTTGTTCTAATTCGGGGTTTTCAAGTCGGGATAAATGATCGGCGGCTAGATTCTCGGCTCCTTTCTTATCACGTATCTCAATGTCAAACTCTTGAAGTAGAAGAACCCAACGTATGAGACGATGTTTTGCATCTAGTTTCGAGAATAAGTACCTAAGAGCCGAATGATCCGTGTAAACAATGGTCTTGGACAACACCAAATATGACCGAAATTTATCAAAGGCATAAACAACCGCTAGGAGCTCTTTTTCCGTGGTGGTGTAATTAATTTGAGCTCCTGTTAGCGTTTTGCTCGCATAATAAATTGGACGAAAATGATTATCGGGTCGTTGTCCTAAGACAGCTCCTAAGGCATAGTCGCTCGCGTCACACATTAACTCAAAAGGTATACTCCAATCCGGAGACACGATAATGGGAGCTTGTGTGAGTTTGGACTTTAGAATGGAGAATGCATTCTCACAATTGGAATCGAAGTCAAATGGAGCATCCTTTTTAAGAATTTTGGTCATTGGACGGGCAATTTTAGAGAAATCTTTGATAAATCGCCTATAAAATCCCGCGTGACCAAGAAAGCTTCTAATTGCCTTGACATTCGTCGGTATAGGTAGCTTAGAGATAACTTCAATTTTAGCTTTATCTACCTCTATTCCCGCACGAGATATTTTGTGACCAAGTACAATGCCCTCCTTCACCATGAAGTGGCATTTTTCCCAATTCAGGACCAAATTTGCTTTCTCACATCGGATAAGCATACGTTCAAGGTTAAAAAGACACGATTCAAAGGAGTCTCCAAACACGGAAAAGTCATCCATGAAGACTTCCATACAATCCTCTACCATATCATCAAAAATTGCCATCATGTACCTTTGAAAGGTTCCGGGTGCATTGCATAATCCAAATGGCATGCGGCGATAGGCAAAGGTCCCAAAAGGATAAGTGAATGTGGTCTTTTCTTGGTCGTTGGGATCAATTGGAATTTGGAAGTAACCGGAGAAACCATCTAGAAAGCAATAGTATTCTTTCCCCGCTAATCGTTCAATCATTTGATCAATAAAAGGCAACGGGAAATGATCTT
This sequence comes from Rutidosis leptorrhynchoides, assembly GCF_046630445.1. NCBI lineage: Eukaryota > Viridiplantae > Streptophyta > Magnoliopsida > Asterales > Asteraceae > Rutidosis > Rutidosis leptorrhynchoides. The sequence goes on from NC_092333.1 coordinate 401,434,646, forward strand.
TTCTAGTGGCATCATTGAGACGCCTGTAATCAATACAGACTCTCCAGCCGGTAACCGTTCTAGTTGGAACGAGTTCGTCTTTTTCATTTACAATAACGGTTGTACCCCCTTTTTGGGTACTACTTGTACTGGACTAACCCAAGGACTATCGGAGATGGGGTAGATTAACCCGGCGTCAAGAAGCTTGACTACCTCCTTTTTAACAACCTCTTTCATGTTGGGATTTAGCCTGCGTTGTCTTTGTACTACTGGTTTGAAGTCATTCTCAAGGAGAATTTTATGTGTACAATAAGACGGGTTTATCCCTGGAATGTCGGTCGTTTTCCAGGCTATAGCCTTTTTATGGGTTTTCAAAACAGAGATTAACCTTTTCTTCTCGTTACCGGAAAGATGTGAAGCAATAATTACCGGTAATTGAGATGTACCTTCGAGGTAAGCATACTCCAAGTGTTTGGGTAGCTCCTTAAGCTCTAGTACGGGTGGTTCTTCCAAGGAATTCTTTATTCGGAATCTATCTTTATTTTCGATATCTTCAAATGATTCTTCTTCCTTAGGAAATTCTTCTTTCATGGTCTAATCATCCGTGACCACTTTCATCAACTCATCAAAATCCTCATCAATATTGAAATATTCACTTTCACTCACCGGGGCAAACCCCGAGGTATCAATTTCAAGTAGCTCCTGTAATTCATTCTCAACACAAAAGTTTATAACATCAATTTGAAAACGAGAGTCATCAGTGGAAGTGGGTCTTTTCATGGCTTTGTCAATATTACAAACTATTCTCTCGTCTCCCACACCTAGACTTAATTGTTCTTTTTGGACATTAATGATAGCATCTGCAGTGTTAAGGAAAGGATATCCTAAAATGATAGGAACTTTTGTGTCCTCTTGCATTTCTAGAATAACAAAGTCGACGGAAAAGACAAGTGAGCCAACTTTTACAAGAATATCCTCGGCTATACCTATGGGAGTATCAAATGATTGGTTTGCTAATCGAATACCCATCCAGGTTGGTTTCAAATCTCCTAAGTCAAGTTTCAAATATAACGAGTAAGGCATTAGGTTAACACTTGCACCTAGGTCGGCTAGCGCATCATACACTACCGAATCACCCATCATACATGGTATGATAAAACTACCCGGATCTCCCAATTTTGGAGGTACATTTTGCTTTTTCAAGATGGCCGAACACTCTTCATGGAGGAATGTGGCAGATACTTCTTGGTATTTCCTTTCAAGGATATGAGATCTTTCAAAAACTTCCCGTAATGGGGCATACCCTTAAGAACCTCCACGAGTGGCATGTTAATGCTGATTTGCTTGATCATATCCGCAAATTTCTGATATTGGCTCGCGAGTCTGTCTTTCTTCAACTCTTTTGGGTATGGAATAGGTGCCTTGTACACCTTCACTGGTGGTTCTTCACTTTTCTTCGATATGACCTCTGGTGGATCACCTTTCTCTTGCTCTTTTTCAACATGCTCATCTACATCAACAGGCACCTGAAAAATAGAAGGACACAAGGGAACTTCCGGGGACTTAAGGGTCTCCGGGTTAGTAGTTAAACCGCTTCTAGTGGTTATAGCATTTACATGCTCATTCCTTGTTTGATTGTTACTAGGATTCACTTGAGTATTTGAGGGGAGAGCACCAGGTGGTCTCTCTGCTAGTAACTGTGAGATCCTTCCAACATCCCTTTCTAAGTTTTGAATCGTAGCTTGTTGATTGCGAATTTGCTGAGTTTGAATTTCTGCATTTTGTTCGTGTTTAACCACAAAATCTCTCAACAGATCTTCTAAAATGGATTTCTTCTCAGGTTGTGGTTGTATAAGTGCTTGTGGTTGTGCTTGTGGTTGATTGTGTTGGAAATTATTTTGGTAATTTCGTGGGGGTTGATTACGATTGTTTAGATGATTGTAACCCGGTGGTGCATTTCTTTGATTTTGATTCTGAAAATTCCGTTTATTTTGGTAACCTGCATTTCCTTCGTGGTAGTTGTTGTTTGAACTTGAAGGTCCTCCTATTTGATAACTGTTGACAGGAGGATATTTCCGGTTATTTGCTTCAACCGCCGGAAAGTCGTCAAAATTCATCTCACCTTTTCGCATGTAACCTAGGAAATTTGCTTGCTCTTCCATCGTCGTTTGGTCGCAATCTCGCGTGAGATAGGGACCTTGGCACAACTCGCACCCTACCCTGATAGCATGCATTTCTTTGGTTACCTTCTCGATTTGCCTTGCTTGATTTGCCAATTAAACTTTTAATGCAGCGATTTCATCGTTGCTTTTGACATTAGCAACTGTTGACGATCTAGAGAATTCCATCTCCTGATGCCAATTATGAGAATGGGCTGCTATATCGGCAATTATCGTGTGAGCGTCTTCGGGCGTTTTTTCATGATTGATCCTCCTGCTGCAACATCTATATCCTTCCGGGTAGCCACATTGACTCCTTTATAGAAAATTTGGACTTTTTGGAATGTATTCAACCCGTGTTGAGGACATACCCTAAGCATTTTATTAAATCGGGTCCAAGCTTCATAAAGAGTCTCGTTAGACTTTTGCTTGAAGTGATTTATGTCACTTTTCAATTTTGCTGCTTTCGAAGCAGGGAAGAATTCTGACAAAAATTTGTCCATCATATCATTCCAGTTTTCAATATAACCTTCCGGTAATGAGTCTAGCCAATCTCTTGCATCATCCTTTAGGGACCATGGAAAAATTTTTAGACATGCAACTTCATCGGAGACATCTTTGATTTTGAAAAGCTTGCAAATGCTTACAAACTTACGAAGATGCTCGTTAGCATCTTCATTTGGGGCCCCACTGAATTGGCATGTATTAGTCACCATGTGGAGAAATTGCCCCTTTATTTCAAAACTGTCAGTCATCGTAGGTTGAACAATTGCGTGGCCTTGTCCTGTCCTAGTTGCCTTCATCAAAGCATCCATCGTTTGATTTGTAGCAGTCATCTCTTCCTCTTCTTTAATGACTGGCTCGATGATTGGTTGAACAATTGGTTCAGAGTTAGAATCTAACGAAAGTGATTCTAAGCCTTGAGCAAGAGATTCTACTTCTTGAGCTCTTAAGCGTTCGTGAAGTTCTCTTTTAGGTTCAGGATATGAAGGAATTAAATTAGAGTTGGAAGAACGTAGATTCATGCACTAATACCTATCCTGCAATCACAACACCACAAACAAACCAATTGCAAAAACACAGGCTTACAATAAAAAGTAACTTTTTTAGGAATTGAATTCCTACAAAAGGATCGAATAATTCAAAGTTTATTAAAATCTTTTAACAAAACCGCTCCCCGGCAGCGGCGCCAAAAAGTTGATGTGTCAAGACGTAACCTTTAAAATGTAGACAATATGCTTAATAATTAACACATAATACAGGCAACTAAAACCCGATCATGTAGTAACTAGCAAGTAAATTGACCAGTTTGATCCATAGGGAGAAGTTTGTTTAAATGATTTTACCACGATTAATTATTCTAAAAAGGGGGTTTTTATTTGAAGTTGTGTTTTTGTTTAACGAAACAGTAAATAAAAATAATAATTAACAAGAATGAGAATGCGGCGTTTACTTCTTTGCTTGATAAATGACAGGGATTGTTCTTTTATAATTAAAACCGTTATGTGATAGTTACAATAGAGTATTTTATATCAATTTCACAATATTTATAAACTTAAGAACTATGTTTAATCAACAAGATTCTTTCTTGGTTAAATTCACATAAAACCTAGTTTACTAAGATCACTCTAAGTAAACTACATGATTGTAAAACCTAAATATCATCCAATTACCATCCTATATTCACATATAGGTGTCTAGATCACTAGGTGTTGAAGTACAAATTATAGCCATTGATAAATTCACATAAATCAAGTCATAACTCGTATAATTGAACTAGAATATAAAGATAGTTACAACAATGGATTTCTTGAAAGAACATGGTGATTTAGATTGGTTAACTAACTAGATTCAACCCAGTTAAACTCACGTGAAACCTTAATTACAACAATCACTTGAGGTAATTTCATAACTACGTTGCTTTGGAACTTATTCAATTACCGAGTTAAACACATAACAAAATCACTTAAGTGTATGTATCTAATCGTCTAGATTACTAGATGTATTGAAGTATAGATTGTTTTCCTAGTTAACTCACATTAATAGGTTGCAATCTATATAATTGAAGTAATGATCTAAACATGCATAACAATGGTTCTTACGGTTGAACTAGATAATTAAATCAATCAAACATATGTATAACTAGCATAACATCAAAGTATAGAACAATCCCAAGCCATAAATCTTACATTGAAGCAAACACACAAGGCTTTTAGCCTAACATAATCATAGTAGAACTAATGAAACAGTAAATACAAGTTGAATTCATGTTAAAAAGATGTAGAACAATAGTACCAATTGCGATAAACGATCCTAGCTTAATATTGATGTTGAAAGAGTGGAGATTAACTTGCAGCCTTCCTTGGACCTTGAAAATCGTCTTAAAACTGGGAGAGAACGTAGTAGTGAAGGTGTCTTAAGTAAGTAACCAAAGGCTCCATTAAATAGCCTCAAAAGTTAGGTATTTTGGCCAGAAAGTGACCAGATGCGCCGCATCTCTTTGGGATGCGCCGTATCTCTTTTCGTTCAGTAGATTCCAGCTCAATTCTGCACTTAGAACTGTCGGCAGGGGGTCAGATGCGTCGCATCTGGGACAGATGCGCCGCATCCATCTCAGATGCGCCGCATCTGAGGCTGTTTTGGTCCAGAAGTCTGCATGCTCCGCATCTGAAACTGTCGGGAATTTTTTGGTGCATAGATGCGCCGCATCTAAGAGAGATGCGCCGCATTTAGACCTGTTTCAGTGGTTTCGGGCTGTTTTGCGCGTATAATCTTTGTTTTAACTCTGTTTTTGCTGTTGGTCTTCATTTATTCATTCACAATGGACTTTTACAAATATACATGAATTACAATACATACGTACAACAATTATATACAAATGGAACAACTTTGGATCGAAATAACGGCAATAAACATGTATAATTTTGGCGTTATCAATTTTTAATGGGATTTTAAAATTCAAAAGTATTAAATGTTAGGTCATGGGATAATGCACAAAATAAAATAATAAAAGTAGTTATCCATTATAATTGTTAATTAAAAAGTAATTTATTTATTTAATTATTTTTTTTAAATTCATTTATTTTAAGGATTTATATATATATATATATATATATATATATATATATATATATATATATATATATATATATATATATTTAAATAAACAAATTGATTTAGTACTTTTCCAAAAATATTTGTCAATATTTTTTTATTTTTATTTAATTAATAAATACGAATTTTGCATAAAAATAATAAATAATTCGGTATTTTATATTTTTAATAATAATTATGATTTTAATTATTAACTATAGTTTTAGTAAGTTTGTAAATATTATTACATTTATATATAATTGGATTTATTATATAGTTAAATATATAATACATTAACTAAATAATAAAAGTGATAAAAAGTTTATATACTTAGTTAAATTATGTCAAATTATATAAATTAATAATATATTATTTATTTAAGCGTACGTTATTGACTAAAAATTACTATTCGGTCAATATTTAATTGTATATAACAACCCTTAATACATATAGTCAGGCAGATAACCCTAGGGTTAATTCAGTAAATTTAGAAATTGAAAAGTGAGGGTTGTTATAGTACCTCCCCGTTAATAAAAACTTCGTCCCGAAGTTTTAGGTAGACTTCTCGGATGCATCAGTGGTTGAGAAGAGATGGGGATATTTTTGTTTCATTTGGTCTTCACGTTCTCAGGTATACTCGGGGCCACGTCGTGAATTCCAACGGATCTTAACAATAGGTATGGTGCTTTGTTTCAAGCGTTTAGCAGATTGGTCCATGACTTTTACGGGTTCCTCTATGAAGTGCATTTTATCATCAATGCGAATGTCATCCAAAGGAATAACGAGAGTGTCATCAGCGAGACACTTTTTAAGATTCGAGACATGAAATACGTCGTGTACGCTGCTAAGTTCAGCAGCTAATTCTAATCGATAAGCTACGGGTCCGATTCTTTTAGTAATCTTGAAAAATCCAAAACGCGGACTTAGTTTGCTTCGTTTACTAAAACGAACGACGCCTTTCCAAGGGGATACTTTCAACATGACTTTGTCACCAACTTGGAATTCCAAATGTTTCCGACCTTTATTAGCATAGCTCTTCTGTCGGCTGCGGGTAGTTTCTATTCGTTTCTTAATCTGAACTATCTTTTCGGTTGTCTCGTGTATGATTTCAGGACCGGTTAACTGTCTGTCCTCTAATTCATCCCAGCACAGTGGGGATCTACATTTTTGTCCGTATAAAGCCTAAAAAGGTGCAGCCTTAATACTTGAGTGGTAACTATTATTGTAAGAGAATTCAACCAAAGGCAAATGTCTATCCCAACCTTTGCCGAAGTCGATAACATAAGCGCGAAGCATATCTTCCAACGTTTGAATGGTTCGTTCACTTTGACCATCGATTTGCGGATGATAAGTAGTACTCATGTCGAGTTGAGTTCCAAGAGCAGTTTGTAAGGATTTCCAGAATCTGGAATTGAATCTACTGTCGCGATCGAATATGATTGATATAGGAACACCATGACGAGAGACAATTTCTTTGATATACAGTTGTGACAATCTCTCCATCTTGTCGGTCTCATTGATCGGTAAGAAATGAGCAGAATTAGTAAGACGATCTACTATGACCCATATAGTATCATTGCCACTAGAAGTCTTGGGCAATTTAGTAATAAAGTCCATATCGATACATTCCCACTTCCACTGCGGAATATCCGGTTGTTGCAGTAAACCAGACGGCTTTTGATGCTCGGCCTTAACTTTTAAACAAGTAAGACACTTGCTCACATATTCAGCAATATCAGATTTTAGATTAGGCCACCAGTAAAATTCTTTCACATCGTGATACATCTTACTGGAGCCTGGGTGAATAGAATATCTAGTCTTATGTGCTTCATCCAAGACTAGCTTTTGCAGATTTTTGAATTGAGGAACCCAGATACGGTTATGGTAGTACCGTGTTCCGTTCTCCTTGATTTGTAATTGGTTTTCAAACCCTGAAGGTCCTTCATGTTTGATATTTTCTTGCTTTATAGCTTCTAGTTGTACTTCCCGAATTTTAGCTGTCATATTTATTTGAATGATCATATTCAAAGCTCGCACTCGGATAGGCTTGACTCGATCCTTTCGATTGAGTGCATCAGCAACAATATTTGCCTTACCAGGATGGTTCTTGAGTTCACAGTTGTAGTCGTTTAGTAATTCGATGCAACGTCTTTGTCTCATGTTCAGTTTCTTTTGATCAAAGATGTGCTGGAGACTCTTATGATCGGTGAATATGGTGAATTTAATTCCATAAAGATAGTGTCGCCATATCTTTAATGCGAATACTACAGCTCCTAGTTCCAAGTCGTGGGTAGTATAGTTCTTCTCATGCTTCTTTAATTGTCTGGATGCATATGCAATAACTTTCTGGCGTTGCATTAACACACACCCAAAACCTTGGTTTGAAGCATCACAATAGACTACGAAGTCTTCAGTTCCGTCGGGTAGTGATAAGATTGGAGCGGTAGTCAACTTTTCTTTCAAGGTCTGAAACGCAGATTCCTGTTCAATAGACCACTCAAACTTCTTATAGTTATGAGTCAACTTGGTGAGTGGTTTGGCAAGAATGGAGAAATCTTTGATAAATCTCCGATAGTAACCGGCAAGTCCTAGGAACTGACGAATGTGTTTCGCGTTCTTAGGTGTTTCCCAGTTCTGAATAGCCGAGATCTTCGTGGGGTCGACATGTATTCCATCACTGTCAACTACATATCCCAAAAACTGAATAGTCTTTAACCAAAATTCACACTTGGAGAACTTAGCATACAACTGTTCCTTCTTTAGTAATTCCAGAATTTGTTGGAGGTGTTGTTCGTGTTCTTTCTCACTCTTAGAGTGGAGGAGAATATCGTCGATGAAAACAATCACAAACTTATCGAGATAAGGCTTGCATACATGGTTCATGAGATCCATGAACACATCAGGAGCATTAGTTAACCCAAATGGCATTACCAAAAATTTGTAATGTCCGTAACGAGTCCGGAAGGCAGTCTTGGAAACATCGGATTCCTTAACTTTAAGTTGATGATATCCAGATCTCAAGTCGATCTTGGAATAGATGCTTGATCCTTGTAACTGATCAAACATGTCATCGATTCTAGGGAGAGGATAACGATTCTTGACGGTCAACTTGTTTAGTTCTCGGTTGAAACGACCCGTTCATATCACTATAAACGCGGTACGTTATTCATTGGTCTCATAGTGAGGTATTTGACCTCTATATGATACGTTTTAGAAATTATTGCATTCGTTTCATAAAAAGCACACCATTATTATACATAATGCATGTTTTAAACAAGTGGGCGATTATTTAAGAAATAATCCCCATAATACATCGGTTTCCAAATACTACACACGTGACATAAAAGTTGAATATAATACATGACGAAGATTTTATTGAATGCAACACTTCATTTAAACAAAAACATGAGACTCCATGCACAGCTTGCTCAGATAATGTAACAGCGGAAGACTTTCTTAAGGACCTGAGAATAAACATGCTTAAACAGTCAACACAAAGGTTGGTGAGATATATAGGTTTAGCATCGATATAAATATAGACCGCAAGATTTCATAGTTATAAATATATGTACACTCGCATGTGTATAAAAGTATTCTATAAGTTGTTGAGTGCTTCGGTAACCATACTTAACCATTAATGTGGCATATTCCCTTTAATATTAAATCTCTCTACACTGTACCAAGTGTAGTAAAAACGAAGTACTATGCAACCGTTTACGATACTAGAGCGACTAGCCCAGTTGGGGTTGTCAAACCTGATAGATCTATCAATAGGATTCGCGCTTACATGTTCTTACAATATGTAAATATTAGTTACCAAGCTATTAGGGAAGATATGCAAGGTGGTACAACTCAACGTAGAATATATTTTAAGTACTTGTGTCCATAGCGTAAAACATAAAATGCATGTATTCTCATCCCAAAATATTTTTAGAGTTTAAAAATGGGACTATATACTCACAGTAGTAAAAGTATATTAATAATAAGTTTTCAACTTATTAAAAATATGACCGTTGTCCTTGGATTCACGAACCTATAACAATAATAACGATTCAGATAATGATACGACATATGAATAAAATAAAGCAAGTTCATAGAATACTTATATAATAATTTTTAACATTTTATGTTAGTAGTCCATTGTTAGTAGTCCTTTGTTAGTAGTCCAAAATAGTCTGAAAAGTCCAACAGTCCAATAATCGGTATATATATATATATATATATATATATATATATATATATATATATATATATATATATATATATATATATATATATATATATATATATATATATAAAATCTTAGAATTACCCCCACGGCGTATTGTGTACGTATTATCTTGCATCAATCCAGAGACGTATTGTATACTTATTGTCTTAGAATTTATCAAAACGTATTGTATACTTATTGTCTTAGGATTTATCAAAACGTATTGTATACTTATTGTCATGGAATGTACCAAGATTATTATATATATACAATCTCAGAATTAACTAAGATTATAATATTTTTTTATAATAATGATAACATGTCCAAATATATATAGGATATAGGAAAAGTTAGCAAGGATATGGTTAATATAGTTTTTACAATATAAATTTCGTCCATACAACGTTAATTTTAGCAGATTTTATTTTGCTCGCCAAATATTCATTACAACTCCGTTTAAAGTGAATCAAATTGATATCGATTCCTTAAGAAGTTAATTTTTCAAAAACAATTCGAAAAGTTCAACCCATGTATTAATATTCAGAGGTTTACCCTCTTTTTGTGCTGGTGGACAGATTTGGAAGAATCCCGGCACCCACCCAATATATAATTTTTGATAAAATACTTCCACTTTGTCTAAAATCATGAAAAAAATACTGGAAGTCTTATTTACATATATTAATATATTTCCAAAGTTTTAGCCTCGAACTCAAAGTCTAAGATAGGTTTTTAATTCCCAACCCAAAACAGCCCGCTTTTTACCGAATGGAGATTAAACGATATATGTTAAGTTTCAAGGTGTTCTTCATATGTACAAGTTATAAGTTCTTATATTAAATTAATATAACATCATAATACATATAAATAAGTGTTATTAGAGTTAAGTTAGAAAGTTTAGATTAGTTCTTCAAACAAGTTTAGAATCAACTAAACTATGTTCTAGTTTATAAACTCTTATACAGATAGCTATATACATATGAATTGAACAAGAGTTGAAGTAGAGTTTTTACCTCAAGTTTAAAATGTAAAGTTGCTGGAAAGAAGTAGTAGAACAAAACTTGAGAGAGTTCTTGCAAGTGTGTGTGAAAATTGGAAGTAAAATTTGGAAAATGAATGTGTAAAAATGAGTTAGAAATGGTGCCTATTTATAGGCTTGAAAATTTAGTTTTTAGTGAAAATATCTAAGATAAGTTAAAATGTATTAAGTCGTGGATGACATATTAAATTGATTAGGTCATGGATGACATATTGCACAAATATTTGCAGATTTTTATTGGTATATACCAATAGTAAATACTTCTAGAAGCTGTGTATAATACGGGTAAAAATACTGTATGAATGCGAGTAGAATTCTTGAGAAAATTGAACGGAAATATGAGTATAGCTATCCTTTATATGTATTGGTATATTATAAAGTGTATTCAATACTTGTAAGGATGTATTTACACTCGTAATACATTATATGTAAATACATTTTAACATAAGTTAATTACGTCGTTTAAATAGTAACATATATATTGTTCAAAAACTTTTTAAATTAGTAGTATGAAAATATATATATATATAATACTTTGTTAATATACTTAATGAGATATTTAATTATCATATTTTCAAGTTAAATATATATAAATCCATATATATATATACACAATAATTAAACAATTAAACAATTAAATTAAGTTTTGAGTTTCGTGAATCGTCAGAATAAAAGGGTGACCAAAAGCTTGTGTAAAACTCTTTTCGGAGGTTCAAAACTTATTAAAATTCATTGCTTATCAAGTCGGAATTATATAAATATTAAGTTTAAATTTGGTCGAAAATTTTCGGGTCGTCACAGTACCTACCCGTTAAAGAAATTTCCTCCCGAAATTTGATCGATGTCGTCATGGCTAACAATAAGAATGTTATTATGACGAATATAAGTTGATTCATAGGGTTTTATCATGATTGAGAAATATGGATAAAATAATTCGATTAATCGAAACGTATGAGTGAAGCTATCGTAAAAGAGTGAAATGAGAAAATAGGAATTCGTCTTATCTTTTGACGTCATCACGGTTGATCTCCGAATTAAAGAAAATCTTTGTAATCTATATAAGATTTGATTCTTCGGCGATTAAGGAAATTATGATCCTCTTCGATTAAATGCAATAATCTGTCTCGATTTCTCTGTCGGATATTTTACTATAAATCAACCTCCTACGTTTCCTTATTTTCACATCTCCCATCTTTTATACTTTCTTCCTTTCTTCATAATTCCAAAACATTCATCAATATGCTCCATCCAGTTTTAATTCTCGATATATTCTTGACTATCACATCTGTCATTCTTCTTTTTCATCTTCCACCGGAGGAATCCGTTAATTTCTACTATGCTCTTGGGTTTATAGTGTTCTTAGTTTTCCCATGTCTTTATATTGTTATACGCATCGATATACACGGTTTGTAATTTCTGTGTTGTCGTCGTGCTTAAATTTTTCCTTATATTTTGGAGTTTCTTACTTCTATCTTCTTTTCCAGACTTCAAGTCAAGCGAATAATGGTTAGAATTCATAGATATGAAATTCGAAATGAACATAGCTAATGCTCTAAGAGAGAAATTGTAATAGCACAATTTGACTTGTGGAATTACCAGAATCCAAAGAAAAAGATAGAACTATCAAGAGAATATGTTCTTGATATATTTAGAGATTAGATTGAATGTAAGAGTCGTGTAACATGGCACATGATGACGTTATGGTCTGTGAATCATTACGTTCCATTTAGAAACTCAGCATGACTTACTGTAATATAATCACGTTGATCAAGTGTCATTATATTATACTAACTCATGCTTCAGTTCCCAACATTACTTCAAAAACATTCATACTTTACACTCAGAGGTTTCAGATATTTAGAAACTAAAATAGTTTTCTTTATGATGTGATACAGATAACGCGAAGGAATAAATGATTTCAGATAAGAATGGTTATGAAAGTATCTTCAGAAATATGAAGGATATTTATAATGGAAGATACGATGATATCTTAGAATATTTAAGATAAGAGGATGATGAAGAATATTGTCCGCAAGCGTTTTAGAGTAAGGAGCAAGGTATTTGCTAAGGATTTTAGCAGACACCAAATCATTTGGATTCTTTGAAGGTAGATTTTGTCCTTGTGATTTGTCCACAGCCTCCTTCAGGGGTTGCTCAATCCGTTTTCCAGTTCCAAACCTTCTCTTTTTCTATGCTTTGCTAACACAATATTCTTTATTATCAACTTTTGACTGTTACGGTTGTCTACAGTTTCTGCTGCTTCATTCAGCTTTTTCAAAACTTCATAGTACTGATTCGTAGGCTGAAGTACTATTCCGGATTTCAGAATTATAATTCCAGGAAATAACGTTATATGTATATGCAGAAATGATGTGAGATTCAAGAATAATTATTGATGCTTCCTGGGGTTTGATATGACAATTATTGTTATAAGATGTAGATGGGTACATGACAAGGTTTTATAGTGATCTTTCAGAGACATTTTAGTCAAAGAGCAATAAAGTTGCTGGTAAGCTTACTACTAATGTGGTGGAATATAAAAGGTTCCCCAGTAATGATGGCGAAAAGACAACGTACATATCAAGGTTATAATAAGGCTACTCCGGATGAAAAGTCGAAGTTGTCTTTTTGGAGCTGTGATAAAATTCGCTATTTTGAAAAGGGATTGTAAAGTTATTTTGGGTAATAATAATGCTAAAGGATCTGACACGGATACGTATTGAACCTTTTCTTAGGTTCAAGTGTCCTCCGAATGCATATCTATATGCATATATTCTTCGTATGTATCGTGTGATTGGTTCATTCTCTCGATTGTTCCTTAGTTGAGATGTTTTCAAGAATTTTGAAGGGTTTAGACGCAGGTTGTCATCGTCAATATCCGTATAATGAATTCGTCGTGAATCTTGAATGATACGAATATTTTTATGAGTTCTGTGAATGAAAGTGATGTTCTAGTATAGTTTGAATTTAAAGTATGATTTTGAAGGATGTAGGAATTTAAGATTGATGGCACTTCTTAAATCTTGACTTGAATTTTGATCTGTCAAAATCAGAATATGTAATTGAATTGGTATGGAAAATGGTTGTCTTGAATTTTGTGAAATGATGTATATTGCTATGAAAGGAGAGAGTATAATTAACGATTGTCGAAACATCATTGAAAATGTACAGTGTAACATATTAATATGAACTTAGGTATTTCTAGGGTATTACCTACCCGTTAAAATAAAATTTCACCAGTAATATTTTGTACAAAAGAATTTTTATTACAGTCTTTATGAAAATATATGTATGTATATTTTCTTCAGATGTAATATAGATTTAATGAGTTAATATTATATTAATCTCATTTGGTTTACGGTTGGAACTAGAAATGAATAATCCCTAAAACTTTAGAGATTACATAATCGCCGTGGAATATTTCTTCAACGTAAATGAAATAATGAATTAATACTTCATCACTCATTATTGCTGGTATCACTCAGTTCCTGCGGTGCGTATGATGTTGATGCTCGTAATGCGGCTTGCGATGTTGAGGCTTGTGATGTTGTTGGTAATGCTGGTGCTGGTGCTGGTAGTGGTTTGATGTGAGTATAGATGATGGGAATTTGTTTTGTTTTGTATTGTAAAAGAAGATGTTTAAAGTTTCTTAAATAAAAAGAGAGGTCAAGAGCTTTATAAAGGGAATGAAATGATGTAGGATGCACTTGCTAATGAAGTTTTGCTTTTCATGACAGTAATTTTTTTTTTTACTAAATAATTCACCATGCAAGATACGGAGTAAAGGTCGGATAGCCTCAATAATATTAGTAATATTATACTCGTTGCGGCATATTCTGGAAAGGAGAGAGAAAATGGTGTTACGAACGGGTTTGCCGGTAAGTGCCTCATGTTCTTCACCAAGAGGGCAATGTGGTGGATGGAAGGGATCACCTTCTTCTTGTCTCCAATGATTAAGTAGACTACAAACCCATCTCCAATTCATCCAAAATAGATGATGGCTGATGTTAAAGCTAAGGGGTATAAAATACTATTAAATTTTAGCAGAAAATACTATTAAATACGATACAATTTTACACAAGATATTTATTTATTTATAGAATGGATATACTTAAACCTTGCTACAACACTTATAGGCAGTGTACCTAATCGTACAGTAGTGTAGTTTTTAGTAAGTCCGGTTCGTTCCACAGGGAAATCTTTAAACAAAGCTCAACGCTATATTAGTTTACTTTTATAAAAATACAAACATATATATAAGTAATATTATTATTATAAAGGGGGGTTTTTACCGTTTAATGACCGGTTTGTCGATTTTAAGATTTTAGTCGCAGTTAAAATCAAATGTAAAATATTAAAAATAAATACAAGACTTAAATTAAAGCATAAAGTAAATAACGATAATGAAATTGCGAATAATAAAAGTGCGATAAAATAAACTTGCGAAAAAAAATGCGATAATTAGAAGTGCAATTAAATATAAAATAAAGGAAATTAAATATGAAATAAAAGAATTATGCTTATTTAAACTTCCGTAATCATGATGTTTGACGTGTTGATTTTAGTTTTATGCCCATGGGTTAATTGTCCTTTGTCCTGGATTATTCAATATGTCCGTCTGGTTTTTGTCCATAACAGTCCATCAGTCATAAATATAAATTGCAAGTGTCCTTGTCAAATTATTATTATACCCGAAGTTAAATATTCCAACTAATTGGGGATTCGAATTGTAACAAGGTTTTAATACTTTGTTTAATGAATACACCAGGTTATCGACTGCGTGTAAACCAAGGTTTTACTACTTTGTTAACAATTACACCAATTACCCTTGAATGTAATTTCACCCCTGTTTTAATTATTCTAGTGGCTATTAATCCATTCCCGTGTCCGGTTAAATGAACGATTATTCGTACATATAAATACCCCGCCCATCGTGTCCGATCGAGTGTATATGGTAATTTATAGGGACGCCCAATTGTAAATCTTTATATTAACATTAACAAACTTTCATTTAGTTAAACAAATATAAAGCCCATTAATAGCCCATAGTCTAATTTCCACAAGTGTCGTTCTTTTGTCCAAACCCCAATTATGGTACAAAGCCCAATTACCCAATTTTAGTAATTAGCCCAACATCATGATTACTTCGTTTTAAATAAGCATAATAATAACTTAGCTATGAGACATTAATATAAAAAGGTTGAACATAACTTACAATGATTAAAAATAGCGTAGCGTTACACGGACAGAATTTCGACTTACACCCTTACAACATTCGCTAACATACCCTTATTATTAGAATTATAATTAAAATTAAAATTAAAATATAAATATATATATATATATTACGTATATATTGAGAGAGAGATGAAATAAGATATGAAATTTGATCAGAATTCGGTTTGCTTTATAGCCAGAGTAGAATTTTGGGGCTCCGCGTCTCGCGGCAAAAACCCCTTCAATCTCCGCGAGTCGCGGAGGATGAATTTACAGCTCACACCCTTGGAGTTTCTCTGCCGACGGTTTTATATATATAAATATAATATATATATAATTAATATAATTAATTATATATTATATTATATTTATATACATAGTTAACTTGTAATTTTTAGTCCGTTGCGTCGAGCGTTAAGAGTTGACTCTAGTCCCGGTTCCGGATTTTCGAACGTCCTCGCGTACAATTTTATATTTTGTACTTTGCGTTTTGAATCTTGTACTCTTGTGATTTCGAGACGTTTCTTATCAATAATTGGAACCTTTTTGATTGTCTTTTGTACTTTTGAGCTTTTTGGTCGTTTGCGTCTTCAATTCGTCGAATCTGTCTTTTGTCTTCACCTTTTATTATTTAAACGAATATCACTTGTAAATAGAACAATTGCAACTAAAAGCTTGTCTTTCTTGAGGAATAATGCTATGAAATATATGTTCGTTTTTAGCATTATCAAATATTCCCACACTTGAGCGTTGCTTGTCCTCAAGCAATATCGTCTTGAAATACTAGAATCACTTCTTTATTCTTCACACTTTGTACATCAGTGATTTCTATACGGCGGTATAAACAATGGTAGTAACGATATGGTTTACAGTCCCACATGACTATAAAAATTTAGATCCATTAAGGAAATTGGATCTTTATGAAAACATTTGATCTTTTGAAAATTAAATCTAGTTTTTACCCTAGATAAGTTTTCCGGAATAACCCTTTACCGGTGTTTGCAAAATATTTTTGTGGGTTTGGTGGGTTTCAAATTTGAAAATTTTAGCTCAAAACTTGCGGTTTTGTGTCACCCACTTGCTAACCTTGTATTTGGAAAGCAACACGTCCAGTTTACTTGTTCCGTATATTACCTTTCGGCAAACTACCGTCCGGTTGTAAAGGAAAGCGTTGAACAAGCAACTGTTAAGGCAATGTCCCGTGACATGCTTTTGATTATGGTCTATAACGTGTCGGACGCAATTACTATCCTTGGTAGGAGCAATAGTAAAGCTCACCCTTATAATTTGTCGGTTTGGCACAAAGTCCTGTCTTTTACCATGTTATGCAACCACCGTTCTTACGGTTGACACCCGATTTAGTTCAGGTGACCTAATGAATTCCAGGTGAATTCCTAGGATTTTACGTTCAATGGTAATGAACGCATTGAAAATAGGGTTTTCAGAAAACAAATCGGTATGTAATTTTTGATCAAAATATTTTCTCGTTCAAGCTCGAGTTTAGATATCATTGAATTCCATGAGTTTGAATTCTCAATCTTTAAGGTCAATCTCTAGGATTGAGTAATATCAGTCTTAAAAGTTGATTTTTAATCTTTAAGGAGATTATCCTTTCTGGGGATCTGATTCATTAGTCTTATCCAGCTAATTTGCATGGTGCCCCCCCATTGTACGAGATAAATCCTTCTCATGGTTAGGATAAATCTGACCACATGGCGACCCTGTTTAATGCTGAGGTCCGTGGATTTCCTGCTGATTTTAGTGATGACTTTTCTAGATTTTTCGTCAACCTACAGCTGGTCTGGACGACAACTTCATGACCTAAATCAAGAAGCGCGTTTCTTTTTAGGAAGACTTTACTTCCTTTTAATGATGGAATTGATTCATCGTGTAGATCCATCTCTTCTTTTCTTTTATTGGGTAAAACAGTTTAGTTTAGTTCAAAGCAAAAGTATTTTCAGTTATTGGTTACAGATATATGTGACATATGTTTAAAATAACTTGGTAAATTTTCCCACACTTGGCTTTTATTTTCCTTTTTATCGTCCTCTATTCCATTTTAAATGAATTTTAACATTTTAGTTTGTTTCTCAATTTATGTCCTTTCCGAGGTAACAATAATTTCGGTGTTAAAACCTAGTTTTATCGTTCATAAATATGTATAAACATGATTTTGAATTCATTTAATTGAAAATTTTGAAAAATTTTACTAGAATTGGGTAGTCAGTATATAAGACTAGGGCTGTTCTTTTTTATCAGAGAGCACTAGATTCTAATACAACTACTGCTTTACTAGTATTTTTAATGGTAACCAAGTGTTTAATATAAAAATTTTAAAATCCGAAAGAATTTAACCCTTTCCCACACTTAAGATCTTGCAATGCCCTCATTTGCAAGAAATCAGTAACAATTTAAATTATTGAGGGTGATTTGTGTGAAAATGATTAAATTTTTACCAAAGTTTCCAAATATATTGGCGTTTGTTTGCTGAATGATAAATGGTGCACATCATTTGTTCATTCCGTCTTGTTGTTATTTCACATATATTTTGCATCTTGTCGTCAAAATTAGTTGCTTTTGCTGAACTTAATGCCAGTCTTTGAAAATGCGTTGTTTTACCCTGTTGCAAACATATATACATATTTTTGAAGTTTGGTATATTACCCCACATTCAAAAATTATTAAAATCTAAGAATAAAAGTTAGATAAAAATGATTACAATATTAACAAAAATATTAAATGTATCAATAATTACAAATTACAAAATAAAAAAAAATAATAAGTAAACTAAGGATGATATTGGTACCAATAGGGGTTCCACGCATAACCATAAGTGCTATAGAATGCTTCGGCAGGGTCATACGTAGGATATGGTGGCTGCATCTCTATCGACCAAGGAGGGAAGACGGGTTTCGGTGTAGGAATATAGTTTCTACCTATATGTTGGCAATGCGCTATGATCTGGTTCTGATGAACTTGCCAATCTTCAAATGCTCTCTGTCTAGCATTTTCGTATTCCTGAGAAGCTATAAACCTATGCATTTCTTGCATCTCATTCCCCCCTCCTACATTACCTTGCTCCTGGTTTCTCTCCACCTGTGGATGTCTACCATGGTATCGTACTGCGGCGTTATTTCGTCGCTTCAAAACTTTCGCACCATGGTATACATTTAAACCTATAGTGTCGCGGGGTTCCGGCTCTTCTAGTAATAATCCCCCCCGACTTATATCCACACCGAGATATTCACCAATCAAAGTAATAAAAATACCACCTCCTATTATGCTATGTGGTCGCATCCCCCGAACCATAGCTGATAAATAATAACCCACACAATATGGTATACTTACAGCGCTCTGTGGGTCTCGAATACACATATGGTAAAACAAATCTTGTTCATTTACCTTTTCTTTGTTTTTACCCCTTTGTGTAATCGAATTAGCTAAAAACCTATGTATTACTCTTAATTCGGCTCTATCTATATCCAAATAAGAGTAGTTTC
This sequence comes from Rutidosis leptorrhynchoides, assembly GCF_046630445.1. NCBI lineage: Eukaryota > Viridiplantae > Streptophyta > Magnoliopsida > Asterales > Asteraceae > Rutidosis > Rutidosis leptorrhynchoides. The sequence goes on from NC_092333.1 coordinate 401,453,840, forward strand.
CCCCTTTGAAACGGTGATGGCTTGTCATTTGACTCCACACACCGTGTGTATCAAAATTCTCATCTATCTTTCTACCGTTTAGTATCAATCCTCTACAATCGGCAGACGCTAACTCCTCAGGCGTATATATACGTAAAGCCTGAGCCATGTCCAGTAAAGACATGTGGCGCATCGAACCGCCTAACAAAAATCTAATAAAAGAACGATCGGTTAAACTAGCTACCCGATCATTCAACTCTATACTACATAACAACTCTTCACACCATACTTTATATACAGGTCTGCGTATGGTGAATAAACATATCCAGTCATTAAAAGAAGAATTACCATACCTCTGTACTAGTAATTCCCTAATTGGCCCGGCCAATTCTACAGCTTCTAAGGGTCCCCATTCTATGACCCTCGGTACCTCAACAACCTTGGAATGAAGAGTATGCAAACCCCGTTGATATTTTGGATAATCTATCCAAAGTCTGTCAAATCTCAGGTTCGGGTGCAACTCTTCCAAATGCATATCGGAAAAGGTCATGACTGGATGAGGTACATCCTGCTTGTAGTAGTTATCTACCTCCTGTTGTTCCAAATTCTCGGCAGGAGCATGGCGGGCTTGGGATGAAGATTCACCCCTTTCATTCTGCAAAACACATCAAACACAAATTTTGTGCATCCAAATATGCATTAGTGTCAGCAAAATCATCAATTAAAATAATTACAATGACATTATCAATTTATATCAAACTTAAGCTTATTTTCACATTTTTATCAAATCTACACTTTTTCAAATAAGCATATACGAAAATTTTCGCCAAGTTCATAAGCATTCAACTCAAATAACATGTCAAAATAATCATTACTAGCAATCAAACAAGTCTCAAATGGCATTATCTTTCAAAAATCAAGTTCATGAATTTTTAGACTTGAAAAAGTCCACTTTAATTCTCAAAATCATGTTTAGGCTCAAAGTTTTGATCATTTAACTACCTAGACATGTTACACTACTCAATTTAGCAACAATTCATGACAAAAATCGGCCATAACCTGTTTATATCAAAAAGCCCCAAATTGCTCAAGAACACAAACCCTAGATTATTCAAAATTTGAAGTTTAAGGCTTCTAATCATGTTAAACAGCATCAATCTAGGTTATACAAGCATAATACATAAACAATTTAAGTCTAATTACACTAAAAAGCATCAAAATCAAATTGGGGAAAAAATAGCTCAAGAACACCTAATTTCGAATTAATGGTGTTTAGGTGTAGAAATTTACCGTTTTTCTTGAGAAATTCTTAGATAGCATCCTTCTTAACATGATTTTAGCAAAAAATTTGGTGATTAACGGTTAAAAATTGGGATTTTTGGGGGTGATTTTCGGGTTTTTTCGGGGTGTTTTTTCGCAGTATATTTCTGTTTTGTGTGTGGGTGAGTGAACTGATCGTTTGTAGCTCTTATTTTTTTTTTCTGTAATCCGGTCTCTCCGCGACTCGCGGGGATTTACCCTCCAAACTCCGCGACTCGCGGAGTTTGGTATTTTTTTTTTTTTTTTTTTTTTATAATCTTTAACTTATTAAAACAATTTAGTAATTAATTTTAAAATTTTGTTTCCCTTGTTATTTAGGACGAGATCGTTTCGGATCGATGTCCTAGTCCGTTCCTCGACAAAATTTTAAAATTTGTCTTTTTGTAGCGATTGTTTTAAAAGCTAAGATTTTTGGGTTTTTTCAATGTTTTTGGCATACTCTAATTCAGTAAGATTAAAAATAATGATAATAAAAGTTCTCGTCCCTCCCTCGGGTAAAGCAATTTCGGTTCAAAGACCTAGTCTTCAACTTACGACGAATTTTAAAAATCATATTTTTAACTTAATGAGATAAAGTAAATTTTTGTTTTTAAATTCACACAACTTAAATATAAAATTCAAATTTAAAAATTCACACCAAACTTAAAATTTGAAATGCATAAAATTAAAAATTCATATTTTAAAAATTAAAAGTTCACACCAAACTTAATTTAAAAATTCAAATTATAAATTCATACCAAACTTATATTAATTTTTCAAATATTTTCAATTTTAAATATATTGTTTTTACAAAATTTACAATATTAATTTAAGATTTAAATATTAATTTTAAAAATATGGTAAAAATAAAATTAAAAATCTTTTTGTCTTTTTATCCCACTTTAATCAATCAAATATTATCAAAAATATGCGCCCCTCTTTTCGGTAAAGTAATTTCGGTTCCAAGACCTAATTTAACTCATGACGAATTTTTGAAATATTTTGGGTTGATTGATTAAAGATATTTATACCTTAAGAATAAACGTTAAATTTCGCAGTGATGTAATAAATTTTTGAATGATATCAATAATTTCGGTCGCCAAACCTAATTTTATTCAATACCAATTTAATACTTTTTAGCGAACAAATTAGCGTTTATTATCAAAAGGTTAAAAATAAAAATAAAAATAAAAACTGTACAGACATACCTGTGAAATAGATTTCTTAGTTATATGATCTATTCCATTCATAAGATAGTCGGTTTAATTGGTTTTCCATGGCTCCAAAGGCGTAACCTCGAGCATTCAGTGTCTTTTCTTCTAAACATATGAACGGTCCGTCTCTGCATAAAGTAACAAATTCGGTATTTGAATAGGTTTGATTATTTGAACATTTACCTCCATGTGACCATTTTCCGCATTTGTGACATCTTTCTAGGTGTCGTGCTCTTCTTTTCGCTGCGGATTTTGATTTTCCTTTACCAAATTGTAACTTATTATCTTCGCATCTGGATCCTTTTCTAACTCCGTCCATTCTTTCTCTGATTACTGATACTAATTCGCTCGGTAGTATGTCATTATTTCTTTTAGTGATCAAAGCGTGTAGCATTAGACCATGGTTTAGTTCACAGGCAGTCTTCATATCGTAAAAACCTAAAAAAAAATAAAAATTCAGAATGGGGGGAGAAGACTAGTTCTTTAGGGTCTGCTAGGGAAAGACCATACGTGTTCCATTTTCGAGAACTACACGAAAACAGACAATCTAACTCTAACAGAAATACATATTATCCTTTAAAGACTTGATTCTCCCCACACTTAGTTATCTGTGGTGTCGAAATTGTGATTAACTTCGTTGTCGACTTCCATCGGACCATGTATGTAATGTTTAACTCTGTGACCATTAACTTTAAATTCAATCCCATTTGAATTTATCAATTCTATCGTTCCGTATGAGAAAACTCTTTTGACTATGAATGGTCCAGACCATCTTGATTTCAATTTTCCAGGAAATAGCTTGAATCGTGAATTGAAAAGAAGAACTCTGTCTCCTTCTTTAAATTCTTTTGAACTTCTGATTCTTTTATCATGCCATTTCTTCGTTCTTTCTTTATAGATTAACGAATTTTCGTATGCTTCATGTCTTAATTCTTCTAATTCGTTTAGTTGACTTAATCGTAGACGTCCGGCTTCATGTAAATCAAGATTACATGTCTTCAAAGCCCAAAATGCTTTGTGTTCAATTTCTACTGGAAGATGACATGCTTTTCCATAAACAAGTCTAAAAGGTGTGGTTCCAATTGGAGTTTTGTAGGCTGTTCTAAAAGCCCGGAGTGCATCCTCCAATTTAATGGACCATTCCTTCGGATTTGATCCTACGGTTTTCTCTAGAATACGTTTTAAAGCTCGGTTGGTATTTTCAACTTGTCCACTTGTTTGTGGATGATATGCGGTGGAGATTTTATGAGTTACTCCATATCTTTTAAGAACTTTCTCAAGTTGATTATTACAGAAATGAGTACCCCGATCACTTATTAAAGCTTTCGGTGTTCCAAACCTTGCAAAAATACGTTTTAAAAAGTTGACTACAACTCGTGCATCGTTAGTTGGGAGAGCTTGTGCTTCCGCCCATTTAGATACATAATCAATGGCTATGAGTATATATAGATTATTATGAGATTTTGGAAATGGACCCATAAAGTCAATACCCCAAATGTCAAATACTTCACATACTTGGATGACATTTTGTGGCATTTCATCACGTTGACTTATTTTTCCGGTCCTTTGACATGCATCACAGGATTTGCAAAGAAGGTGTGCGTCTTTGTAAATTGTAGGCCAATAGAATCCAGCTTCATAAACTTTTCTTGCAGTTAGTTGAGGCCCATAATGCCCTCCTGTTGGTCCTGTGTGACAATGGTTTAATATTTTACTAGCTTCATCTTCAAATACACATCGGCGTATTATTCCATCGGGACAACTTTTAAACAGATGTGGATCTTCCCAGAAATAGTGTTTTATATCACTGAAGAATTTCTTTCGTCTTTGGTACGATAATCCTTTTTCAAGGAATCCACAAACTAAGTAGTTTGCATAGTCTGCAAACCATGGGATTTCTTTATAATCTATCTTCAATAGATATTCATCAGGAAAGTTGTCTTGTATGGCCGATTCATTCAGAACTTCTAATTCGGGATTTTCAAGACGAGAAAGATGATCAGCGGCGAGATTTTCTGCTCCTATTTTATCTCGGATTTAAATATCAAACTCTTGTAAGAGTAAGATCCAACGGATTAATCTTGGTTTAGCATCTTGTTTTGAAAATAGGTATCTAAGAGCAGAATGGTCGGTATAGACCACCGTTTTTGCTAGAACGAGATATGATCGAAATTTGTCAAAAGCAAAGACAATAGCAAGGAGTTCTTTTTCAGTAGTTGTATAGTTCGTTTGTGCTCCTTGTAACGTCTTACTAGCATAATATATAGGTTGAAATCGTTTTTCAATCCTTTGTCCTAAAACGGCTCCCATTGCAAAATCACTTGCATCGCACATTAGTTCAAATGGTAGATTCCAATTTGGTGTTATCATGATCGGTGCATTAGTGAGTTTCTCTTTAAGAATATTAAAAGATTTGATACATTCATCTGAAAAGATGAATGGCGCATCCTTTTCTAGGAGTTTATTCATAGGAGTGGCAATTTTAGAAAAATCTTTTATGAAACGTCGGTAAAAACCGGCATGCCCTAGAAAACTCCTAACTCCTCTAACATTGGTGGGATGTGGAAGTTTAGCAATTACATCTACTTTAGCTCTATCCACTTCAATTCCTTCTTTTGAAATTTTATGTCCAAGAACGATGCCTTCTTTAACCATGAAATGGCATTTCTCCCAATTAAGTACTAGATTTGATTTTTCGCATCTAATTAGCATTCGTTCCAGATTAACTAGACATGATTTAAATGTATCACCGAAGACTGAAAAGTCATCCATGAATACTTCCATGCATTCTTCTATCATGTCATGAAAAATCGCCATCATACACCTTTGAAAGGTTGCAGGGGCGTTACAAAGTCCAAATGGCATGCGTTTGTAAGCAAAAGTACCATAAGGGCACGTGAATGTGGTTTTCTCTTGGTCTTCGGGTGCTATTGGAATTTGAAAATATCCGGAAAATCCATCTAGAAAACAATAGTAACTATTTCCGGCTAATCTTTCCAACATTTGATCTATGAAAGGTAAGGGAAAGTGATCTTTTCTGGTGGCGTCATTTAATTTTCTATAATCAATACATACACGCCATCCTGTTACAGTCCTAGTAGGAATAAGCTCATTTTTCTCATTTGTGATGACAGTCATACCACCCTTCTTAGGTACGCATTGAACTGGGCTTACCCATGGACTATCAGAAATTGGATATATCAAACCTGCATCTAGCAGTTTAATAATCTCTTTCTTAACTACATCTTGCATATTAGGATTTAGTCTTCGTTGGCGTTGCACATACGTTTTATGACCTTCTTCCATAAGGATTTTATGTGTGCAATACGAAGGACTTATTCCTTTAATATCATGAATCTTCCATGCAATGGCTGGTTTATGGGCTTTCAACACAGAAATGAGTTGTGATTTCTCATTTTCAGTAAGAGAATACGATATTATTACAGGTAATTCAGATTCACCATGTAAATAAGCGTATTCCAAATGGTTTGGAAGTGGCTTTAACTCTAATTTCGGAGGTTCTTCTATCGATGATTTATATCGATATCTGTCTTCTTCTTTTAGCATTTGAATTTCTTCTGTTGTTGGTTCATATCCATTAGCTATAAGTGTAGCTAACATTTCAGCTTCATCAATTGGTTCATTACCTTATCCTAAAGAACATTCTCCTGTTCCTTGTAATTCTGGAAATTCTTCTAATAATTCTGCATGTGCATCTACAGTTTGAATATAATAACATGTATCATCTGCAGATTGTGGTTGTTGCATTGCTCTATCAACTGAAAAGGTAACACTCTCATCCTCTATACTTAGGGTCAGTTTCTTACCGAACACGTCTATCATTGCTTTAGCCGTGTTTAAGAATGGTCTTCCTAATATGAGAGGAACTTGAGAATCTTCTTCCATGTCCAAAACAACAAAATCTACTGGAAATACTAAAGTACCAACTTTAACTAGCATATTTTCCATTATCCCTCTAGGATATTTTATTGATCTATCGGCTAGTTGTATGCTTATTCTTGTTGGTTTTAATTCTCCAAGGTCTAGTTTAGCGTATAATGAATACGGCATTAGATTTATACTAGCACCTAAGTCTGCCAATGCTTCTATTGAACTAAGACTACCCAGAAAACATGGAATTGTGAAACTTCCTGGATCAGATAGTTTTTCTGGTATCTTATTCAACAGCACTGCTGAACAATTAGCATTCATAGTAACAGCCGAGAGTTCTTCCATTTTCTTTCTATTCGTGATTAGATCTTTCAAGAATTTAGCATATCTTGGCATTCCTGAAATCACATCAATGAAAGGAAGATTTACATTTATCTGTTTAAACATATCCAAGAATTTGGATTGCTCGGCTTCAAGTTTTTCTTTCTTCATTTTACTCGGGTAAGGAAGTGGTGGTTGGTATGGTTTAACATAAGGTTTATCCTTAACTGTGTTATCTTCATTAACCTTTTCAACTACCGGTTCTTTTTCCTTATCTTGATCAGGTTGTGGTTCTTGTGGAGTAGGAATAGTTTCATCAGAAGTTACTGGTATTTCAGGTGGTTTAAGTGTTGTACCACTTCTTGTGGTAATAGCTTTAGCTGTTTCATTCCGTGGGTTAGCATTTGTATCACTAGGTAGACTTCCCGGTTTTCTTTCACCTATTAACCTTGCTAGGTTACTCACTTCTTGTTCCAGATTTTGAATAGAAGCTTGTTGATTTCTAAATGCTTGAGCATTTTGTTCATTGGTTTGTTTCTGAGATGTGAAAAACTGTGTTTGAGTTTCAACTAGCTTCGTCATCATATCTTCTAAATTCGGCTTTTTATCATCGGTTTGTTGTGGTGGTTTGTTTTGAAAATTAGGTCTTTGCTGATTGTAAGTATTATTGGATACTTGTTGATTGCTAGGACCTTTTTGGTTGTTGTATGGAATATTTCGGTTATAATTCTGGTTTTGATTGTAAATTGGTCTTGGCGGTTGATAATTATTCTGATAATTATTTCCAGGCCTTTGGTTTATGTATGAAATATTCTCTCTTTGTTCCATTGTTAATTCAATACTGAGACAATCTTTTGGCAAATGTGGTCCTCCACACTGCTCACAACTAATTCGTATTGAGTGAATATCTTTAGTCATCTTTTCCATTCGTCTCTCCACAGCATCTATCTTTGCGGAAATGGAATCTAAGTCATGGCTAGAATCGGCTCTAGCTGCTTTAGATGATCTAACGATGTCTTTTTCTTGGTGCCACTCATGTGAGTGGGAAGCAGTATTATCAATAATTTTGTAAGCATCAGTTTCGGTTTTCTTCATAATAGAACCACCAGCTGCTATATCTATGTCTTTTCTTGTAGTGATGTCGCATCCTTGGTAGAATATTTGTACTATTTGGCAGGTGTCTAAACCATGTTGCGGACATCCTCTTAACAACTTTCCATATCTTGTCCACGCCTCATATAGAGTTTCATTTGGCTTCTGTGTGAACGTAACAATTTCTGCTTGAAGTCTTACGGCTTTAGATGCAGGAAAGAATTGTTTAAGAAATTTGTCAATTAAAACGTCCCATGTATCGATCGCCCCTTCAGGTAACGATTCCAACCAATCTTTGGCTTCTCCCTTTAAAGTCCAGGGAAATAACATGAGATATATCTGTTCATCCTCCACTTCTCGTATTTTAAATAGTGTGCAGATCCTATTAAAGGTACGTAGATGTTCATTTGGATCTTCCTTCGGCGCACCACTAAACTGGCATTGATTAGTCACCATGTGTAGAATTTGTCCTTTGATTTCATAATCTGGCGCATTAATGTCTGGATGAGTAATTGCGTGACCTTGGCCAGTGCGTTTAGCTCTCATTCGGTCTTCCATACTTAAAGGTTCCAGATTCTCCATAATTGAATTTGTTGAATCGGTATCACTAGATGATTCTGATTTAATGGTTCGTTCCTCAACAATCTCTGTTTGAATGATTGGTGGTTCCGGAGGAAAGTTTAATGGTTCAGGATCTATGAACCGTTCCTGAATATTTTCCGGATTCTCAATTGTGAGGTCGGGTTCAAAAAATGGATTATCGGAAATTTGAACTGAAGTACTTGGTCGACTGGATGACGATTCTAAAGAAAAATCAACGGCGGTTATATTTGTTAAACGTCTTGATCTAGTTATAGGTGGTGAACGTACAAAAGGTGATGAACGTCTTGCTCGGTGCATTCACTGAATATCCTATTAGTTTTAAAAAGGAAAGAAAAATTATAATAAGTTATCCAATCAATAGACTTTTCTGATTTTGCCCACGTTTCGAATAGCCAAAAGATGCAGCAGAGGGGCAGGATTCGTTTGGTCTCAATATAATTGAGGACTGTTTGGCTCCAATAACCCGGTCCACGTACAAATCCAACTATTACTACGAACCAGAAAATTTTGATGTCTATTAATTTAACCACTCAAAATAAATTTTCGTAATTTTAAGAAATTTAGATAAGAAGTAGAAAAAATTCTAAGTCCTAAAAACTAGAATGGCGAGAAATAAGAGAGAAAAAGAGTTCGTCGCAAAAGGTCGAAAAAGAAAAATGGTTGAAAAATAAAAGGTGACGGAAAAATAAAAGAAACTTATAAAAACTTAAAAATACTTAACTAATTTAACCTTATTACTACAACTAACTTAAAATTATAATCGCAAATTGATATTACTAATTGGAATGATAATTGATACATAGTAAAAGGTCTAAAAATATTAAAGCTTACAGGAGAAACTAAATCCCAAATGGAAATAACTTAAAAAGAAACTAAAACTTAAAAAGGCGTCGCAAAATTCTAAAGCACCTAAATCTTAGTCTAAAGAAAAAGCACTTAAGGAATTCTACGGCAAAGCCTAAAAATCTAGGAGTAAAAATAACTATAGCAAAAACTAAGTTTAAAATTAAATATGAGCTAAAAAATACAAATATTACGCTACAACGATTAAAAAGGGACAAAATATAAAAATATACAAAAAGTTGTAAAAAGTACAATTTTTATAAAAATATTATTTTTATATTATTTATTTTATAAAACTATTAATTTTATAATTTAATGAAACTAATTTAACTAAAATATATAAATAAAAAGTAAAAAGTAAAAATAAAACTAAAACTAATAATAATAATAATAATAATTAGGTTAAATAATAATAATAATTAATAACCCGTAATTAATGCAGTTTTAGGGCTTCTGTTCGCGTGTCAGAGTATCTCCGCGAGTCGCGGCAATTAAAGAAGAAAACCCCGCGAGTCGCGGGGTTCAGAAATTCTGTTGACAGCTTTCAATTTTTTTACGCGTTTTTCTTTATTTTTTTTTTTTATTTTATGTTTTCTGTTTTTTAAATAAATAAAAGATTTTAAAATAAAACTTATATTTTTATAAACTAAAATAGAAATAAAGAAACTTATAAAACTTAAATATTTAACAAAATCTTAAAAATGCTTATATTTTTGTTTTTTCTTTTTTATATTTTTGAATAATTAAAACGTATTTTTACAAAAGCGAATTTTAATAAAAGTAAACTAAAAATTTTTTTTTTTTTTTATATTAGCGTTGCGCTTCCGGCTTTTAAGAGTGTTCCCCGGCAGCGGCGCCAAAAATACTTGATGTTAAAGCTAAGGGGTATAAAATACTATTAAATTTTAGCAGAAAATACTATTAAATACGATACAATTTTACACAAGATATTTATTTATTTATAGAATGGATATACTTAAACCTTGCTACAACACTTATAGGCAGTGTACCTAATCGTACAGTAGTGTAGTTTTTAGTAAGTCCGGTTCGTTCCACAGGGAAATCTTTAAACAAAACTCAACGCTATATTAGTTTACTTTTATAAAAATACAAACATATATATAAGTAATATTATTATTATAAAGGGGGGTTTTTACCGTTTAATGACCGGTTTGTCGATTTTAAGATTTTAGTCGCAGTTAAAATCAAATGTAAAATATTAAAAATAAATACAAGACTTAAATTAAAGCATAAAGTAAATAACGATAATGAAATTGCGAATAATAAAAGTGCGATAAAATAAACTTGCGAAAAAAAATGCGATAATTAGAAGTGCAATTAAATATAAAATAAAGGAAATTAAATATGAAATAAAAGAATTATGCTTATTTAAACTTCCGTAATCATGATGTTTGACGTGTTGATTTTAGTTTTATGCCCATGGGTTAATTGTCCTTTGTCCTGGATTATTCAATATGTCCGTCTGGTTTTGTCCATAACAGTCCATCAGTCATAAATATAAATTGCAAGTGTCCTTGTCAAATTATTATTATACCCGAAGTTAAATATTCCAACTAATTGGGGATTCGAATTGTAACAAGGTTTTAATACTTTGTTTAATGAATACACCAGGTTATCGACTGCGTGTAAACCAAGGTTTTACTACTTTGTTAACAATTACACCAATTACCCTTGAATGTAATTTCACCCCTGTTTTAATTATTCTAGTGGCTATTAATCCATTCCCGTGTCCGGTTAAATGAACGATTATTCGTACATATAAATACCCCGCCCATCGTGTCCGATCGAGTGTATATGGTAATTTATAGGGACGCCCAATTGTAAATCTTTATATTAACATTAACAAACTTTCATTTAGTTAAACAAATATAAAGCCCATTAATAGCCCATAGTCTAATTTCCACAAGTGTCGTTCTTTTGTCCAAACCCCAATTATGGTACAAAGCCCAATTACCCAATTTTAGTAATTAGCCCAACATCATGATTACTTCGTTTTAAATAAGCATAATAATAACTTAGCTACGAGACATTAATATAAAAAGGTTGAACATAACTTACAATGATTAAAAATAGCGTAGCGTTACACGGACAGAATTTCGACTTACACCCTTACAACATTCGCTAACATACCCTTATTATTAGAATTATAATTAAAATTAAAATTAAAATATAAATATATATATATATATATATATATATATATTACGTATATATTGAGAGAGAGATGAAATAAGATATGAAATTTGATCAGAATTCGGTTTGCTTTATAGCCAGAGTAGAATTTTGGGGCTCCGCGACTCGCGGCAAAAACCCCTTCAATCTCCGCGAGTCGCGGAGGATGAATTTACAGCTCACACCCTTGGAGTTTCTCTGCCGACGGTTTTATATATATAAATATAATATATATATAATTAATATAATTAATTATATATTATATTATATTTATATACATAGTTAACTTGTAATTTTTAGTCCGTTGCGTCGAGCGTTAAGAGTTGACTCTAGTCCCGGTTCCGGATTTTCGAACGTCCTCGCGTACAATTTTATATTTTGTACTTTGCGTTTTGAATCTTGTACTCTTGTGATTTCGAGACGTTTCTTATCAATAATTGGAACCTTTTTGATTGTCTTTTGTACTTTTGAGCTTTTTGGTCGTTTGCGTCTTCAATTCGTCGAATCTGTCTTTTGTCTTCACCTTTTATTATTTAAACGAATATCACTTGTAAATAGAACAATTGCAACTAAAAGCTTGTCTTTCTTGAGGAATAATGCTATGAAATATATGTTCGTTTTTAGCATTATCAAATATTCCCACACTTGAGCGTTGCTTGTCCTCAAGCAATATCGTCTTGAAATACTAGAATCACTTCTTTATTCTTCACACTTTGTACATCAGTGATTTCTATACGGCGGTATAAATAATGGTAGTAACGATATGGTTTACAGTCCCACATGACTATAAAAATTTAGATCCATTAAGGAAATTGGATCTTTATGAAAACATTTGATCTTTTGAAAATTAAATCTAGTTTTTACCCTAGATAAGTTTTCCGGAATAACCCTTTACCGGTGTTTGCAAAATATTTTTGTGGGTTTGGTGGGTTTCAAATTTGAAAATTTTAGCTCAAAACTTGCGGTTTTGTGTCACCCACTTGCTAACCTTGTATTTGGAAAGCAACACGTCCAGTTTACTTGTTCCGTATATTACCTTTCGGCAAACTACCGTCCGGTTGTAAAGGAAAGCGTTGAACAAGCAACTGTTAAGGCAATGTCCCGTGACATGCTTTTGATTATGGTCTATAACGTGTCGGATGCAATTACTATCCTTGGTAGGAGCAATAGTAAAGCTCACCCTTATAATTTGTCGGTTTGGCACAAAGTCCTGTCTTTTACCATGTTATGCAACCACCGTTCTTACGGTTGACACCCGATTTAGTTCAGGTGACCTAATGAATTCCAGGTGAATTCCTAGGATTTTACGTTCAATGGTAATGAACGCATTGAAAATAGGGTTTTCAGAAAACAAATCGGTTTGTAATTTTTGATCAAAATATTTTCTCGTTCAAGCTCGAGTTTAGATATCATTGAATTCCATGAGTTTGAATTCTCAATCTTTAAGGTCAATCTCTAGGATTGAGTAATATCAGTCTTAAAAGCTGATTTTTAATCTTTAAGGAGATTATCCTTTCTGGGGATCTGATTCATTAGTCTTATCCAGCTAATTTGCATGGTGCCCCCCCATTGTACGAGATAAATCCTTCTCATGGTTAGGATAAATCTGACCACATGGCGACCCTGTTTAATGCTGAGGTTCGTGGATTTCCTGCTGATTTTAGTGATGACTTTTCTAGATTTTTCGTCAACCTACAGCTGGTCTGGACGACAACTTCATGACCTAAATCAAGAAGCGCGTTTCTTTTTAGGAAGACTTTACTTCCTTTTAATGATGGAATTGATTCATCGTGTAGATCCATCTCTTCTTTTCTTTTATTGGGTAAAACAGTTTAGTTTAGTTCAAAGCAAAAGTATTTTCAGTTATTGGTTACAGATATATGTGACATATGTTTAAAATAACTTGGTAAATTTTTCCACACTTGGCTTTTATTTTCCTTTTTATCGTCCTCTATTCCATTTTAAATGAATTTTAACATTTTAGTTTGTTTCTCAATTTATGTCCTTTCCGAGGTAACAATAATTTCGGTGTTAAAACCTAGTTTTATCGTTCATAAATATGTATAAACATGATTTTGAATTCATTTAATTGAAAATTTTGAAAAATTTTACTAGAATTGGGTAGTCAGTATATAAGACTAGGGCTGTTCTTTTTTATCAGAGAGCACTAGATTCTAATACAACTACTGCTTTACTAGTATTTTTAATGGTAACCAAGTGTTTAATATAAAAATTTTAAAATCCGAAAGAATTTAACCCTTTCCCACACTTAAGATCTTGCAATGCCCTCATTTGCAAGAAATCAGTAACAATTTAAATTATTGAGGGTGATTTGTGTGAAAATGATTAAATTTTTACCAAAGTTTCCAAATATATTGGCGTTTGTTTGCTGAATGATAAATGGTGCACATCATTTGTTCATTCCGTCTTGTTGTTATTTCACATATATTTTGCATCTTGTCGTCAAAATTAGTTGCTTTTGCTGAACTTAATGCCAGTCTTTGAAAATGCGTTGTTTTACCCTGTTGCAAACATATATACATATTTTTGAAGTTTGGTATATTACCCCACATTCAAAAATTATTAAAATCTAAGAATAAAAGTTAGATAAAAATGATTACAATATTAACAAAAATATTAAATGTATCAATAATTACAAATTACAAAATAAAAAAAAATAATAAGTAAACTAAGGATGATATTGGTACCAATAGGGGTTCCACGCATAACCATAAGTGCTATAGAATGCTTCGGCAGGGTCATACGTAGGATATGGTGGCTGCATCTCTATCGACCAAGGAGGGAAGACGGGTTTCGGTGTAGGAATATAGTTTCTACCTATATGTTGGCAATGCGCTATGATCTGGTTCTGATGAACTTGCCAATCTTCAAATGCTCTCTGTCTAGCATTTTCGTATTCCTGAGAAGCTATAAACCTATGCATTTCTTGCATCTCATTCCCCCCTCCTACATTACCTTGCTCCTGGTTTCTCTCCACCTGTGGATGTCTACCATGGTATCGTACTGCGGCGTTATTTCGTCGCTTCAAAACTTTCGCACCATGGTATACATTTAAACCTATAGTGTCGCGGGGTTCCGGCTCTTCTAGTAATAATCCCCCCCGACTTATATCCACACCGAGATATTCACCAATCAAAGTAATAAAAATACCACCTCCTATTATGCTATGTGGTCGCATCCCCCGAACCATAGCTGATAAATAATAACCCACACAATATGGTATACTTACAGCGCTCTGTGGGTCTCGAATACACATATGGTAAAACAAATCTTGTTCATTTACCTTTTCTTTGTTTTTACCCCTTTGTGTAATCGAATTAGCTAAAAACCTATGTATTACTCTTAATTCGGCTCTATCTATATCCAAATAAGAGTAGTTTCCCCCTTTGAAACGGTGATGGCTTGTCATTTGACTCCACACACCGTGTGTATCAAAATTCTCATCTATCTTTCTACCGTTTAGTATCAATCCTCTACAATCGGCAGACGCTAACTCCTCAGGCGTATATATACGTAAAGCCTGAGCCATGTCCAGTAAAGACATGTGGCGCATCGAACCGCCTAACAAAAATCTAATAAAAGAACGATCGGTTAAACTAGCTACCCGATCATTCAACTCTATACTACATAACAACTCTTCACACCATACTTTATATACAGGTCTGCGTATGGTGAATAAACATATCCAGTCATTAAAAGAAGAATTACCATACCTCTGTACTAGTAATTCCCTAATTGGCCCGGCCAATTCTACAGCTTCTAAGGGTCCCCATTCTATGACCCTCGGTACCTCAACAACCTTGGAATGAAGAGTATGCAAACCCCGTTGATATTTTGGATAATCTATCCAAAGTCTGTCAAATCTCAGGTTCGGGTGCAACTCTTCCAAATGCATATCGGAAAAGGTCATGACTGGATGAGGTACATCCTGCTTGTAGTAGTTATCTACCTCCTGTTGTTCCAAATTCTCGGCAGGAGCATGGCGGGCTTGGGATGAAGATTCACCCCTTTCATTCTGCAAAACACATCAAACACAAATTTTGTGCATCCAAATATGCATTAGTGTCAGCAAAATCATCAATTAAAATAATTACAATGACATTATCAATTTATATCAAACTTAAGCTTATTTTCACATTTTTATCAAATCTACACTTTTTCAAATAAGCATATACGAAAATTTTCGCCAAGTTCATAAGCATTCAACTCAAATAACATGTCAAAATAATCATTACTAGCAATCAAACAAGTCTCAAATGGCATTATCTTTCAAAAATCAAGTTCATGAATTTTTAGACTTGAAAAAGTCCACTTTAATTCTCAAAATCATGTTTAGGCTCAAAGTTTTGATCATTTAACTACCTAGACATGTTACACTACTCAATTTAGCAACAATTCATGACAAAAATCGGCCATAACCTGTTTATATCAAAAAGCCCCAAATTGCTCAAGAACACAAACCCTAGATTATTCAAAATTTGAAGTTTAAGGCTTCTAATCATGTTAAACAGCATCAATCTAGGTTATACAAGCATAATACATAAACAATTTAAGTCTAATTACACTAAAAAGCATCAAAATCAAATTGGGGAAAAAATAGCTCAAGAACACCTAATTTCGAATTAATGGTGTTTAGGTGTAGAAATTTACCGTTTTTCTTGAGAAATTCTTAGATAGCATCCTTCTTAACATGATTTTAGCAAAAAATTTGGTGATTAACGGTTAAAAATTGGGATTTTTGGGGGTGATTTTCGGGTTTTTTCGGGGTGTTTTTTCGCAGTATATTTCTGTTTTGTGTGTGGGTGAGTGAACTGATCGTTTGTAGCTCTTATTTTTTTTTCTGTAATCCGGTCTCTCCGCGACTCGCGGGGATTTACCCTCCAAACTCCGCGACTCGCGGAGTTTGGTATTTTTTTTTTTTTTTTTTTTTTTTTTTAATCTTTAACTTATTAAAACAATTTAGTAATTAATTTTAAAATTTTGTTTCCCTTGTTATTTAGGACGAGGTCGTTTCGGATCGATGTCCTAGTCCGTCCCTCGACAAAATTTTAAAATTTGTCTTTTTGTAGCGATTGTTTTAAAAGCTAAGATTTTTGGGTTTTTTCAATGTTTTTGGCATACTCTAATTCAGTAAGATTAAAAATAATGATAATAAAAGTTCTCGTCCCTCCCTCGGGTAAAGCAATTTCGGTTCAAAGACCTAGTCTTCAACTTACGACGAATTTTAAAAATCATATTTTTAACTTAATGAGATAAAGTAAATTTTTGTTTTTAAATTCACACAACTTAAATATAAAATTCAAATTTAAAAATTCACACCAAACTTAAAATTTGAAATGCATAAAATTAAAAATTCATATTTTAAAAATTAAAAGTTCACACCAAACTTAATTTAAAAATTCAAATTATAAATTCATACCAAACTTATATTAATTTTTCAAATATTTTCAATTTTAAATATATTGTTTTTACAAAATTTACAATATTAATTTAAGATTTAAATATTAATTTTAAAAATATGGTAAAAATAAAATTAAAAATCTTTTTGTCTTTTTATCCCACTTTAATCAATCAAATATTATCAAAAATATGCGCCCCTCTTTTCGGTAAAGTAATTTCGGTTCCAAGACCTAATTTAACTCATGACGAATTTTTGAAATATTTTGGGTTGATTGATTAAAGATATTTATACTTTAAGAATAAACGTTAAATTTCGCAGTGATGTAATAAATTTTTGAATGATATCAATAATTTCGGTCGCCAAACCTAATTTTATTCAATACCAATTTAATACTTTTTAGCGAACAAATTAGCGTTTATTATCAAAAGGTTAAAAATAAAAATAAAAATAAAAACTGTACAGACATACCTGTGAAATAGATTTCTTAGTTATATGATCTATTCCATTCATAAGATAGTCGGTTTAATTGGTTTTCCATGGCTCCAAAGGCGTAACCTCGAGCATTCAGTGTCTTTTCTTCTAAACATATGAACGGTCCGTCTCTGCATAAAGTAACAAATTCGGTATTTGAATAGGTTTGATTATTTGAACACTTACCTCCATGTGACCATTTTCCGCATTTGTGACATCTTTCTAGGTGTCGTGCTCTTCTTTTCGCTGCGGATTTTGATTTTCCTTTACCAAATTGTAACTTATTATCTTCGCATCTGGATCCTTTTCTAACTCCGTCCATTCTTTCTCTGATTACTGATACTAATTCGCTCGGTAGTATGTCATTATTTCTTTTAGTGATCAAAGCGTGTAGCATTAGACCATGGTTTAGTTCACAGGCAGTCTTCATATCGTAAAAACCTAAAAAAAAATAAAAATTCAGAATGGGGGGAGAAGACTAGTTCTTTAGGGTCTGCTAGGGAAAGACCATACGTGTTCCATTTTCGAGAACTACACGAAAACAGACAATCTAACTCTAACAGAAATACATATTATCCTTTAAAGACTTGATTCTCCCCACACTTAGTTATCTGTGGTGTCGAAATTGTGATTAACTTCGTTGTCGACTTCCATCGGACCATGTATGTAATGTTTAACTCTGTGACCATTAACTTTAAATTCAATCCCATTTGAATTTATCAATTCTATCGTTCCGTATGGGAAAACTCTTTTGACTATGAATGGTCCAGACCATCTTGATTTCAATTTTCCAGGAAATAGCTTGAATCGTGAATTGAAAAGAAGAACTCTGTCTCCTTCTTTAAATTCTTTTGAACTTCTGATTCTTTTATCATGCCATTTCTTCGTTCTTTCTTTATAGATTAACGAATTTTCGTATGCTTCATGTCTTAATTCTTCTAATTCGTTTAGTTGACTTAATCGTAGACGTCCGGCTTCATGTAAATCAAGATTACATGTCTTCAAAGCCCAAAATTCTTTGTGTTCAATTTCTACTGGAAGATGACATGCTTTTCCATAAACAAGTCTAAAAGGTGTGGTTCCAATTGGAGTTTTGTAGGCTGTTCTAAAAGTCCAGAGTGCATCCTCCAATTTAATGGACCATTCCTTCGGATTTGATCCTACGGTTTTCTCTAGAATACGTTTTAAAGCTCGGTTGGTATTTTCAACTTGTCCACTTGTTTGTGGATGATATGCGGTGGAGATTTTATGAGTTACTCCATATCTTTTAAGAACTTTCTCAAGTTGATTATTACAGAAATGAGTACCCCGATCACTTATTAAAGCTTTCGGTGTTCCAAACCTTGCAAAAAGACGTTTTAAAAAGTTGACTACAACTCGTGCATCGTTAGTTGGGAGAGCTTGTGCTTCCGCCCATTTAGATACATAATCAATGGCTATTAGTATATATAGATTATTATGAGATTTTGGAAATGGACCCATAAAGTCAATACCCCAAATGTCAAATACTTCACATACTTGGATGACATTTTGTGGCATTTCATCACGTTGACTTATTTTTCCGGTCCTCTGACATGCATCACAGGATTTGCAAAGAAGGTGTGCGTCTTTGTAAATTGTAGGCCAATAGAATCCAGCTTCATAAACTTTTCTTGCTGTTAGTTGAGGCCCATAATGCCCTCCTGTTGGTCCTGTGTGACAATGGTTTAATATTTTACTAGCTTCATCTTCAAATACACATCGGCGTATTATTCCATCGGGACAACTTATAAACAGATGTGGATCTTCCCAGAAATAGTGTTTTATATCACTGAAGAATTTCTTTCATCTTTGGTACGATAATCCTTTTTCAAGGAATCCACAAACTAAGTAGTTTGCATAGTCTGCAAACCATGGGATTTCTTTATAATCTATCTTCAATAGATATTCATCAGGAAAGTTGTCTTGTATGGCCGATTCATTCAGAACTTCTAATTCGGGATTTTCAAGACGAGAAAGATGATCAGCGGCGAGATTTTCTGCTCCTCTTTTATCTCGGATTTCAATATCAAACTCTTGTAAGAGTAAGATCCAACGGATTAATCTTGGTTTAGCATCTTGTTTTGAAAATAGGTATCTAAGAGCAGAATGGTCGGTATAGACCACCGTTTTTGCTAGAACGAGATATGATCGAAATTTGTCAAAAGCAAAGACAATAGCAAGGAGTTCTTTTTCAGTAGTTGTATAGTTCGTTTGTGCTCCTTGTAACGTCTTACTAGCATAATATATAGGTTGAAATCGTTTTTCAATCCTTTGTCCTAAAACGGCTCCCATTGCAAAATCACTTGCATCGCACATTAGTTCAAATGGTAGATTCCAATTTGGTGTTATCATGATCGGTGCATTAGTGAGTTTCTCTTTAAGAATATTAAAAGATTTGATACATTCATCTGAAAAGATGAATGGCGCATCCTTTTCTAGGAGTTTATTCATAGGAGTGGCAATTTTAGAAAAATCTTTTATGAAACGTCGGTAAAAACCGGCATGCCCTAGAAAACTCCTAACTCCTCTAACATTGGTGGGATGTGGAAGTTTAGCAATTACATCTACTTTAGCTCTATCCACTTCAATTCCTTCTTTTGAAATTTTATGTCCAAGAACGATGCCTTCTTTAACCATGAAATGGCATTTCTCCCAATTAAGTACTAGATTTGATTTTTCGCATCTAATTAGCATTCGTTCCTGATTAACTAGACATGATTTAAATGTATCACCGAAGACTGAAAAGTCATCCATGAATACTTCCATGCATTCTTCTATCATGTCATGAAAAATCGCCATCATACACCTTTGAAAGGTTGCAGGGGCGTTACAAAGTCCAAATGGCATGCGTTTGTAAGAAAAAGTACCATAAGGGCACGTGAATGTGGTTTTCTCTTGGTCTTCGGGTGCTATTGGAATTTGAAAATATCCGGAAAATCCATCTAGAAAACAATAGTAACTATTTCCGGCTAATCTTTCCAACATTTGATCTATGAAAGGTAAGGGAAAGTGATCTTTTCTGGTGGCGTCATTTAATTTTCTATAATCAATACATACACGCCATCCTGTTACAGTCCTAGTAGGAATAAGCTCATTTTTCTCATTTGTGATGACAGTCATACCACCCTTCTTAGGTACGCATTGAACCGGGCTTACCCATGGACTATCAGAAATTGGATATATCAAACCTGCATCTAGCAGTTTAATAATCTCTTTCTTAACTACATCTTGCATATTAGGATTTAGTCTTCGTTGGCGTTGCACATACGTTTTATGACCTTCTTCCATAAGGATTTTATGTGTGCAATACGAAGGACTTATTCCTTTAATATCATGAATCTTCCATGCAATGGCTGGTTTATGGGCTTTCAACACAGAAATGAGTTGTGATTTCTCATTTTCAGTAAGAGAAGACGATATTATTACAGGTAATTCAGATTCACCATGTAAATAAGCGTATTCCAAATGGTTTGGAAGTGGCTTTAACTCTAATTTCGGAGGTTCTTCTATCGATGATTTATATCGATATCTGTCTTCTTCTTTTAGCATTTGAATTTCTTCTGTTGTTGGTTCATATCCATTAGCTATAAGTGTAGCTAACATTTCAGCTTCATCAATTGGTTCATTACCTTCTCCTAAAGAACATTCTCCTGTTCCTTGTAATTCTGGAAATTCTTCTAATAATTCTGCATGTGCATCTACAGTTTGAATATAATAACATGTATCATCTGCAGATTGTGGTTGTTGCATTGCTCTATCAACTGAAAAGGTAACACTCTCATCCTCTATACTTAGGGTCAGTTTCTTACCGAACACGTCTATCATTGCTTTAGCCGTGTTTAAGAATGGTCTTCCTAATATGAGAGGAACTTGAGAATCTTCTTCCATGTCCAAAACAACAAAATCTACTGGAAATACTAAAGTACCAACTTTAACTAGCATATTTTCCATTATCCCTCTAGGATATTTTATTGATCTATCGGCTAGTTGTATGCTTATTCTTGTTGGTTTTAATTCTCCAAGGTCTAGTTTAGCGTATAATGAATACGGCATTAGATTTATACTAGCACCTAAGTCTGCCAATGCTTCTATTGAACTAAGACTACCCAGAAAACATGGAATTGTGAAACTTCCTGGATCAGATAGTTTTTCTGGTATCTTATTCAACAGCACTGCTGAACAATTAGCATTCATAGTAACAGCCGAGAGTTCTTCCATTTTCTTTCTATTCGTGATTAGATCTTTCAAGAATTTAGCATATCTTGGCATTCCTGAAATCACATCAATGAAAGGAAGATTTACATTTATCTGTTTAAACATATCCAAGAATTTGGATTGCTCGGCTTCAAGTTTTTCTTTCTTCATTTTACTCGGGTAAGGAAGTGGTGGTTGGTATGGTTTAACATAAGGTTTATCCTTAACTGTGTTATCTTCATTAACCTTTTCAACTACCGGTTCTTTTTCCTTATCTTGATCAGGTTGTGGTTCTTGTGGAGTAGGAATAGTTTCATCAGAAGTTACTGGTATTTCAGGTGGTTTAAGTGTTGTACCACTTCTTGTGGTAATAGCTTTAGCTGTTTCATTCCGTGGGTTAGCATTTGTATCACTAGGTAGACTTCCCGGTTTTCTTTCACCTATTAACCTTGCTAGGTTACTCACTTCTTGTTCCAGATTTTGAATAGAAGCTTGTTGATTTCTAAATGCTTGAGCATTTTGTTCATTGGTTTGTTTCTGAGATGTGAAAAACTGTGTTTGAGTTTCAACTAGCTTCGTCATCATATCTTCTAAATTCGGCTTTTTATCATCGGTTTGTTGTGGTGGTTTGTTTTGAAAATTAGGTCTTTGCTGATTGTAAGTATTATTGGATACTTGTTGATTGCTAGGACCTTTTTGGTTGTTGTATGGAATATTTCGGTTATAATTCTGGTTTTGATTGTAAATTGGTCTTGGCGGTTGATAATTATTCTGATAATTATTTCCAGGCCTTTGGTTTATGTATGAAATATTCTCTCTTTGTTCCATTGTTAATTCAATACTGAGACAATCTTTTGTCAAATGTGGTCCTCCACACTGCTCACAACTAATTCGTATTGAGTGAATATCTTTAGTCATCTTTTCCATTCGTCTCTCCACAGCATCTATCTTTGCGGAAATGGAATCTAAGTCATGGCTAGAATCGGCTCTAGCTGCTTTAGATGATCTAACGATGTCTTTTTCTTGGTGCCACTCATGTGAGTGGGAAGCAGTATTATCAATAATTTTGTAAGCATCAGTTTCGGTTTTCTTCATAATAGAACCACCAGCTGCTATATCTATGTCTTTTCTTGTAGTGATGTCGCATCCTTGGTAGAATATTTGTACTATTTGGCAGGTGTCTAAACCATGTTGCGGACATCCTCTTAACAACTTTCCATATCTTGTCCACGCCTCATATAGAGTTTCATTTGGCTTCTGTGTGAACGTAACAATTTCTGCTTGAAGTCTTACGGCTTTAGATGCAGGAAAGAATTGTTTAAGAAATTTGTCAATTAAAACGTCCCATGTATCGATCGCCCCTTCAGGTAACGATACCAACCAATCTTTGGCTTCTCCCTTTAAAGTCCAGGGAAATAACATGAGATATATCTGTTCATCCTCCACTTCTCGTATTTTAAATAGTGTGCAGATCCTATTAAAGGTACGTAGATGTTCATTTGGATCTTCCTTCGGCGCACCACTAAACTGGCATTGATTAGTCACCATGTGTAGAATTTGTCCTTTGATTTCATAATCTGGCGCATTAATGTCTGGATGAGTAATTGCGTGACCTTGGCCAGTGCGTTTAGCTCTCATTCGGTCTTCCATACTTAAAGGTTCCAGATTCTCCATAATTGAATTTGTTGAATCGGTATCACTAGATGATTCTGATTTAATGGTTCGTTCCTCAACAATCTCTGTTTGAATGATTGGTGGTTCCGGAGGAAAGTTTAATGGTTCAGGATCTATGAACCGTTCCTGAATATTTTCCGGATTCTCAATTGTGAGGTCGGGTTCAAAAAATGGATTATCGGAAATTTGAACTGAAGTACTTGGTCGACTGGATGACGATTCTAAAGAAAAATCAACGGCGGTTATATTTGTTAAACGTCTTGATCTAGTTACAGGTGGTGAACGTACAAAAGGTGATGAACGTCTTGCTCGGTGCATTCACTGAATATCCTATTAGTTTTAAAAAGGAAAGAAAAATTATAATAAGTTATCCAATCAATAGACTTTTCTGATTTTGCCCACGTTTCGAATAGCCAAAAGATGCAGCAGAGGGGCAGGATTCGTTTGGTCTCAATATAATTGAGGACTGTTTGGCTCCAATAACCCGGTCCACGTACAAATCCAACTATTACTACGAACCAGAAAATTTTGATGTCTATTAATTTAACCACTCAAAATAAATTTTCGTAATTTTAATAAATTTAGATAAGAAGTAAAAAAAATTCTAAGTCCTAAAAACTAGAATGGCGAGAAATAAGAGAGAAAAAGAGTTCGTCGCAAAAGGTCGAAAAAGAAAAATGGTTGAAAAATAAAAGGTGACGGAAAAATAAAAGAAACTTATAAAAACTTAAAAATACTTAACTAATTTAACCTTATTACTACAACTAACTTAAAATTATAATCGCAAATTGATATTACTAATTGGAATGATAATTGATACATAGTAAAAGGTCTAAAAATATTAAAGCTTACAGGAGAAACTAAATCCCAAATGGAAATAACTTAAAAAGAAACTAAAACTTAAAAAGGCGTCGCAAAATTCTAAAGCACCTAAATCTTAGTCTAAAGAAAAAGCACTTAAGGAATTCTAAGGCAAAGCCTAAAAATCTAGGAGTAAAAATAACTATAGCAAAAACTAAGTTTAAAATTAAATATGAGCTAAAAAATACAAATATTACGCTACAACGATTAAAAAGGGACAAAATATAAAAATATATAAAAAGTTGTAAAAAGTACAATTTTTATAAAAATATTATTTTTATATTATTTATTTTATAAAACTATTAATTTTATAATTTAATGAAACTAATTTAACTAAAATATATAAATAAAAAGTAAAAAGTAAAAATAAAACTAAAACTAATAATAATAATAATAATAATTAGGTTAAATAATAATAATAATTAATAACCCGTAATTAATGCAGTTTTAGGGCTTCTGTTCGCGTGTCAGAGTATCTCCGCGAGTCGCGGCAATTAAAGAAGAAAACCCCGCGAGTCGCGGGGTTCAGAAATTCTGTTGACAGCTTTCAATTTTTTTACGCGTTTTTCTTTATTTTTTTTTTATTTTATGTTTTCTGTTTTTTAAATAAATAAAAGATTTTAAAATAAAACTTATATTTTTATAAACTAAAATAGAAATAAAGAAACTTATAAAACTTAAATATTTAACAAAATCTTAAAAATGCTTATATTTTTGTTTTTTGTTTTTTATATTTTTGAATAATTAAAACGTATTTTTACAAAAGCGAATTTTAATAAAAGTAAACTAAAAAATTTTTTTTTTTTTTATATTAGCGTTGCGCTTCCGGCTTTTAAGAGTGTTCCCCGGCAGCGGCGCCAAAAATACTTGATGTTAAAGCTAAGGGGTATAAAATACTATTAAATTTTAGCAGAAAATACTATTAAATACCATACAATTTTACACAAGATATTTATTTATTTATAGAATGGATATACTTAAACCTTGCTACAACACTTATAGGCAGTGTACCTAATCGTACAGTAGTGTAGTTTTTAGTAAGTCCGGTTCGTTCCACAGGGAAATCTTTAAACAAAGCTCAACGCTATATTAGTTTACTTTTATAAAAATACAAACATATATATAAGTAATATTATTATTATAAAGGGGGGTTTTTACCGTTTAATGACCGGTTTGTCGATTTTAAGATTTTAGTCGCAGTTAAAATCAAATGTAAAATATTAAAAATAAATACAAGACTTAAATTAAAGCATAAAGTAAATAACGATAATGAAATTGCGAATAATAAAAGTGCGATAAAATAAACTTGCGGAAAAAAATGCGATAATTAGAAGTGCAATTAAATATAAAATAAAGGAAATTAAATATGAAATAAAAGAATTATGCTTATTTAAACTTCCGTAATCATGATGTTTGACGTGTTGATTTTAGTTTTATGCCCATGGGTTAATTGTCCTTTGTCCTGGATTATTCAATATGTCCGTCTGGTTTTTGTCCATAACAGTCCATCAGTCATAAATATAAATTGCAAGTGTCCTTGTCAAATTATTATTATACCCGAAGTTAAATATTCCAACTAATTGGGGATTCGAATTGTAACAAGGTTTTAATACTTTGTTTAATGAATACACCAGGTTATCGACTGCGTGTAAACCAAGGTTTTACTACTTTGTTAACAATTACACCAATTACCCTTGAATGTAATTTCACCCCTGTTTTAATTATTCTAGTGGCTATTAATCCATTCCCGTGTCCGGTTAAATGAACGATTATTCGTACATATAAATACCCCGCCCATCGTGTCCGATCGAGTGTATATGGTAATTTATAGGGACGCCCAATTGTAAATCTTTATATTAACATTAACAAACTTTCATTTAGTTAAACAAATATAAAGCCTATTAATAGCCCATAGTCTAATTTTCACAAGTGTCGTTCTTTTGTCCAAACCCCAATTATGGTACAAAGCCCAATTACCCAATTTTAGTAATTAGCCCAACATCATGATTACTTCGTTTTAAATAAGCATAATAATAACTTAGCTACGAGACATTAATATAAAAAGGTTGAACATAACTTACAATGATTAAAAATAGCGTAGCGTTACACGGACAGAATTTCGACTTACACCCTTACAACATTCGCTAACATACCCTTATTATTAGAATTATAATTAAAATTAAAATTAAAATATAAATATATATATATATATATATATATATATATATTACGTATATATTGAGAGAGAGATGAAATAAGATATGAAATTTGATCAGAATTCGGTTTGCTTTATAGCCAGAGTAGAATTTTGGGGCTCCGCGACTCGCGGCAAAAACCCCTTCAATCTCCGCGAGTCGCGGAGGATGAATTTACAGCTCACACCCTTGGAGTTTCTCTGCCGACGGTTTTATATATATAAATATAATATATATATAATTAATATAATTAATTATATATTATATTATATTTATATACATAGTTAACTTGTAATTTTTAGTCCGTTGCGTCGAGCGTTAAGAGTTGACTCTAGTCCCGGTTCCAGATTTTCGAACGTCCTCGCGTACAATTTTATATTTTGTACTTTGCGTTTTGAATCTTGTACTCTTGTGATTTCGAGACGTTTCTTATCAATAATTGGAACCTTTTTGATTGTCTTTTGTACTTTTGAGCTTTTTGGTCGTTTGCGTCTTCAATTCGTCGAATCTGTCTTTTGTCTTCACCTTTTATTATTTAAACGAATATCACTTGTAAATAGAACAATTGCAACTAAAAGCTTGTCTTTCTTGAGGAATAATGCTATGAAATATATGTTCGTTTTTAGCATTATCAAATATTCCCACACTTGAACGTTGCTTGTCCTCAAGCAATATCGTCTTGAAATACTAGAATCACTTCTTTATTCTTCACACTTTGTACATCAGTGATTTCTATACGGCGGTATAAACAATGGTAGTAACGATATGGTTTACAGTCCCACATGACTATAAAAATTTAGATCCATTAAGGAAATTGGATCTTTATGAAAACATTTGATCTTTTGAAAATTAAATCTAGTTTTTACCCTAGATAAGTTTTCCGGAATAACCCTTTACCGGTGTTTGCAAAATATTTTTGTGGGTTTGGTGGGTTTCAAATTTGAAAATTTTAGCTCAAAACTTGCGGTTTTGTGTCACCCACTTGCTAACCTTGTATTTGGAAAGCAACACGTCCAGTTTACTTGTTCCGTATATTACCTTTCGGCAAACTACCGTCCGGTTGTAAAGGAAAGCGTTGAACAAGCAACTGTTAAGGCAATGTCCCGTGACATGCTTTTGATTATGGTCTATAACGTGTCGGACGCAATTACTATCCTTGGTAGGAGCAATAGTAAAGCTCACCCTTATAATTTGTCGGTTTGGCACAAAGTCCTGTCTTTTACCATGTTATGCAACCACCGTTCTTACGGTTGACACCCGATTTAGTTCAGGTGACCTAATGAATTCCAGGTGAATTCCTAGGATTTTACGTTCAATGGTAATGAACGCATTGAAAATAGGGTTTTCAGAAAACAAATCGGTTTGTAATTTTTGATCAAAATATTTTCTCGTTCAAGCTCGAGTTTAGATATCATTGAATTCCATGAGTTTGAATTCTCAATCTTTAAGGTCAATCTCTAGGATTGAGTAATATCAGTCTTAAAAGCTGATTTTTAATCTTTAAGGAGATTATCCTTTCTGGGGATCTGATTCATTAGTCTTATCCAGCTAATTTGCATGGTGCCCCCCCATTGTACGAGATAAATCCTTCTCATGGTTAGGATAAATCTGACCACATGGCGACCCTGTTTAATGCTGAGGTCCGTGGATTTCCTGCTGATTTTAGTGATGACTTTTCTAGATTTTTCGTCAACCTACAGCTGGTCTGGACGACAACTTCATGACCTAAATCAAGAAGCGCGTTTCTTTTTAGGAAGACTTTACTTCCTTTTAATGATGGAATTGATTCATCGTGTAGATCCATCTCTTCTTTTCTTTTATTGGGTAAAACAGTTTAGTTTAGTTCAAAGCAAAAGTATTTTCAGTTATTGGTTACAGATATATGTGACATATGTTTAAAATAACTTGGTAAATTTTCCCACACTTGGCTTTTATTTTCCTTTTTATCGTCCTCTATTCCATTTTAAATGAATTTTAACATTTTAGTTTGTTTCTCAATTTATGTCCTTTCCGAGGTAACAATAATTTCGGTGTTAAAACCTAGTTTTATCGTTCATAAATATGTATAAACATGATTTTGAATTCATTTAATTGAAAATTTTGAAAAATTTTACTAGAATTGGGTAGTCAGTATATAAGACTAGGGCTGTTCTTTTTTATCAGAGAGCACTAGATTCTAATACAACTACTGCTTTACTAGTATTTTTAATGGTAACCAAGTGTTTAATATAAAAATTTTAAAATCCGAAAGAATTTAACCCTTTCCCACACTTAAGATCTTGCAATGCCCTCATTTGCAAGAAATCAGTAACAATTTAAATTATTGAGGGTGATTTGTGTGAAAATGATTAAATTTTTACCAAAGTTTCCAAATATATTGGCGTTTGTTTGCTGAATGATAAATGGTGCACATCATTTGTTCATTCCGTCTTGTTGTTATTTCACATATATTTTGCATCTTGTCGTCAAAATTAGTTGCTTTTGCTGAACTTAATGCCAGTCTTTGAAAATGCGTTGTTTTACCCTGTTGCAAACATATATACATATTTTTGAAGTTTGGTATATTACCCCACATTCAAAAATTATTAAAATCTAAGAATAAAAGTTAGATAAAAATGATTACAATATTAACAAAAATATTAAATGTATCAATAATTACAAATTACAAAATAAAAAAAAATAATAAGTAAACTAAGGATGATATTGGTACCAATAGGGGTTCCACGCATAACCATAAGTGCTATAGAATGCTTCGGCAGGGTCATACGTAGGATATGGTGGCTGCATCTCTATCGACCAAGGAGGGAAGACGGGTTTCGGTGTAGGAATATAGTTTCTACCTATATGTTGGCAATGCGCTATGATCTGGTTCTGATGAACTTGCCAATCTTCAAATGCTCTCTGTCTAGCATTTTCGTATTCCTGAGAAGCTATAAACCTATGCATTTCTTGCATCTCATTCCCCCCTCCTACATTACCTTGCTCCTGGTTTCTCTCCACCTGTGGATGTCTACCATGGTATCGTACTGCGGCGTTATTTCGTCGCTTCAAAACTTTCGCACCATGGTATACATTTAAACCTATAGTGTCGCGGGGTTCCGGCTCTTCTAGTAATAATCCCCCCCGACTTATATCCACACCGAGATATTCACCGATCAAAGTAATAAAAATACCACCTCCTATTATGCTATGTGGTCGCATCCCCCGAACCATAGCTGATAAATAATAACCCACATAATATGGTATACTTACAGCGCTCTGTGGGTCTCGAATACACATATGGTAAAACAAATCTTGTTCATTTACCTTTTCTTTGTTTTTACCCCTTTGTGTAATCGAATTAGCTAAAAACCTATGTATTACTCTTAATTCGGCTCTATCTATATCCAAATAAGAGTAGTTTCCCCCTTTGAAACGGTGATGGCTTGTCATTTGACTCCACACACCGTGTGTATCAAAATTCTCATCTATCTTTCTACCGTTTAGTATCAATCCTCTACAATCGGCAGACGCTAACTCCTCAGGCGTATATATACGTAAAGCCTGAGCCATGTCCAGTAAAGACATGTGGCACATCGAACCGCCTAACAAAAATCTAATAAAAGAACGATCGGTTAAACTAGCTACCCGATCATTCAACTCTATACTACATAACAACTCTTCACACCATACTTTATATACAGGTCTGCGTATAGTGAATAAACATATCCAGTCATTAAAAGAAGAATTACCATACCTCTGTACTAGTAATTCCCTAATTGGCCCGGCCAATTCTACAGCTTCTAAGGGTCCCCATTCTATGACCCTCGGTACCTCAACAACCTTGGAATGAAGAGTATGCAAACCCCATTGATATTTTGGATAATCTATCCAAAGTCTGTCAAATCTCAGGTTCGGGTGCAACTCTTCCAAATGCATATCGGAAAAGGTCATGACTGGATGAGGTACATCCTGCTTGTAGTAGTTATCTACCTCCTGTTGTTCCAAATTCTCGGCAGGAGCATGGCGGGCTTGGGATGAAGATTTACCCCTTTCATTCTGCAAAACACATCAAACACAAATTTTGTGCATCCAAATATGCATTAGTGTCAGCAAAATCATCAATTAAAATAATTACAATGACATTATCAATTTATATCAAACTTAAGCTTATTTTCACATTTTTATCAAATCTACACTTTTTCAAATAAGCATATACGAAAATTTTCGCCAAGTTCATAAGCATTCAACTCAAATAACATGTCAAAATAATCATTACTAGCAATCAAACAAGTCTCAAATGGCATTATCTTTCAAAAATCAAGTTCATGAATTTTTAGACTTGAAAAAGTCCACTTTAATTCTCAAAATCATGTTTAGGCTCAAAGTTTTGATCATTTAACTACCTAGACATGTTACACTACTCAATTTAGCAACAATTCATGACAAAAATCGGCCATAACCTGTTTATATCAAAAAGCCCCAAATTGCTCAAGAACACAAACCCTAGATTATTCAAAATTTGAAGTTTAAGGCTTCTAATCATGTTAAACAGCATCAATCTAGGTTATACAAGCATAATACATAAACAATTTAAGTCTAATTACACTAAAAAGCATCAAAATCAAATTGGGGAAAAAATAAGAGCTACAAACGATCAGTTCACTCACCCACACACAAAACAGAAATATACTGCGAAAAAACACCCCGAAATTCCATTCCGATCACAATGCTTTCGGAGCTCGATTGAAATTCCATATCGGAATTCGAGGGACTTGAACTAGTGGAGAGTTTCATTTCGTACGATTGAATAAAGGATTTTTCGATATGAAATGATTTCTGGCTATCGGATGGTATTCTAATTACATAGAATATCAATATATATAGAGCAAAAGATTTCATAGATTACTGAGGAATTTACGGAATATGTTAGGCAAAGTTTACAGTAACAGATACGCTAAGATATGAATTAGCATATACGCTAAAATATGAACTTTGTCTATACAATATTTATGCAATCAATGCAGTAAGATGTGTCTAGACTAAGAATGATAAGCATGTAATTTTCTTAGGGTGATAAGCAGATGATTTCCGACTAGAAATGATAAGCAAAACTTTTGACATGCAGTTAAGGTCGAAGTTCAGACTCACTAATGCATCTTAATAACTATCCGTTAGACACGCTAATGCAAGACATGGTTCGCTAAGACCACCGCTCTGATACCAACTGAAACGACCCGTTCATATCACTATAAAAGCAGTACGTTATTCATTGGTCCCATAGTGAGGTATTTGACCTCTATATGAGACGTTTTAGAAATTATTGCATTCGTTTCATAAAAAGCACACCATTCTTATACATAATGCATGTTTTAAACAAGTGGGCGATTATTTAAGAAATAATCCCCATAATACATCGGTTTTCAAATACTACACACGTGACATAAAAGTTGAATATAATACATGACGAAGATTTTATTGAATGCAACACTTCATTTAAACAAAAACATGAGACTCCATGCACAGCTTGCTCAGATAATGCAACAGCGGAAGACTTTCTTAAGGACCTGAGAATAAACATGCTTAAACAGTCAACACAAAGGTTGGTGAGATATATAGGTTTTGCATCGATATAAATATAAACCGCAAGATTTCATAGTTATAAATATATGTACACTCGCATGTGTATAAAAGTATTCTATAAGTTGTTGAGTGCTTCGGTAACCATACTTAACCATTAATGTGGCATATTCCCTTTAATATTAAATCTCTCTACACTGTACCAAGTGTAGTAAAAACGAAGTACTATGCAACCGTTTACGATACTAGAGCGACTAGCCGTTGGGGTTGTCAAACCCGATAGATCTATCAATAGGATTCGCGTTAAAAAAGGAATTGACCTTCATACCATCTTATGTCCCTTATGTGAGCATCATATTGAAACCATTGATTACGCGTTGGTAAATTGTCAAAAAATAACTCCAATATGGATACAATTACTCGATTGGTGGAATCAAAACAACATAAGAATCTCTAACATCAATGAAGCCATCATCTCTGATCAAGGTCTCTCACATAATTCCATTGGATCTTCCATATGGCAAGCTACTAAATGGATTGCGTGCTACATTATTTGGAAACATAGGAACTTAAAGATTTTTTTCGGAAAAATATGGAACTCCGCAGTGATAATCTCCGAGATTCAATCTCAAAGCTTTAGTTGGATCTCAAACCATTCGCGAAAGAAAACACCAATCGATTGGCATCAATGGCTACTCAACCCGTCATTTTACGTGTCACCTCCTTCAAACCGCATATGTGTCGGTTAACATGTCTTAATTTAAATCGGGTAGTGTTCGTTATTCTATTTAGCATATGTGGGTTAGATTAAATGGGTTGGTTGTGTGTCAACTTTGTCGCCGCTTGATCGGCACGGTTGCCCCCTCCTTCCCCGCTTGTGTTTTTTACTCAAGTTCGTCCCTCATAGTGTTATCTAGTCTACGTCTCTTCCGATCATATAGTTTAGATAATTATCCCATATCTTTCTTGTCTGTTCTGATTGTTTATAACATTGTATAGATGCATATAGAGACTTGTATTGATATATTCCATATTATAATAATACTTTTTGCTTTTCAAAAAAAAAAAATAGGATTCGCACTTACATGTTCTTACAACATGTAAATATTAGTTACCAAGCTATTAGGGAAGATATGCAAGGTGGTACAACTCAACGTAGAATATATTTTAAGTACTTGTGTCCATAGCATAAAATATAAAATGCATGTATTCTCATCCCAAAATATTTTTAGAGTTTAAAAATGGGACTATATACTCACAGTAGTAAAAGTATATTAATAATAAGTTTTTAACTTATTAAAAATATGACCGTCGTCCTTGGATTCACGAACCAATAACAATAATAACGATTCAGATAATAATACGACATATGAATAAAATAAAGCAAGTTCATAGAATATTTATATACTAATTTTTAACATTTTATGTTAGTAGTCCATTGTTAGTAGTCCTTTGTTAGTAGTCCAAAATAGTCCGAAAAGTCCAACAGTCCAATAATCGGTATATATATATAATCTTAGAATTACCCCCACGGCGTATTGTGTACGTATTGTCTTGCATCAATCCAGAGACATATTGTATACGTATTGTCTTAGAATTTATCAAAACGTATTGTATACTTATTGTCTTAGGATTTATCAAAGCGTATTGTATACTTATTGTCATGGAATGTACCAAGATTATTATACATATACAATCTTGGAATTAACTAAGATTATAATATTTTGTTATACTAATGATAACATGTCCATATATATATATAGGATATAGGAAAAGTTAGCAAGGATATGGTTAATATAGTTTTTACAATATAAATTTCGTCCATACAACGTTAATTTTAGCAGATTTTGTTTTGCTCGCCAAATATTCATTACAACTCCGTTTAAAGTGAATCAAATTGATATCAATTCCTTAAGAAGTTAATTTTTCAAAAACAATTCGAAAAGTTCAGCCCATGTATTAATATTAAGAGTTTTACCCTCTTTCTGTGCTGGTGGACAGATTTGGAAGAATCCCGGCACCCACCCAATATATGATTTTTGATAAAATACATCCACTTTGTCTAAAATCATGAAACAAATACTGGAAGTCTTATTTACATATATTAACATATTTCCAAAGTCTTAGCCTCGAACTCAAAGTCTAAGATAGGTTTTTAATTCCCAACCCAAAACAGCCCGCTTTTTACCGAATGGAGATTAAACGATATATGTTAAGTTTCAAGGTGTTCTTCATATGTACAAGTTATAAGTTCTTATATTAACTTAATATAACATCATAATACATATAAATAAGTGTTATTAGAGTTAATTTAGAAAGTTTAGATTAGTTCTTCAAACAAGTTTAGAATCAACTAAACTATGTTTTAGTTTATAAACTCTTATATAGATAGCTATATACATATGAATTGAACAAGAGTTGAAGTAGAGTTTTTACCTCAAGTTTAAAATGTAAAGTTGCTGGAAATAAGTAGTAGAACAAAACTTGAGAGAGTTCTTGCAAGTGTGTGTGAAAATTGGAAGTAAAATTTGGAAAATGAATGTGTAAAAATGAGTTAGAAATGGTGCCTATTTATAGGCTTGAAAATTTGGTTTTTAGTGAAAATATCTAAGATAAGTTAAAATGTATTAAGTCATGGATGAAATATTAAATTGATTAGGTCATGGATGACATATTGCACAAATATTTGCAGATTTTTATTGGTATATACCAATAGTAAATACTTCTAGAAGCTGTGTATAATACGGGTAAAAATACCGTATGAATGCGAGTAGAATTCTTGAGAAAATTGAACGGAAATACGAGTATAGCTATCCTTTATATGTATTGGTATATTATAAAGTGTATTCAATACTTTTAAGGATGTATTTACACTCGTAATACATTATATGTAAATACATTTTAACATAAGTTAATTACGTCTTTTAAATAGTAACATATATATTGTTCAAAAACTTTTTAAATTTGTAGTATGAAAATATATATATATATATATATATATATATATATATATATATATATATATATATATAATACTTTGTTAATATACTTAATGAGATATTTAATTATCATATTTTCAAGTTAAATATATATAAATCCATATATATACACAATAATTAAACAATTAAACAATTAAATCAAGTTATGACATTCGTGAATCATCGGAATAAAAGGGTGACCAAAAGCTTGTGTAAAACTCTTTTCGGAGGTTCATGACTTATTAAAATTCATTGCTTATCAAGTCAGAATTATATAAAGATTAAGTTTAAATTTGGTCAGAAATTTTTGGGTCGTCACATCGGTAGTCAATACACATCCTCATAGAACCATCTTTCTTTTTGACGAACAATATAGGTGCTCCCCACGGTGATGAGCTAGGACGAATGAATCCTTTCTCCAGAAGCTCTTGTAGTTGCATAGATAGCTCTTTCATTTCTGATGGAGCTAGCCGGTATGGTGCCTATGCAATAGGTGCAGCACCGGGGATCAAATCAATTTGAAACTCAACTTGTCTTTGTGGTGGAAGACCAGGGAGTTCATCAGGAAATACTTCAGAAAAGTCTTTAACAACATGAACGTCTTCAATACGCCGTTCATCTGGCTTGACTTCCTTTATGTGAGCCAAAATGGCTTGACATCCTTTCATAAGGTACTTTCGGGTTTTGATGCATGAGATAAGATTAAGTTTGGAACCACTCTTATCTCCTTGGATAACAAGAATTTCACCAGTTTCGAGAGTAATATTAATTGTCTTATCAAAACACTGGATACCCACTTTCATCGGGGATAACCAATCCATCCTTAAGACTACATCAAAGCTTCCTAGTTCAACAGGCAATAAGTCAACCTTGAAGGTTTTATTAGCTAGAGTCAGATTACATTCCTTGTAGATCCGGTCAACATTTATAAATTTCCCGTTGGCCATTTCTACAAGACACTTAGTGTCTAAGTTTTGAGGTTTCTCGTCAAATAAGGCACAGAATTCAGTAGACACATAACTTCTATCAGCCCCAGTATCGAATAACACAGAAGCATAGCAGTTGTTGATAAGAAATGTACCAGTAATGACGTCATCGTCATCCCTAGCTTCTTCAACAGTCATGACGAATGCTCTTCCCTTAGCATTACCAGTTGTTGCAGTATTGTTCTTAGGGCAGTTGGTTTTGTAATGCCCCTTTTCCCCACAACCAAAACAAGTAGGCACGGTTTGATTTGTATTTGTAGTAGGCAGACCAACCTTGCAATTCTTGGCCGAGTGACCAATCTTCTTACATTTTCCGCACACAGCAGTGCAAAACCCATAATGATGCCTATCACAGCGATTACATAGCGGCTTTGTTCCAATATAACCACTTTTTGTAGTATCACCAACCTTCTTGTTTGAATTATGACCTGTACCTTGAGTAGGCTCGAACTTTCTTTTGTTATCAGTAGCCTTCACTTCGGTCTGTTTTTCCTTGGCATTTCTTCTCGCAGCCATAAACAGATTTTAAGTCATCAACATTGTAGCCTCAATAGTTTCTTTACCAGCAGCTATAACATTCCCCTGAATCTGAGGAGGAAGACCTATGATATACTTTTCAATCTTCTTGCTTTCAGGAGTAACCATACTAGGGCATAGAGCAGCTAGCTCCAGAAATCGGTTGATGTATTCTTCAACTTCAAGATTTTTCATTCTTAACTCCCAGAATTCGACTTCAAATTTTTGGACTTGATTCCTGGGACAATACTTACCAGCCAGCATGGTTTTTAATGTTTCCCATGGTATGGCTAGGGCAGTAGTCCATCCAGCTGTACCAGCATATGCAGTCTGTGACGACCCAGAAATTTCTGACCAAATTTAAACTTAATCTTTAAATGATTTTGACACGATAAGCAAAGTCTGTAATATTGAGTCTCAAAAATTCTTAAACTGTTTACATAGATTCATTTGACCTTTGACTATTTCCGACGATTCACGAACAAATTGATGGTAAATAAATATGTAATTAAATAAATGTATATTTATATATAAACGTAAGTATTGGAAATGATAAAATATTATTAACTCATTAAAATTAAATATGTAAAATATTATACAAAATAAGTTATTACTAAAATAAATCTATGTATAGGTATATATGATTTCTATAATAATTATTATCATATGTATATTTGATGATATATAAAAACTATAAATATTATATGTCGAAATTATTTTAAACGAATATAACATATCAAGTAAATATATATCTAATAATTATAAAACAGTTATATTTAATATACAAACACATATATTATAATTTTTGTTAAAATGAATAAATAATGTTCAACACATGTTATATATGGTACAATTATTATATATACTATTATTATGTTAAATATAATTACACATTCAAAATATGATTGTTATATTAACATTACTATTAGTACTTTCATTAATATTAATATTAATATTAATATTAATATCTGTATCATTAATATTATTATTTTTAATACAAAATATATATATCTAAATTGGTATGAATAAGTTGATATATATCATTTGATATATTATTATTATTATCAATGTTATTAATATTATTATTAATATTAGTATAATTAGTATTATTGTTATTAACTATATTATACATATATGGTAATTATCATTATTATCATTAGTAACATTATTATTACTATCATATTATTATAAAATTTGTATTATTATTATGTATAATATTAAGAGCATTATTATTATTATTATTATTATTATTATTATTATTATTATATTTATTAATAATATTAATTATAATCTATAAAAAAATATAAATATAAGAGTTATACATATATAGAAATATATAAATACAAATCGACAAATATATATATATATATATATATATATATATATATATATATATATATATAAATATATATTAGGAAATCTGTATTATTATTATTATTAGTATTATTATTATTATTGTTAATATACTTATTAATACTAATTAGATATAGAATAAATACAGATATATATCCCATAAATTACGGGATTCAGTTTCACTTCACTATCACACTTATCCAATTTTTGTTTCTATCTAAAAGTGATTACATATTAAAAATCAATTCGTACGAATAGGATGGAAGTCGTTTTATTTCTTTTGTCTTAGTATCAGTACGATTGAAAGAACCTATCGACCTTTTGGACTAGAAAATCAACCCCTATAATTCATGTTAGGAAAGATAAGATTCATTCAATTATTTCCTTATTATCATCAATTATCGATTACATCATTTTTTTTTTTACAGAAAACCCCATTAAACAGCTCGTCCCCTGTTCTTGTTCTTATTTTTCCAAAAGCTCGATTTTTTTAACAAACTTCAAAATGTAATAATGCAATTGTGTTAGGAATCTGTTATGTAATTTTTCTGCAAAATCTCATGTACCAATTCATTGTATTGAGCTTTAATTTTCGAGTCAAAGTTTGTAAATAAAAAGTCAAACGGTATGTTCTTGGCGAAATTCAAATTTTGTTTTTGTGTTTTAAGTTAAATTGAAGATTGAGAAAGTTTCTAGGAGTGTTTTACTATCTAATTCAGGTGGAAATTGTAATCCAAAACATTCTTAAAGTCGAAATTGAAGTTGAAGTTCTTAACGAGCTGCTGAAAGTGTTTTTCTTAATTTAAATTCGTTTCTATTAATTTTAAATCACATCATAAGTTGCTTTCATTTTGATTATACGTATTAAAAACAATAATTAAGGTAATGGTGATCAATAAACTTGTTTCTGATCGATTTACTAATGAAGAAGATGAAGAAGAATAGAAACAGAAAAGGAACGGGTTTTAAATAAATCGGTTGGGTTTAGTTCATGAAAAACAGATTGGTTCGATGGTTTGTGGTGTTGTCGGGTGGGCGAGAGGTCGCGGGTTCGAGTCTACTCTGTGCCATATTATTTTTTTGAAGGCTTTTTGAGGTAGTATGATTATTCCAATTATTATTATTATTATTATTATTATTATTATTATTATTATTATTATTATTATTATTATTATTATTATTATTATTATTATTATTATTATTATTATTATTATTATTGTTAGACTTATAATTATTATCATTGTTATTTAGTACTTATTATGATTATTACAATTATAGTAATTATAGTTAATATTAACATTGTTATTACTAATATTATTATCACTTGCATGTATTATTATTTAGGATTATTGTTATTATTATCATTTTAGTTATTATCATGTAACATCATTAAGTATTAATAGTATTATTATTATTATCATTGATATAAGTGTGATTATTATGAATATGATTATTATTACTATTGTTATTACAAAAATTACGCAAAATATTATTATTATCATTAATATTAGTATTAGTATCAAGTTGTTATTATTATTATTATTATTATTATTATTATTATTATTATTATTATTATTATTATTATTATTATTATTATAATTAGTATTATTAATAACATAAGTATCATTTAATGAACTACTACTAAAATTATTATCTTTAGTAATAAAATGGTTATTTTTATAGTTATTATTAATATCAGTATTATTACCGTTATCATTAATACTAGAAGTATCATTATTATTAACATTATAAGTATTATTAAAAATTATCAATTTATATAAAATTTTCATAATTATTATTATTATCAAATCTAATAGTATTATTACCCTTATTTTAATATTTTCATAAAGTTAACTAACAAATGATATCCAGATAACAATATACTTAATAACCATCATAAAACTATATTAATATCTTATTTATTAAAATATATAAAATGAATATACTTAATAAGATATATAGTTTATTAATATAAAAATTATATCACTAATAATAATGTATATATTTGTCTGATTACAAGTATATGTTTTATATAAATGATATAGGTTCGTGAATCCGAGTCCAACCCTGCATTGTTCAATGTCGTCATATGTATTTTTACTACAAAATACAGTAGTGTGAGTTTCATTTGCTCCCTTTTTAAATGTTTTTGCAATATATATTTTTGAGACTGAGAATACATGCGCTGCTTTTATAAATGTTTGACGAAATAGACACAAGTACTTGAAACTACATTGTATGGTTGGATTACTATACCGAATATTGCCCCTTCAAGTCTGGTAACCTAAGAATTAGGGAAATGGCCCCTAATTGACGTGAATCCTAAAGATAGATATATGGGCCTAACAAACCCCATTCTGGAATTTGGAATGCTTTAGTACTTCGATTTAAATGGTGATTGCGATTGCCAATATTATATGGCGTACTTGCGAGTATGCGGGGAATATTCTATATGCATTATGTTAATGTCGGTTACCAGGTGTTCATCATACGAACGATTTTTATACACTTGCGAGTGTAATATTATTTATGAAAAATTAGAATCTTGTGGTCTATTAAAATGATGAAAATGATCGATTATGATAAACTAATGAACTCACCAACCTTTTGGTTGACACTTTAAAGCATGTTTATTCTCAGGTATGAAAGAAATCTTCCACTGTGCATTTGCTCATATTAGAGATATTACTTGGAGTCATTCATGACATATTTCAAAAGACGTTGCATTCGAGTCGTCAAGTTCATCAAGATTATTACTAAGTCAATTATAGTTGGAAA
Organism: Rutidosis leptorrhynchoides; assembly: GCF_046630445.1. NCBI lineage: Eukaryota > Viridiplantae > Streptophyta > Magnoliopsida > Asterales > Asteraceae > Rutidosis > Rutidosis leptorrhynchoides. Next base: position 401,494,283 of record NC_092333.1, read on the forward strand.
TATTATGAAATGGTATGCATGCCGTCAACTTTCGAAGTAATGAAAGTTTGTCTTTTAAAAACGAATGCAATGTTTGTAAAATGTATCATATAGAGGTCAAGTACCTCGCGATGTAACCAAATGTAATGTATTTGTCTAGATAGATTAGGATGGGTCATCACAGGTGGTATCAGAGCGGTGGTCTTAGCGAACCAGGTCTTGCATTAGTGTGTCTAACTGATAGTTGTTTAGATGCATTAGTGGGTCTGGACTTCGACCGTGTCTGCATGTCAAAAGTTTTGCTTATCATTTTGTGTCGAAAATTACCTGCTTATCATTCTTAGGGAATCACTTACTTATCATCTTAAGTCTAGACACGTCTTACTGCATTTAGTGCATCGATAGTGTATAGACAAAATTCATATCTTAGCGTATCTGTTACTATAGACCTTTCCTGACAGCTTCCGTAGATTCCTCCGTAACTTATGAGATTTTAGTATTATATATGCATATGTAAATTATGTATTGCAGGGTACTAATCTACATCCTATAATCTATTTCTTATCAAAAATCCTTCATCTGATCGTACGAGATGAATCTCTCAACCAGTTTGAATTCCTCGGATTCTGACAGCTATTCCGATATGGAGTTTCACCTAAGCTCCGAAAGCAGCGTCACCAGAATGAATCAACCAATCAGCCATCCCCAATTCATCTGATGGGTTCGTAGTCAACTTAACTGATGGAGACGAGAAGAAGGCGATCCTTTCCACCCACCAACCTGCACTCTTGGCGAAGAACCTGAAGCACTCACTGGTGAACCAATCTGAAACACTATTTTCGCCCTCATTACCCGAATATCTCGCTATGATTATATACTATCTCAAATTCAAAACCTTATTCATCCGTTCGTTCCGACCGATAATCATCCCAGAATAATGGAAGAAGTCAGCGAGCTTCGCGCTCGAGTAATCAATTTGAAAAAATGTGGTGCAAAACCTACCAGCTTCAGCAACATCACCAGTACCAACAGTTCCATCAACATCAACACCAGTACCACCAACAACCCAAGTCTCAACATCACATGCCTCAACATCTCATTCTGTACCCCGAGTATAATCATCGTTCTACATGATGTTCTACATCATTTGTCTTCGTTCGACATGATGATTATGTAATTTCTAATGTTTTAGAGATTATATACTCTAATTCTAACCAAAAAGCAAATGAGATTAATATCATGTTAACTCATTAAATCCATGATTAGATCTGAAGAAAATATATATGTATATATGTTTTCATAATGATTGTAATTAAAAATTCTTTTATACAAACTGTTAATGGTGAGAATATTTTAACGGGTAGGTAATACCCGAGAAATATTTAGATTTCACATTAATAAGTTACACTGTACATTCTTCGAATCTGATTCAACTGTCATCAACTATCCTAATTACATCCACAGATATACGAATCCGTTCACCACAAAATAACCATTTTCATTCAATTTCATATTTGAATTTTGACTTATCAGAATCCAACAAGTGGCATAATGAAGAAAACATTGGACAAAATAAAATTTGTTAGAAACAAACAAATTAACAATGAGAAATTTTGTTAAGAATCCACGCTAACAAAATCCTAGCTAACTGTTCCTAGCTAACTGTTAATTCCTTATTACATTTAATTATTGCAATTTATTTTATCGCAATTTAATTCTCGCAAATTTATTTATTGTCATTTAATTTCTGTTATTTATTTTACGCACTTTATTTATCGTTATTTAAATACTGTTATTTAAGCATTTTAAATATCGGGACACGTATACAAGGTTTTGATATATCATATCGACGCATCTGTATATATTATTTTGGAATAACCATAGACACTCTATATGCAGTAATATTTGAGTTAGCTATACAGGGTTGAGGTTGATTCTAAAATAATATATATACTTTGAGTTGTGATCGAGTCTGAGACATGTATAAAATGGGTCACGATACGTATTAATTAATTCGAATATTATATATTAAACTATATATATGAATTATTGAATTACTAACTGTGGACTACCAACTGTGGACTACCAACATTGGACAATTAAAATGAATTAAAATATTGATTATAACATATGAAACTAAACATCTCTTCAAGTTTGCCACTTGATATCATCTTAAACCTCATTTGTATCTTGACGATTACAATCTGCGTTCAAATCTTTCATGATTCTTGAAAACACCTCAATCGAGAGGATAAACCAACCGCACTTCATCTACGGAAGAAAAGATCGATGCATATAGTCATGCATCTGAAAAACTCTCGGAAACTAAGTAAACGTTTAACACGTAGTTGTGCTAATTCCTTAATGTTATTATTACCCAAAATAACTTGATAATCTCTTTCAAAGTAGCAAATTTTGTCACAACTCCAGCAAGACAACTTCGACTATTCGTTCGAAACAACCTTATTATAACCTTGATATATATGCGTGCTCTTTTATTGTTACCGGGGAACCTTTTATATTCCACCATATTACCATCAGCGTTTAATCATCTAAAAACAAAATTCTCCTGACACCACCTCGGATTGATAAACGATGATTCAGATATCGTAGCATTAAATGTAAAGGAAACAGAAAAATTGTAGATGGTCTAAACGGCCAAAAGTTTGATGATAAAGAAGGGAGTGTTAGGAACGCTCGATAGAAAATTTGGTACTGAAAAAGAGATTGAGCAAACCATGAAGGAGACCAAGGCCAAATACAAGGACCATACCATATATTCAAAGAAACCAGGTAATTCTGGATCCGATGAAACCTTCAACGAATATCTCGCTCCGTACTTATGTTAAAATCTTGCGGAAAAATCTTTCTTCATCAACCATCGAACTTAGAAATTCCAAAATATCATCATAAATATCTTCGATATTTTTGAAGATATTTTCATAAATATTCTCGTCCGAAATTATTTATCTCTTCGTGCTATCTATATTACAACATAAAGGAAACTACTTTAGTTTCAAAAAAAAAAATCTTTAAAAATTGAGTTTGAATTATGAATGATTTTGAAGTAGTGTTGGAAATTGATGCATGAGTTAGTATAATATAATGACACTTGATCAACGTGATTATATTACAGTAAGTCATGCTGAGTTTCTAATGGAACGTGATGATTCACAGATCATACCGTCATCACGTGCCATGTTACATAACTCTTTCATTCTGATTAACTTCTGAACATATCCAGAAAATATATTCTTGATAGTTCTATTCTCAGTGATTATGGTAATTTGATAAATCAAATCATGCTAATACATTCTTTCTGGTTTAGAACATTATGTTCATTCGAAACTCCATACTTACGAATTCTGGACCATTACCCGCTTTACTAAAGGCCGAAAAGATAATAAAAAAAAAAGCAAAGGGCTCCAAAATATAAGAGAAAATATAAAGCCCAATAATAACACGGAGGTTACAAATCGTGGATATTAATACGAATAGCAATATAAAGACACGGTAGAATTAAGAATAGTATCACCCCAATGTAATAGTGAAAGTAAACAGATTTTTCTGGTGGAATATTGAAAGGAAGAATGACGGAAATGATAATTAGGAAAATATCAAGGATTAGAATTGGATTAAGCATTTTCACAATCTCTTGGATGTATGAACTAAGAAAGAAAGTATAGGAATGGTGAGAATAATGGAACGGAAGAGCTTAATTTATAATGGAAATATCAGACAGAGTAATCGAGACAGATCACCGTATTTAATTTTAGAGATCTTAATTTCCTTACTCGTCGAAGAATCAAATTTTTTATTAGATTTCGAAGATTTTCTTTAAATCCCTTGAATTCCAGAATTCGACAAAGACCACGTTAAAAGTTAAGACGCACCTTATTCTCTAAAATCAATCGTGACTACGTCACTAGTTAAGACGAACATGCATTTACTCATTCCACCCTTTTGTGGTAACTTCACTCGTACGCTTCGCATAATCGAATCGTTTTATCTATAGTACTCAATGATGATAAAACTCTATTTGTCAATTCATATTCGTCATGAAAACATTTTTATTGTTAGCCATGACCACCTCACTCAAATTTCGGGACGAAATTTCTTTAACGGGTAGGTACTGTGACGACCCGGAAATTTTCGACCAAATTTAAACTTAATCTTTATATGATTTCGACACGATAAGCAAAGTCTGTAATATTGAGTCTCAAAAATTCTTAAACTGTTTACATAGATTCATTTGACCTTTGACTATTTTCGACGATTCACGAACAAATTGATGGTAAATAAATATGTAATTAAATAAATGTATATTTATATATAAACGTAAGTATTGGAAATGATAAAATATTATTAACTCATTAAAAATTAAATATGTAAAATATTATACAAAATAAAATATTACTAAAATAAATCTATGTATAGGTATATACGATTTCTATAATAATTATTATCATATGTATATTAGATGATATATAAAAACTATAAATATTATATGTCGAAATTATCTTAAACGAATATAACATATCAAGTAAATATATATCTAACAATTATAAAATAGTTATATTTAATATACAAACACATATATTATAATTTTTGTTAAAATGAATAAATAATATTCAACACATGTTATATATGGTACAATTATAATATATACTTGTAACATCCCAAATATTTAAGGTATTATTTTATGTAAATTATTATTGCTAAGAAATTAAATGGTAAAAGTCATTTTATGTTAATGGATGAAAGTTAAGTTTATTGGTTAAGTTAGGAAGGACTAAGGGTGAAAAGTTAAGATTAAGGACTTCCCTAACTAGAGTTGTGGTGGGGAGGGTAGAAAGTGTCAATAGGCCAAAGTTATTTTAATAAAAAGAATCAAAAAGCTGGAAATTAGACTATGAGTGCAAAAATACAGAGAATCCTCCTGCTACTGTGTGTGTGTCGACTTGGGTAGAGGAGAAGGAGAGATTCACCATTTTGTGAAATTAAGAGCATGCAATTGAAGATTTGTGAAATCTAACACACCTTAATCACTCTAGCAAGCTTTAATCTTCCAATTTCACTCTCTTTGTGCACAATTAGGATTCTTAAACTCTAAAAGACAAGGTATGAATTTTGTGTCTAATTATTGCTTGCATTGTATGTTAATGATGAGATTATGCTTAAGAAAGTTGCTATTTGTTGAGTTGTGCACAATTGTTTGAGTTAGAATGGATTTGTTGATGATTTTGGAAGTAATTACATGTATGAACTTGCATTATAGATGTATGGCATGATTATGGTGAGAATGATGATGTTCTAGTTAGATTTCTAGTCATGCACACCAAGTGTTTGTTAAAATGTCTCAAAGAGATGATTATGTGTTCTAGCTAGAAATTGTGATGAAGGATGTTCATGTATGAACTATGGTAATTGTTGTAGATTATAGAAATTGATAATTTGACAAGTTAATGGTGTTAGTAATGAAATTGAATTACTATGCACATTTGATGTTTAATGAAAGGATTAAAGGAAAAGTTGCATGATAAAGCTAAAAGTGATGAGTTAGTAATGTACATGATTAAAAGGTGATGTTTGATTGGTAACATGCTTGTTTTAGAAAAGATGAGTTCAAGGTTAGAAAGTATGTGTGTATGTATGTATGTTGTGATTAGGGGGTTGAGTGTATGAGTAAGTATAAATGATGTAATGATCCAAGAAAGTTATGATTTTGATTTAGTTATGTGATTAATGAGATTAGCTCATATATAGGTGCTAATCAAGGAAAAGAGGTCACAAGTGATCAAGGAAATCCATTTAAACAAGGTGAGTTTATAGGGGGTAATATGGGCGGGTCAAGAGTGGCTTAGTGTTCTCGGATTGCATCCGTGCAAGAGGGTAACGACTAAGTGCACTAGTTATGTAGCTTAGATAGAACTATTGGGTTAGCTCAATAGTTGTATCTATGGTTGATGTTTAGCTTAGGCAAGGTTATCACATTGCTAGTAATCTTGCCTATGGTTCGTGTTAGCTTAGACACTTTGGGTGTCTAAGTATGAGATGATGATAGCTTAGGCATATTTAGTATGTCTATGGTTAGCTTAGACATGATTACTAGGTTCGGCCTAGTAAGTCATGTCTATGGTATGAATGATCGGATCCGAAAGCATGCAAGCAACCTAAGGGTTGAAGGATAAGTGTTTCGATTATGCCCAAATGATTTATGTTTATGTTCTATGTTTATTGCTTTCCTATAACTCACTAAGTGTAAAAGCTTACCCCCATGATGTTTTATGTTTTAGGTACTAAAGTCCATCGTGAAGGTAAGGAACCCGTGTGAAGCACTCGAGGAGCATTGGCATTAGAGTAAGTGGTATTGCAAGTCCCTTTTGTAATCACGCTCTATGGTTACCGCTTATCAAACGCCATGTATTTGAAGTGTCATGTTTGTCATTATTGAATTTGGGACCAAATGATGGTTTTGTTTCATGAAAACACGTTTGATGTCTAAATGTTGTTATTAGATGGTATACGATGTTAGAAACTGAATCTTAAGTTTGTGTATGAATTTGGTTGTTTTAAATGTGTTTGAGAATGATGGAACGTGCAAAAGTTGGTTTAAGTACAATGTTGTAGGTCAGGCACCCGGATTAGGGTTATGTCGCGCCGCGGCAAAGGGGTCCGCGCCGCGGCATATAACTGAAGTTGAGAACAGAAGCAAGGTTAAGGAGTCTAAAATTTCCTGTGTTGTGTCGCGCCGCGACAAGGCTTGCCGCGCCGCGGCATAAGCCTTGTCCGGCCAGTGACTTAACTTTTCAAATAAAAAAAAAAAAAAAAAAAAAAAATTTTTTTTACTCGAATCAAGGCGTTAAAAGTTGGTATCAGAGCTGTGGTTTAAGGGACTTGGATAATCCACGATAGGGATTATCTAGGCTTAAACCATTGTTGTGAAAGGATAAGCGGTTTAGGACTTGCATAAGTGTTATAGTCGTATAGTTGTGCCATGCTCCATAGGGTAGAGTCATCGACTAGACCCGTAGTATAATGATTGGTTTATGAAAGGAGTTTGATACTCGTTAGCCATGATGTTATAGTGGACTTAATGTGTAATGAATGGTGTAATAACAACAGGCCATTGTTATTACTTCATTTTAGTACACATGAACGCCTACTATAGTTATGGTGAAACGAGTTAGGAATTCTTTCGAATGGTTTGATTTTGTTGAATAATGGTGTTACCGGTATTTGAACTAATGGGTTAATTGTGATATTAGATATGGCTATTGTATCACCAAACCGAGGTCAAGATGAGGATGATGAGTACGTCCGCACCCCATCCACGGAGTCTATAGAAGACTCTCACAACGAATCGGAAGAAGTTAACATGCCAAATGACATTGCGGGGCAAATAGGGCAAGCCTTGATACGTTATACTCCAACTTTGTTAGAGAAGATTAAGACGTTGATCAATGATCAATTAGATGAGAAGTTAAAGACTTTTGTTGCTAATAACTCTACCTTGAGAGATGAAGGGGGAAGTGGAGTAAGGCAAGAAGAGGTAGAAGCCCCTAAGAGAAAGGATGACCGTTTTGAATATAAGAACTTCGCAAATTGCCATCCTCCCGAGTTTCATGGTAAGGTTGACCCTATTGTTAGTCAAAGATGGATTGATGAGATTGAAGAAACTTTCATGTTGTGTGAATGCCCCGAACATTTGAAGGTAATTTATGCGGCTCATCAAATGAAGGGTAGTGGTTACGAGTGGTGGAATTTTATAGTTAAGTCTCATGGGCGAGATGTGGCTACGAGTTTCTCATGGGACAAGTTCCGTGAAATGTTTATGACCCAATTTGCTCCACCCGCCGAGGTTAGTAGGTTGAAATCCGAGTTTATGAATATAGAGCATGGAAGTAAGTCGGTGACCGAGTTTAATGCCGAGTTCAATGATAAGTCTCGATTTTGTCCGGACTTTGTGTCGAGTCCCAAGTTGATGATGGATCATTATCATGAGAAGTTGAATCCCGAGATAAGTGAGTTTATCGACAAGAGCACGTATAAGACTTTGGCCGAAATGATGAATAGAGCACTTGTTAGAGAACACGAACTTAGGAAGAAGGCGGCGTTTAAGCGAAAATTAGATCAAGACTCCAAGGTAATGCAAAATGTTAGTCCGAAAAAGGGTAAGTTTGGTTTCGAATCCCCGCACAAGTCAAAAGGGGGTTTTGTGTCGGGTAAGAGCGGCGGGAAAGAAGCCAAGTCGTGTACCAGGTGTGGTAAGAATCATACGGGTGAATGTAAAGCGGGTACCACCGATTGTTACTCTTGCGGGAAGCCGGGTCATAGGGCCGCCGAATGCCCTAAGAAAGGTAAGCAATGTTACTATTGTTTTGAGAAAGGTCACTTTCAAGCCGAATGTCCGGAATACAAGAAGGATTTAGCTAGTGGTAGTGTTAAGAAAGAGGTTAAGACGGAACCGAAGACTAGTGATAGCCGACCAAGGGCCCGAGCTCATCAGATTACCGCACTCGAAGCGAAGGAGTCCCAAAATGTGGTGTCAGGTACCTTTATTGTAAACTCTTTACCTGCGCATGTTTTGTTTGATTCCGGTGCTACGCGGTCGTTTGTATCATATTCTTTTTGTAAGCATTTTAATATGACCCCAAGTATGTTAGAACACCCATTAGAGGTTGAAATAGCGGATAATAAGACTGTGATGGTGTATAGTATCATTAAGGGGTGTGAAATTATTTTGGATGATGAAAAGTTTGTCATTGATTTAATACCCATGCATATGGGGGAATTTCAAGTAATAGTGGGCATGGATTGGCTAGACGACAATGAAGGAATAATTTTGTGTCGTAAGAAAATTGTGTTAGTTCAATCACCTAGTGGGAAGGTTATATGGATTTATGGGGAAAGAGCTAAGCGTGCTATTCCTATATGCACGTATGCTAAGGCTAAAAGGTTTTTGTCTCACGGGTGTTGTGCGTTTTTGGCACATGTTGTGGATAATTCGAAAAAGATTGTTGATTTAGATGATGTACCGATAGTTAACGAGTTTCCGGATGTGTTTCCAAGTGAATTGCCCGGTGTACCTCCCGAGCGTGAGGTAGAGTTTAGAATAGATTTGATACCCGGGGCCACGCCAATTGCCAAAGCTCCATATCTATTAGCCCCATCGGAAATGAGAGAGATGATGACTCAATTGCAAGATTTGATAGATAAAGGTTTTATACGTCCTAGTAGCTCACCTTGGGGAGCTCCGGTTTTATTTGTGAAAAAGAAGGATGGAACTATGAGAATGTGTATTGATTATCGAGAATTGAATAAAGTCACGATTAAGAATAAGTATCCGTTGCCAAGGATAGACGACTTGTTTGATCAATTACAAGGTGCAAGTTTCTTTTCAAAGATAGATTTAAGGTCGGGTTACCATCAATTGAAGGTGAGGGAAGAAGATGTCCCTAAAACGGCTTTTCGAACAAGGTATGGTCATTATGAGTTTGTGGTTATGCCGTTTGGATTAACAAATGCTCCGGCCGCGTTTATGGATTTGATGAATAGAGTTTGTCGACCGATGCTTGATAGGTATGTAATTGTGTTCATTGATGACATTTTGGTATATTCTAAGAGTGAAGAGGAACATACGGTACATTTAAGACAAGCATTAGAGACTTTAAGAAGAGAAAGATTGTTTGCTAAGTTCTCTAAGTGTGAGTTTTGGCTTCGTGAAGTTCAATTTTTGGGTCATGTCATTAACAAGAAGGGTATTTGTGTTGATCCGGTTAAAATAGAGGCAATTATGAGATGGGAACCACCTACGAATCCTACCGAGGTTAGGAGTTTTCTAGGCTTAGCGGGGTATTATCGACGGTTTATACAAGATTTCTCGAGAATAGCCACCCCACTCACTAAGTTGACTCGGAAAAGTGTGCCATGGAAATGGGAAGAAAAGCAGGAACAAGCGTTTCAACTCCTTAAGGAGAAGCTTGTTCAAGCTCCTATATTGGTTTTACCGGAAGGAAATGAGAACATGACGGTTTATTGTGATGCTTCTAAGAAAGGCTTAGGGTGTGTATTGATGCAAAATGGGAAGGTCATAGCATACGCTTCCCGACAATTGAAGGAACACGAGAAACGTTATCCCACACATGATCTAGAATTGACGGCCGTAGTTTTTGCTTTAAAGATTTGGCGTCATTATCTTTATGGTGTTAAGTTTTCCATTTATACCGATCATAAGAACTTAAAGTATTTGTTTGATCAAAGGGATTTGAACGATAGACAAAGGAGGGGTCTTGATTTAGTGAAAGATTATGATTGTGAGATCTTATATCACCCCGGAAAAGCGAACGTGGTGGCGGATGCTCTTAGTAGGAAGTCGAGTCATCAACCGATTAAGATAACAAGTTTGGCTATGGTAATAGCACCTCAAATACTTGATGATATTCGTGATGCACAAGGTGAAGCATTATCGCCCGAGAACGTGAGAAAGGAAAGGATCAAGGGGCAAGTTAATGATTTTATAGTGGATTCTCGTGGTTTAAGGCTTAGATATGGGAGAGTTTGGGTACCTTTGCAAAGTGGTGTTAGAAGTGAGCTCCTTGACTTAGCTCACAAGTCTAAGTATTCGATTCACCCCGGTGCTACGAAGATGTATAGAGATTTAAGGAAAGACTATTGGTGGCCGGGAATGAAAAGGGATATAGTTAAGTATGTGCACAAGTGTCTTACTTGTCTTCAAGTGAAGGCCGATCATCAAATGCCTTACGGTAAGATGCAACCTTTAGAGGTACCGGTTTGGAAATGGGAGCATATTACGATGGATTTGGTGACTAAGTTACCTAAGACCCCTAGACAACACGATGCGATTTGGGTTATTGTTGATAGATTGACTAAGAGTGCATTGTTTTTGGCAATAAGAGAAGCTTCGTCCTCGGAAGCAATGTCTAAGTTATATATGAAAGAAGTTGTTGCAAGGCATGGAGTGCCGGTTTCCATAGTTTCGGATCGAGACACTCGATTCACATCTCGATATTGGAGGAAATTTCAAGAGGAAATGGGTACTAAGTTACACATAAGTACCGCGTTTCACCCGCAAACGGATGGTCAAAGTGAAAGGACTATACAAACTCTTGAAGATATGTTAAGAGCATGTATCATCGATTTTGGTGGGAGTTGGGATACTCATTTACCTTTAGTTGAATTTTCATATAACAATAGTTATCACTCTACGATTGGAATGGCACCATATGAGATGTTGTATGGAAGGAGGTGTAGAACCTCGATTTGTTGGGGCGAGGTAGGTCAACGAGAATTGGGAAGCACGGAAATAGTGCAACAAACCACCGAGATGATTGATCAAATTCGTGAAAGAATGAAGGCGGCACAAGATCGACAAAAGTCATATGTTGATAAGAGGAGAAAGCCGATAGAATTTCAAGTAGGTGATAAAGTGATGCTAAAAGTTTCTCCATGGAAAGGCATTATCCGTTTTAGAAAGAGGGGAAAATTGGGTCCAAGGTTCGTGGGACCATTTGAGATAGTGGCGAAAGTTGGGAAGGTAGCCTACCGTTTGGCTTTACCCGATGAATTGAGTAATATACATGACACGTTTCACGTGTCGCAATTGAGAAAGTGTTTGGCGGATGATTCAACCTATGTTCCTTTGAATGAAATTGAGGTCGATAATAAGTTAAGATATGCGGAGAAGCCGATAAAGATTTTGGATCAAAAGGTTAAGCACTTGAGAAATAAATCGGTTATATTGTTGAAGGTATTATGGCAATTTAGAAAAGGTTCCGAATGTACATGGGAACCCGAAGAATGGCTCATGAAGTATTATCCATCGTTGCATCAAGAATGGTTCGCGAGGACGCGAACGATCCAAGAGGGGGAGAGTTGTAACATCCCAAATATTTAAGGTATTATTTTATGTAAATTATTATTGCTAAGAAATTAAATGGTAAAAGTCATTTTATGTTAATGGATGAAAGTTAAGTTTATTGGTTAAGTTAGGAAGGACTAAGGGTGAAAAGTTAAGATTAAGGACTTCCCTAACTAGAGTTGTGGTGGGGAGGGTAGAAAGTGTCAATAGGCCAAAGTTATTTTAATAAAAAGAATCAAAAAGCTGGAAATTAGACTATGAGTGCAAAAATACAGAGAATCCTCCTGCTACTGTGTGTGTGTCGACTTGGGTAGAGGAGAAGGAGAGATTCACCATTTTGTGAAATTAAGAGCATGCAATTGAAGATTTGTGAAATCTAACACACCTTAATCACTCTAGCAAGCTTTAATCTTCCAATTTCACTCTCTTTGTGCACAATTAGGATTCTTAAACTCTAAAAGACAAGGTATGAATTTTGTGTCTAATTATTGCTTGCATTGTATGTTAATGATGAGATTATGCTTAAGAAAGTTGCTATTTGTTGAGTTGTGCACAATTGTTTGAGTTAGAATGGATTTGTTGATGATTTTGGAAGTAATTACATGTATGAACTTGCATTATAGATGTATGGCATGATTATGGTGAGAATGATGATGTTCTAGTTAGATTTCTAGTCATGCACACCAAGTGTTTGTTAAAATGTCTCAAAGAGATGATTATGTGTTCTAGCTAGAAATTGTGATGAAGGATGTTCATGTATGAACTATGGTAATTGTTGTAGATTATAGAAATTGATAATTTGACAAGTTAATGGTGTTAGTAATGAAATTGAATTACTATGCACATTTGATGTTTAATGAAAGGATTAAAGGAAAAGTTGCATGATAAAGCTAAAAGTGATGAGTTAGTAATGTACATGATTAAAAGGTGATGTTTGATTGGTAACATGCTTGTTTTAGAAAAGATGAGTTCAAGGTTAGAAAGTATGTGTGTATGTATGTATGTTGTGATTAGGGGGTTGAGTGTATGAGTAAGTATAAATGATGTAATGATCCAAGAAAGTTATGATTTTGATTTAGTTATGTGATTAATGAGATTAGCTCATATATAGGTGCTAATCAAGGAAAAGAGGTCACAAGTGATCAAGGAAATCCATTTAAACAAGGTGAGTTTATAGGGGGTAATATGGGCGGGTCAAGAGTGGCTTAGTGTTCTCGGATTGCATCCGTGCAAGAGGGTAACGACTAAGTGCACTAGTTATGTAGCTTAGATAGAACTATTGGGTTAGCTCAATAGTTGTATCTATGGTTGATGTTTAGCTTAGGCAAGGTTATCACATTGCTAGTAATCTTGCCTATGGTTCGTGTTAGCTTAGACACTTTGGGTGTCTAAGTATGAGATGATGATAGCTTAGGCATATTTAGTATGTCTATGGTTAGCTTAGACATGATTACTAGGTTCGGCCTAGTAAGTCATGTCTATGGTATGAATGATCGGATCCGAAAGCATGCAAGCAACCTAAGGGTTGAAGGATAAGTGTTTCGATTATGCCCAAATGATTTATGTTTATGTTCTATGTTTATTGCTTTCCTATAACTCACTAAGTGTAAAAGCTTACCCCCATGATGTTTTATGTTTTAGGTACTAAAGTCCATCGTGAAGGTAAGGAACCCGTGTGAAGCACTCGAGGAGCATTGGCATTAGAGTAAGTGGTATTGCAAGTCCCTTTTGTAATCACGCTCTATGGTTACCGCTTATCAAACGCCATGTATTTGAAGTGTCATGTTTGTCATTATTGAATTTGGGACCAAATGATGGTTTTGTTTCATGAAAACACGTTTGATGTCTAAATGTTGTTATTAGATGGTATACGATGTTAGAAACTGAATCTTAAGTTTGTGTATGAATTTGGTTGTTTTAAATGTGTTTGAGAATGATGGAACGTGCAAAAGTTGGTTTAAGTACAATGTTGTAGGTCAGGCACCCGGATTAGGGTTATGTCGCGCCGCGGCAAAGGGGTCCGCGCCGCGGCATATAACTGAAGTTGAGAACAGAAGCAAGGTTAAGGAGTCTAAAATTTCCTGTGTTGTGTCGCGCCGCGACAAGGCTTGCCGCGCCGCGGCATAAGCCTTGTCCGGCCAGTGACTTAACTTTTCAAATAAAAAAAAAAAAAAAAAAAAAAATTTTTTTTACTCGAATCAAGGCGTTAAAATACTATTATTATCTTAAATATAATTACACATTCAAAATATGATTGTTATATTAACATTACTATTAGTACTTTCATTAATATTAATATTAATATTAATATTTGTATCATTAATATTATTATTTTTAATACAAAATATATATCTAAATTGGTATGAATAAGTTGATATATATAATTTGATATATTATTATTATTATCAATGTTATTAATATTATTATTAATATTAGTATAATTAGTATTATTGTTATTAACTATATTATACATCTATGGTAATTGTCATTATTATCATTAGAAACATTATTATTACTATCATATTATTATAAAAATTTTATTATTATTATGTATAATATTAAGAGCATTATTATTATTATTATATTTATTAATAATATTAATTATAATCTATAAAAAAATATATATAAATATAAGAGTTATACATATATAGAAATATATAAATATAAATCGTCAAATATATATATATATATATATATATATATACACAAATATATATTAGGAAATCTGTATTATTATTATTATTATTATTATTATTAATATACTTATTAATACTAATTAGATATAGAATAAATACAGATATATATATCCCATAAATTACGGAATTCAGTTTCACTTCACTATCACACTTATCCAATTTTTGTTTCTATCTAAAACTGATTACATATTAAAAATCAATTCGTACGAATAGGATGGAAGTCATTTTATTTTTTTTGTCTTAGTATCAGTACGATTGAAAGAACCTGTCGACCTTTTGGACTAGAAAATCAACCCCTATAATTCATGTTAGGAAAGATAAGATTCATTCAATTATTTCCTTATTATCATCAATTATCGATTACATCATATATTTTTTTTACAGAAAAACCCATTAAACAGCTCGTCCCCTGTTCTTGTTCTTATTTTTCCAAAAGCTCGTTTTTTTAACAAACTTCAAAATGTAATAATGCAATTGTGTTAGGAATCCGTTATGTAATTTTTCTGCAAAATCTCATGTACCAATTCATTGTATTGAGCTTTAATTTTCGAGTCAAAGTTTGTAAATAAAAAGTCAAATGGTATGTTCTTGGCGAAATTCAAATTTTGTTTTTGTGTTTTAAGTTAAATTGAAGATTGAGAAAGTTTCTAGGAGTGTTTTACTATCTAATTCAGGTGGAAATTGCAATCCAAAACATTCTTAAAGTCAAAATTGAAGTTGAAGTTCTTAACGAGCTGTTGAAGGTGTTTTTCTTAATTTAAATTCGTTTCTGTTAATTTAAAATCACATCATAAGTTGTTTTCATTTTGATTATATGTATTAAAAACAATAATTAAGTTAATGGTGATCAATAAACTGGTTTTTGATCGATTTACTAATGAAGAAGATGAAGAAGATTAGAAACAGAAAAGGAACGGGTTTTAAATAAATCGGTTGGGTTTAGTTCATAAAAAACAGATTGGTTCGATGGTTTGTAGTGTTGTCGGGTGGGCGAGAGGTCGCGGGTTCGAGTCTACTCTGTGCCATATTATTTTTTTGAAGGCTTTTTGAGGTAGTATGATTATTCCATTTATTATTATTATTATTATTATTATTATTATTATTATTATTATTATTATTATTATTATTATTATTATTATTATTATTATTATTATTATTATTGTTAGACTTATAATTATTATCATTGTTATTTATTACTTATTATGATTATTACAATTATAGTAATTATAGTTAATATTAACATTGTTATTACTAATATTATTATCACTTGCATGTATTATTATTTAGGATTATTGTTATTATTATCATTTTAGTTATTATCATGTAATATCATTAAGTATTAATAGTATTATTATTATTATTATCATTGATATAAGTGTGATTATTATGAATATGATTATTATTACTATTGTTATTACGAAAATAACACAAAATATTATTATTATCATTAATATTAGTATTAGTATCAAGTTATTATTATTATTATTATTATTATTATTATTATTATTATTATTATTATTATTATTATTATTATTATTATTATTAATAACATAAGTATCATTTAATGAACTACTACTAAAATTATTATCTTTAGTAATAAAATGGTTATTTTTATAGTTATTATTAATATCAGTATTATTACCGTTATCATTAATACTAGAAGTATCATTATTATTAACATTATAAGTATTATTAAAAATTATCAATTTATATAAAATTTTCATAATTATTATTATTATCAAATCTAATAGTATTATTACTCTTATTTTAATATTTTCATAAAGTTAACTAACAAATGATATCCAGATAACAATATACTTAATAACCATCATAAAACTATATTAATATATTATTTATTAAAATATATAAAATGAATATACTTAATAAGATATATAGTTTATTAATATAAAAATTATATCACTAATAATAATGTATATATATTTCTCTGATTACAAGTATATGTTTTATATAAATGATATAGGTTTGTGAATCCGAGGCCAACTCTACATTGTTCAATGTCGTCATATGTATTTTTACTACAAAATACAGTAGTGTGAGTTTCATTTTCTCCCCTTTTAAATGTTTTTGCAATATATATTTTTGTAACTGAGAATACATGCGCTGCTTTTATAAATGTTTGACGAAATAGACACAAGTACTTGAAACTACATTGTATGGTTGGATTACTATACCGAATATTGCCCCTTCAAGTCTGGTAACCTAAGAATTAGGGAAACGGTCCCTAATTGACGCGAATCCTAAAGATAGATCTATGGGCCTAACAAACCCCATTCTGGAATTTGGAATGCTTTAGTACTTCGATTTAAATGGTGATTGCGATTGCCAATATTATATGGCATACTTGCGAGTATGCGGGGAATATTCTATATGCATTATGTTAATGTCGATTACCAGGTGTTCATCATACGAATGATTTTTATACACTTGCGAGTGTAATGTTATTTATGAAAAATGAGAATCTTGTGGTCTATTAAAATGATGGAAATGATCGATTATGATAAACTAATGAACTCACCAACCTTTTGGTTGACACTTTAAAGCATGTTTATTCTCAGGTATGAAAGAAATCTTCCGATGTGCATTTGCTCATATTAGAGATATTACTTGGAGTCATTCATGACATATTTCAAAAGACGTTGCATTCGAGTTATCAAGTTCAACAAGATTATTACTAAGTCAATTATAGTTGGAAATATTATGAAATGGTGTGCATGCCGTCAACTTTCGAAGTAATGAAAGTTTGTCTTTTAAAAACGAATGCAATGTTTGTAAAATGTATCATATAGAGGTCAAGTGAAAGGACCCGTTCATATACATTATAAACGATTCACAATAGTTGATTACATTGCGAGGTATTTGACCTCTATATGATACATTTTACAAACATTGCATTCGTTTTTAAAAGACAAACTTTCTTTACATCGAAAATTGACAGGCATGCATACCATTTCATAATATCCACTATCCAACTATAAATTGATTTAATAATAATCTTTGATGAACTCAATGACTCGAATGCAACGTTCTTCGAAATATGCTATGAAAGACTCCAAGTAATATCTTTAAAATGAGCAAATGCACAGCGGAAGATTTCTTTAACACCTGAGAATAAACATGCTTTAAAGTGTCAACCAAAAGGTTGGTGAGTTCATTAGTTTATCATAATCATTTATTTCCATCATTTTAATAGACCACAAGAATTTCATTTCTAGATCTCATAAATATACGTCCCATACATAGAGACAAAAAATAATCATTCATATGGTGAACACCTGGTAACCGACATTAACTAGATACATATAAGAATATCCCCTATCATTCCGGGATCCTCCTTCGGACATGATATAAATTTCGAAGTACTAAAGCATCCGGTACTTTGGATGGGGTTTGTTAGGCCCAATAGATCTATCTTTAGGATTCGCGTCAATTAGGGTGTCTGTTCCCTAATTCTTAGATTACCAGACTTTAATAAAATGGGGCATATTCGATTTCGATAATTCAACCATAGAATGTAGTTTCAATTACTTGTGTCTATTTCGTCAAACATTTATAAAAGCGCATGTATTCTCAGTCCCAAAAATATAAAGGGTAAAAAGGCAAATGAAACTCACCATACTGTATTTCGTAGTAAAAATACATATAACGTCATTGAACAAGTGCAAGGTTGGCCTCGGATTCACGAACCTAAATTAATTATATATATTTATGTGTTGGTCAATATTTGTCTAACAAATTAGGTCAAGTCATAGTGTACCACAATCCTAATGCTCGAGACTAATATGTAAAAGTCAACAAAAGTAAATTTGACTCAAAATAATTTCCAAAAATCTATACATGATTAATATATAGTTTAAATATCGTCGTTTTATATTTTTAAATATTTTTAAAAGATTTATTAGAGTAAATAATATAATTTATTTATTAATAAATAAAAATTTTATATTAAATTTATATAATAAAATATACTTTTATATATATTAAGTTATAAAATTTATAGGGTTCATTTAATATCATAAAGATAATATAATAAGTATTATTAAAGTAAGTTATTACACGTAGTAAAATATGTTTGTATCACATATTTATTTGATAAAATAATATCTATAATGATAGTAAGTAAAAGTTGTATTATTTTGTAATAATAATTATTATTATAAAAATATCAATATTTATAATTACTAAGATGACATTATGATAAAACGATAATTCTAATTATGATAACTTTAATATTTACGATAATTTTTAATATTATCTTTAAAATAATAATTCTATTTAAAATAATAATAATAATAATAATGATATTTTATAATAACAATGACATTTCTATTAAAATGATAATTTTTGTTAAAATGATAGTTTTAATACTAACGATACTTTTAATAATAATAGTAATGATAAAAATAATAAGAACAATAATTTTATCTAAATCAATATCTTATAATATTTTGATTTCATCATGATACTCTTACTCATTATTTCCTAATCGTTTCATTTAATAGCTTTTAATCGTCTTTTATATCGTGTTCATAATAATGATAATAATAGTAATCAAAATAATTAGGTGTTACAAATATTTGTTTTAATTACACTAATATTAATAATGATAGTTACTATAACATTATTAACGATAATACTAATAATTATCTTAATGATAATATAGTAATAATAATAATAACAATAACAATAACCATTTTTAAATAATGATATATATATTATTAATGATAATAATAATAATACTAATAATAATAATAATAATAATAATAATAATAATAATAATAATAATAATAATAATTGGATAATAATAATAATACTAATTATAACTTTAACGATAATAACGATAGTAATAATAAAAAAATAACAATTTTTAATGATAAATCCCTTTTATTGATAAAGATAATAATAATGATAGTAATAAGATAAAACTAGAACGAAGATTTAAACGACGATAATAATAATCATTTTTAATAAAAATATCGAAAATTCAATTGATTATAACTTCTAATCCGTTCATCGAAACCATTCGATATCTAAAGGAAAAGTTCTTAATTTTTCGCTAGCTTTCCAAGGACATGCATATCTTATACCTTATCTCAACCGCAAGTGTAACTAATTCAAGATTCAACCTAACCTGTCTAAGGGCAATATCAAAAGTACAAGCATGCATAATCCTAAATACTCGAGCACTAGTTAGGGATACATTATTAGTATGTAAAAGTTAAATTATGAGTACTCACGTATCAATATTGAGATTCAATATTGCAGGAAAGGTACGTAGACGCAACGGAAATGATAAACACTATATTGACCTCACGAGCATACCCATGAACCATACTCAATCACCTCCATAGCTATAACCCATAATTTCCTTAATCATATACTACTCGAAAAACAATTTCGAAATCACTCGGACAGCACTCCATCGTAATATTTTATGTATACTAATAATATCTTGAAATAATACGGAGTAAATATATATATGTAAATCGATTGAGAGAGTTTAGAGAAAAATATTTTCAAGTTTCTATGAAATAATGAAACCTATTGAATTCTATTTATAATAGATTTTTGAATTATTAAAGTGAATTATTAAAGTATGAATTATTAAAGTGAATTATTAAAGTATGAATTATTAAAGTGAATTATTAAAGTATGAATTATTAAAGTGAATTATTAAAGTATGAATTATTAAAGTGAATTATTAAAGTTAAATTAAAGTAAAAATAAAGTAAAGGTAAAGTTTAAGTATAGTAAAAGTATAAAACTATGTACGTATAATACGCGTATAAATATATATAATATTAATTTAAATCGTTATATATATTTAATAAAATAAAATATAAATATCGTTATCTTTATCATACTAGTTAAGTAATGAGTTGTCAAAAGTGGTTCTAGATATTTATAAAAGTTATATACGTTTTAATAATAAAGTTCTTTTTAAACTGAAAACGTTTTTGTACGTTTGAAACTAAATAGATCAATCGAGTCTTTATGAGATTCAGTCTTCCACTATCCTTTGTCTAGTTCTCAATGATTGATAATTTGTTCTTATTTATAAATCACTTTACCATTTTCCGAATATTTTTAAAATGGGAAGATTTCTCAAATCAACGTGGGCCTTTCAACAGAGACTTGTAATCATAATTCAATATATTTGATAATTCAATCATTTGATCTTATCTTCTAATTCCATTGATAAACATTTTGAAACAGATACAATCATATAAAGTATTTAATCTAATATTTTGTTTACGTTTCAAGTTATAATATATATACACATATACATATATAATCATATTCGTTTAATGGTTCGTGAATTGTTGGAACTTGGTCGAGGTTGAATGAATGTATGAACATAGTTTAAAATTTTTGAAATTTAACTTAACAAATATTGCTTATCGTGTCAGAAACATATAAAGATTAAAGTTTAAATTTGGTTGGAAATTTTCGGGTTATCACAGTACCTACCCGTTAAAGAAATTTCGTCCCGAAATTTGAGTGGAAAGGTCGCGAATGATAATAAGTATGTTTTCATGATGCATACTGTAGCGACCCGACCAAATCGTCATTGACGGCGCCGACTACTTAGGTCCCGTTGCGTGGTCGTAGTCCCTATATGAGACTCGTTTGACCAAAATTATGTCGCGTTCATTTGAAAGGTTCAAAGTTTAGTTTAGCAAACGGATCGACAATAAGTTAAGTTTACAAAGTTATAAGGTATGAATGAATAACTTGCGACATAATTAGTTTGAAACCACAGTTGCTAAAAATAGCGTAAGTATGTAAACAAAAGTTTGAATCCAAAGGTGCTATCACTAGCGTATGTATGTATGTATCTTGACTCCAAGCAAATAATCAGAGTGTATGCATGTATGCTTGACCCCAAGCAAGTATGAGTGTACGCGGAAGCATGTATCAAATAGCCAAGTATGAACCTGAGAAACATATAGAAAACTGTCAACGCAAAAACGTTGGTGAAATCATAGGTGTATTAGTAAAAGTTATATTTTGAACCACAAGATTTAGTATTTCCATAAATTGATCATCCAAAAGTTGCATTCCAAAAGTTGGTTCGCGAGCACCCAATTATCAAGACTTAACGTTTCCTTCCATAGAACCCCATCACAATAGTGTTAGAACATACACTGTTTCCAGAAAATATATTTCATCCGTAGACGGTAGCGAACCGTCCGTAATGAGGGTTTGTCAAACCCGTATGGCCACACAATATAAGTTCTCGCTTACACCCTGCAAGTGTAACTAATGATAATCGAATTGAGGATTTTTGTTCTAACTCGCTGTGGAATGTTTGTTTTCCTTGTACTTGTGTTCAAAGTATAAAAGCAAGTAGTACAAAATGTAACAAAGTATATGTTTCTCAGCCCACAATTTAAAGTATAAAAAGTTGTTGAAAAGGTGGGACTATGATCTCACCTCGAGTGCACGAGTATAAAAGTACTTCAACAAGTAAACGTGTGCATGAAAGTTGCTTAGCCTTGACCTAAACAAGTAAGTTATATCAATTAACCGGTTACGACACAAGGTCGGGTGAAATGTGTTCAATTAGTCCTATGGCTCGTTACGACTCGATTAAGTATAGCATGTGAATCACGTTGTCAAGTTTCATACAAGAAACAAGTATAAAAGCATGTTAGAATGATTGTATAAAAGTTTGGTTAAGTTTGACTAAAAGTCAAACTTGGTCAAAGTCAACGAAAAAGTCAACACGTTCGGGTTCGGTCCCGAACTATTTTTCTGAGGTTTTTATTCATATATAAGCATATTAGAACAAGTTTCATGTGAATCGGAGGTCGGTAGCTAGTCAAACATTTCGCGTGAAATGTGACAAAGTGAGCAGAATCTGGCCAGGCGATTCTGCGCGCCGCGCGGGTATGTGGCGCGCCGCGCCACTACCTGTCCAGAGAATTCTGGTCAGTTTTTCCAAGTGTGCACGAACCAAAACCTTTTCCAACCCAATTCTTGACCCGCAAACACTTATAATGCCTATCATATATCGTCGGAAAGGTATTTTGACGAGGAATACAACTAACCACATATCATCAATCAAAAACATCATTTACAATAACCGAAAACTCGTCAATTGATCAAGAAAGGTTTATTTTCAAAGTTTCAAGTTCGTAAAACGTATTTTATGATTCGGGAATCCAATTTACACATACGATATGCCGTTTTGAAGGTAATGAGGCATACATTACAACTAAACACTAACAATTAACATTCCATGGCATTCAAGCATCAAAAGTTCATGTCAAGAACTATCAAACCCTAGTCAAACATCACAAAATCAATATTCATGTTTTTGAAGTTTTCTTAATCAACCTACGCATCAAAACGAAGCTAGTGATACTAGTAACACAATTAAAACATGCACTTTAACAATCTAACAACATTAACTCATCCAAAATCAAGGATTAAGCACACCCATTTCAAGTTCATGCTAGTTACTCCAAAAACAACAAATCGAGCAAACCAAACATATATTCATGTTACACACGAGCCATAGACACTAACTAACACAATTTCAAGTATATAAAACGAATTTAGAGAAATTTAGTGTTTTAGAAATGTTACCCAAAATGGATGAAATTGGTACCAAATCGAAGAGGATGATGAGAGGATCACGAATATGTAATTTGTTTTGAAGTTTGCTTCCCGATCCGAATTTAGATGATGAATTAATGGAATGGGTTTGTGTGTGTGTTCTTGAGATGGAGAGAAAAAAAAGAGGAGGGAGATGATGGAATGAATGAAAAATGGGTTGACTAGTTGACCTAGTCAACTAGTTTGCCCATTTGGCAACTCCGGTCCCTCGAGTTTCAAAGCGGGTGCGGGATTTAACCGATCGAATATTTTTAAAACGCTCGAGTAAACGGGTGATGTCAAAATTAAATAGCGGAAATATAATGAACGTTACTCACGGGAACTATTAATTTAAATACGAAAGATTATATTAAAAAAAAAACGGTGTTAAAATTAAATTTAACGGAAAAACGAGGGATGTTACATTATCCACAACTCAAAAGAAATTTCGTCCCGAAATTTAGTTGGAAGTAGTAGTTGTTGAATCTTACTCGAGACCTTGCGTTGTAAATTCTACGAATAAGTGAAGGTACGTCCTTGAGTATTTCCACGAATTTTGACGGTCGGGATCATATGTTGTTTTAAGGTTTGGCTTCCATGATTCATGGTTTCAACCGGTCCTCCTAGGAAGTGAGGGTTATCGTCGATAGTGAGTTCATCAAAGGAGATAACAAGTTCTCGTTTCGCAAAACACGTCTTTGAGTTGATACATCGAATGTAGGATAAACGGAGACCCAAAATGAGTCGGAAAAGTCTAAACGGCTAGCGACGGGTCCAAAACACCCCAAGAATTTAAAGGATCAAAATACCGCGGATTTAGCTTCCTACGTTTTCCCGAAACGGATTGCACCTTTCCAAGGTGCGACTCTTAACGTGACGCGGTTTCCCACGTGGAACTTGAAATGTTTACGTCTAACATCGGCGTAGCTCTTGGTGATTACGAGTCGCGTAGGGTTTTACCTGAATATGAATAAATTTTCTCGGTTGCTCATGAATAACCTCGGCCCCGGTGAATTGATCATCGTTTACTTGGTTCGATAAAGGAGAATGACGTTTCCGGTCACATGTGGTTTCAAAAGGAGTGACGTTAAAACTCGAATGAAAATCATTGTAGTACGAGGATTCGGTTAAAGGAAAATACTTTTCTCAAGTAAATTTGAAGTTGGTAATACAAATTCGTATTATGGTTTTCAAGACTTAAATCGTATGTTTGTTCGGTCCGTCGGGTTATGGTTGATGTGCGGTACTCATGTCTAAACGTGGTCCCGAGACTTTTTGTGAGGCACTCCAAAATCTAGAAGTGAAACGAGGATCTCGGTCCGAAACGGAGTACATTCCGTATGGTATATTTGGACAAGTTTGTTAGGACAAGTTTCTCAAGAAAATTCGCGTCGCGGAAGATTTATCGGTTTCCAAAAACGTTCGTCGGGGCAAGTTCTTATCGGGTTTTGAAAACGATTGTTAGGACTATCCACCCTCGCGGCGAATACTTGTATGACGTGAAGAGTCGCTCTCCATTGAGATTTTAGAATAAGGACCTCCTGAACCGGAAGTACGAGGGTGATGCAAGAGAAGTTCCCGCCCCGATGTGAGCATAACGAGTAAATTGTAGTTAGTCAATAAGACTGCGCGAGGACGAGCTAGTATACCCGTGTGACATACGGTTGAAGTCGAATGGAATCGGTAATTCATTCGGAAGCATAAATATAATTTGACAATAACTGAAGGTGTGTCCCCGGTATGGTTGTTATAAATATTCTCGGAGTTTTCGGATGTCCAAACCTGAAAAGATGAAGTCATGTACATGGCACATGGTGGTGTTTAGGTTGATCGAGTCTAACCACCATCACGCGTCACTAGAACTTTGGTATGTCTTACCGTAATATAACCACGTTGATCGAGTGTCGTTATATTACGCTAACTCATACCTCCATTCCCACATCACTCTATAGATTCAAGTTCGTGTCATCGCGAAAATCTAAAATGAACAAAATGTAACGACGTCTCAAACGTGACTCATATTAAATCGAAAGAATTTCTGCAAATCTAAGGAAGCGTTCCCCGAGGGAAGTGTATAAATGATTGTTCACGTCATTGTGGTTCAAGTCAAGCGATAATGCCCTTAGGCACGAAAGGAGTAACGAATCATGATAACAAAAAGTACGCAACCGTAGTGATAAACGTTGATGACGATACTCACCTAGAGTAGTGATGGTAGTAACACCAAAAAGTAGATAGTAAGAAACACCAGTGGGAAACCGATAGTAAGTTGAAACGGTGGCAAATAACAATCCGGGAGACAGAGTTCCCGAACAAGTGTGACTAATGAAGTCGTCGTCATCCATACGTGTATGAATCATGAATTTGCGTGTGTTACCAAAAAGTGGCGGTATACGAGTTCGTATGATGAAGGTTGGGCATCATTAAAAAGTTTGCCTAAGAATGATTCAAGTATAATGCACAAGTAGTCAAGTAAGTGCTATCTATAGCAAATGTATGTCAGAATGCAAATGCTAACTATCCGGTTGTAGTCTAGACTCACTAATGCGTCCTAACGACTCTGTTAGACACACTAATGCACGTCCTAGTTCCCTACAACCAACGCTCTGATACCATCTGTAGCGACCCGACCAAATCGTCATTGACGGCGCCGACTACTTAGGTCCCGTTGCGTGGTCGTAGTCCCTATATGAGACTCGTTTGACCAAAATTATGTCGCGTTCATTTGAAAGGTTCAAAGTTTAGTTTAGCAAACGGATCGACAATAAGTTAAGTTTACAAAGTTATAAGGTATGAATGAATAACTTGCGACATAATTAGTTTGAAACCACAGTTGCTAAAAATAGCGTAAGTATGTAAACAAAAGTTTGAATCCAAAGGTGCTATCACTAGCGTATGTATGTATGTATCTTGACTCCAAGCAAATAATCAGAGTGTATGCATGTATGCTTGACCCCAAGCAAGTATGAGTGTACGCGGAAGCATGTATCAAATAGCCAAGTATGAACCTGAGAAACATATAGAAAACTGTCAACGCAAAAACGTTGGTGAAATCATAGGTGTATTAGTAAAAGTTATATTTTGAACCACAAGATTTAGTATTTCCATAAATTGATCATCCAAAAGTTGCATTCCAAAAGTTGGTTCGCGAGCACCCAATTATCAAGACTTAACGTTTCCTTCCATAGAACCCCATCACAATAGTGTTAGAACATACACTGTTTCCCGAAAATATATTTCATCCGTAGACGGTAGCGAACCGTCCGTAATGAGGGTTTGTCAAACCCGTATGGCCACACAATATAAGTTCTCGCTTACACCCTGCAAGTGTAACTAATGATAATCGAATTGAGGATTTTTGTTCTAACTCGCTGTGGAATGTTTGTTTTCCTTGTACTTGTGTTCAAAGTATAAAAGCAAGTAGTACAAAATGTAACAAAGTATATGTTTCTCAGCCCACAATTTAAAGTATAAAAAGTTGTTGAAAAGGTGGGACTATGATCTCACCTCGAGTGCACGAGTATAAAAGTACTTCAACAAGTAAACGTGTGCATGAAAGTTGCTTAGCCTTGACCTAAACAAGTAAGTTATATCAATTAACCGGTTACGACACAAGGTCGGGTGAAATGTGTTCAATTAGTCCTATGGCTCGTTACGACTCGATTAAGTATAGCATGTGAATCACGTTGTCAAGTTTCATACAAGAAACAAGTATAAAAGCATGTTAGAATGATTGTATAAAAGTTTGGTTAAGTTTGACTAAAAGTCAAACTTGGTCAAAGTCAACGAA